>NC_084469.1:104428368-104742035 GCF_027409185.1 Cynocephalus volans
AGGCTCAAGATTGGCCTTGGCTGGCAGTGTTTGACGAATCCAGCAAAATCACTCAAACTCACTGCTTATACATACATGGAAGGAAAAGAAATTGTAAGGCGTTTGTATTTTATAACTAAACAGAAAAAGCACAAGTATCTATCTCTTTCAGACAATAAACACGTCATTTAATTATTTCCATATCATATCGTTTAATAAACAGTCATTTTTGAACATTTCTAGTTCCTGTCCTATAAAATTTAGCATTAATCTCCGAAGTCCAGATAACAGGAAACAAAGCAATGTTATGCACTCTTACAAATTTTCCACACTACCAAAGGAGAGGAACTGATGTTCTGGCGAATCTTTCTAAATCACCAATTTATCTAACATGATTTTTTTAATAGAAACGTACTCATTTTTCTGCAGCCATTATGGTAGAGAGATTTTCCCTATTTCTATTCCCTGGTAGTTGGCTAAGTCCTGAAATTCCATTTGAAATCTCCCAAAAGAAAAAACCAGACCTGAGAAACTTACTACACACACTCTGGGCAGGGGGAAAAGAAAAAAAAGGTAAATATGGGTAGAGGGAAAGAAAAGGTAAATAAGAATTTTTAACAAATGGAATATAAGACTAAATATTTAATTTTTTTCTGAAATCCTCTTACTTGCTTCTGTAAATATTTCATCTTATATTTCAAGTTCTCTTAATCAAATACAATTTACCTTTGATGAAAAAGAAGATCAAATAAGTGAACAAACCTTTTCAAGGTGACAAACCCAGGGAGGGGCAGTGTTGACTGGAACAGTGTCTGACTCAAGTGTCAAGTCAGGTCATCCTATCACATCCCCCGCCCCATCTTGCTCACTGAAGTGCTCCAAGACCACTCTCCCAAGCACCACTGGATTGTGCCCCCGTGTGCATGAAGCGCATTTTGCTTTTCAGGTTCCCGCACCACCTCAATAGGGTGGGTTTTCCTTGTCCTTAGATATTCTTTTTCTCCCTTCACTTGCCTGAGAGAATCGAGGGCAAAAATCATTTGTCTTGTCCCCTCAATACCAGCAACTGACTGAGTGACCACCAGAGTCTCCAAAAAAATGGAAACTTGGGTTAAGTAATGAAAAGCTGAACAACCCTAGGGGTTAGCTTTTTAGACTGAGGGTATACTAGAAGATTCCTCCCTGCTCCAGGGCCTCCAGCTGCTCCCCTGAGGGGCCCCACCACGACACCTCAGGCTGTTCTCTGGGAGATGACCCAGGGCCTGACACTCACTAGACACTCCAAGAAACTTGGCAGCTGTGGACACCTGGGTCAGCCCCCAGGCAGTTCTGAAACCCACGACCAGGAAAAGACAGGAGGGAGGGCAGAGGACACATCAGCCTGTACAGTTTCCAAATGGGAACCTTACCCCAAAGACCTGTACTCTGCGTTTAGGGACGATAAAAGGAGATGAGACACAAAGATTTTTTTAAAGCAAAGTTTCAGGTGATTATTCTCTGCTTTCCTCTCAGATGAAAAGCCCATAAACAGAAAACAAATCTTTAAAAAGCTATCCATTGCTTTGTGAAAAAATAATAAACTAAAATACTGTGTCTGTTTGAAATGTAGAATGAAGGACAGCTAGCTGATAATTCTGTTGTGAACTAGACAGGAGAGGTGGGCGTTTGGGAACGCAGGGAGGGACCTGGAAATTTAGGGATTTATCGCCGGCCCCAGGAAGAGCCAGGCTGGGGGGACAGAGTCGTGGATTGGAGACCCTGCTTCGCAGACATTTGGAAGACGCAGGAAAATCGGTCCCCCTTGGAGAGAAAGGAGGGACTGGGGACAACACGGACCACAGCTCCTCCCACGCACGAGCCCCACGGCCCGAGTCGGGGTGTCCCCTGAGGACGTCGCCGTCACCGCACACTCTGAGGACAGGCGGGGCCGCGGGCGCGGGGCTGCCCAGAGAGGGCTCCGGGCCGGGCCGAGGTCGCCGCCGAAGGAACGCGCAGGACGCCCGGGGTCCCGGCCGCCGGCCCCGCCCCACCCTGCGGCCGGAGGGGACCGAGGGCCGCGCTGCGCGGGCGGCGGACTCGGGGCTGAGCGCGGGGAGGCCCAGGTCCCTCAGCCACGGCCGGCTCCGGCCGGTTCCAACCGGCCCCGCTCCCCGTCTCGGGACGTCCGCCCGACACTCACCATTTCCCGGCTTCCGGGGTGTCCCCGCGTCCTCCCTACGGCTTCCGCGGTCACTGGGGGTCACAGCGCGCCAGAGGCTGCGGCGGAGCCACGTGGGACCTCTGAGGACACAGGCGACAGGTCCCGGGCACCCGGGGCTCGAGAAAAGAAGACCCCGCGGGGGTCGCGGAGCGTTGTCCTCGCCTCTTAGAGGCGCGTCTCATTGGACAGCTCACAAGGCCCCGCCCCCGTGCCCCTGATTGGATAGTTCTCCCGGCCTGTATCCTGAGTGACAGGAGAATTGACCCAATAGGTGGCTGAGTGGAGCCGGATTGACAGGCTCTTGGCCACAGCAGCCCTTGTTCGCTGGGTTTCTTCCCTGCGCGCGCCGGTACCTGGGGCCCCGCCCGGGGGATATTTGCATTTAAGCTGAAGTTGCTTTAGGCTTTGCGGATCAGGGGCTGCTGGCTCTCTGTGTTCCCTGTGCCGTCCCTGCTCTTTTCTGCTGGAAGTGAGGTCACAAGTGTGCACAGTGCATTACAGACAGCGTCCAATGGAGCAGTTTCCTTGCTTCAGAGCAGGAGGGGGTCCCAGACCAGGCCTGGCAAGACTGGAATAGGAGGGAGGGCCTGGTGTTCTTGGGGGTCAGGAATTTGCTATGAGGCGGTTGGCAGCACGGCCAAGGCTTTTTCACACTTTATCTCTGAATCTACTCATTCTAAGTCAAGAAAAAAACACGCTAATATGGGAATAAAATTATTAAATACATGAAAAGAAGTGGAGTTTTATGGCAGCAATATTCTATGAAGGAATCAGAAAAGCAAACATTTGAACTAGCTCAGATAAGCAGCCTGCTTCACCTACAATTCACCAGGAAAACCCGCATTCAGAGATTAAATATTTGGAGTCAAACTCTGACTGCTGAAATGGAGCTCCATACGGAATCAGTCCCTGGTGATGAGACAGGGACACCTAAGAATTTAACTCTGGGAGCTTAACATGCCCTCCTGTCCCCTCCTCACAGTGTAGAAACGCTTCCTCCTTCAAAACCTTCATTTTCTTCTGCAGGAAACTCACACCTGGAGTCCGTTAAAGGTTATGACTGTTAAATAAAAATTATCAAAGCCCATTGTTTTGGACTAAGTTCCCTGCACTAGGCCCCAACACACCAGACTAAAAACCAAAATGGAGTAACCTCTGCTAAATTCCATGTCATTTAGGTTGTGATCTGACCTTCCAAAACGTCAGAAGAAAGAGATAACAGCCAATTTCACAAATATGCCAATTTAAATCCTATAATGAAGTTCCCTCTGCTTTAATCCTTACACAAAAGAGATAGCCTGAAGTAACCTGTTGTTAACTAATCCGTTATTTTCCTATTGTTCTGTCTCCCTGTCCCCACCTACAAGGAAAGTAACTTTGAAATGACCAATCCACTTTTTGTTCTTTGTTTCTGCTTTCTTCTGCCTTTTCTGTCTATAAAGCTTTTGTTATTCGTAAAAGACTTAGGAGAACTTCTCTGACTCTGTTGGATGGTGTTTCTGGGGTAAGTCCTCACATTTTGGTCCCAATAACCTTTACAAAGGTATTTCTGCCTTGACAGCCTTAATTTCAGTTGACATGACCTAAATAAACCATCAAATTTATAAACCCTTTATCCAGGAGACAACTCAACTGAGTCTTGCTCTAAGCCTGACCTTCACTCATTTTCTTCATATATACAAATTACAGTCTGATTGTGACTTTATGCATGCCAAAACCAAAATATTGTCCACAAAACAGCCCCATGACAACCAGAGTTACAGCCTCAGAAAGAACAGAACCCCCAACTTTATCTACATGTTGGTCTCCTGCTTTCCAGTGCTCTGCAGCTTCTCGTCATCAACCCTCCTTCTGTAGTTGTTCTGAGCAGCTGGAGGCCACCTCCAGGGCAGGGAAGGCTGCCCAGGAAGCACCAATGGCAACTTCATTTCCCTCCCTCTGCAGGCTCAAGATTGGCCTCAGCTTGGAGTCACTGGCCTCAGGCCTCTGCTCCCCACTCCAGGTTATGCACCTGCTTCACTCCAACTGTGATAAACTAAATAAGACAAACACCCTCAATAACACTGTTTTAATAAGAAGCCAGAGTATCCCTGCAGTTCTACTGTTTTTATATATGAGTACTTTTATTATTTTATTTATTTATTTATTTATTTATTTGGTGATTGGCTGGTACAGGGATCCAAACCCTTGACCTTGGTGTTATAACACCATGTTCTAACCAACTGAGCTAACCAGCCAGCTTACAAGAATACTTTTAAAAGTTCATGGAAGGGCCAGCCCATGGCTCACTTGGGAGAGTGTGGTGCTGATAACACCAAGGCCACGGGTTCGGATCCCATATAGGGATGGCCGGTTAGCTCACTGGGTGAGCGTGGTGCTGACAACACCAAGTCAAGGGTTAAGATCCCCTTACCGGTCATCTTTAAAAAAAAAAAAAAAGTTCATGGAAAAATAGAATTGAAAGACAGTACAAAGTTCTCCACGAAATTTTTGAAGTTCCCTCATGAAGTAGAGGAGGAAAATTCTAAGATAATTTTATCTGAATTTAAAACTGACAAATAAGCCCTGGCTGGTTAGCTCAGTTGGTTAGAACGTGGTGTTGTTACCGAAATCCCAAAGGTCCGTTTGCTCCCTGCTCAACAGGCAGTAACTGAAAGACAAGAGTTGGTGTAAGGAAAGGCAGCCTTTGATCAGGAAGCCGGCAGCCTGGGGAAATGGTGGACTCATGTCAAAGACCATCTCCACTTTCCCAGACTTGTGAAAGGGTTTAACAGAACAGGTGGTAGGGGGCTGATTCATGGTGATCTAAGCAGGGACGTGCAGGCATAATCATAAAATTGCAGATAACATCAAAGAACTTCTCGGGTGGGAGCTGATTCACAGTGACCACCCTCCATGAAGTCAAGTCACGGATTCAGTTCCTGTTAACCTCAAAAAGATCTAGTTAGTAAGCTAGTAAAGTGGCCATCTGGGTTAATAATTTCTTCTATAATTATTCTATGTACAGGGTGAGCAGGAGTCATTATGTTCTAGCAGTCATGTGAACAGGAATCATTGTGTTCTAATGTCCAGGTGCAAGCTCTGTGGTTTGGGTTACAAGAGTAAGAAAAAAAAAAACCTTTTAAATTTAGAAGTTTAACAAAATGGAGTTACTTCTGTTCAAGCTCTTACAGTGTTATAACACCAAAGTCAAGGGTTTGAATCCTCGTACTGGCCGACTGCAAAAATAAATAAAGTAAAAAAATAAAATAAAACTGGCAAATAATTATTCCTTTGAGAAAACGAAGATACCAGTAAACTATTATTTTCACATTACTACATTGTTATGTAAAATAACAAATCAAATGTGAACTCTCCTCTTTTCTCCTTCAGTGGCTTCCTGACTTTCATGGTTGTCACCAGGTGGTTGGTGCCTGAGGACTTACACGTCCAGTTTATCTACTTGAAACTCTCTCTCAATCCCACCACCACCCCCACTGGCCCATCCAGTCATTTCTGTAGCTAGATCCTAACCATTGTATCAGTAGCTTTCCCTTTCCAGCAGTCTAACTGGCTCCAGGTTGAATCCACCTTTGGCTCTCTCATCCCTCAATTTAAGTTATTCTTTTTTTTTTTTTTTAAAGATGACCAGTAAGGGGATCTTAACCCTTGACTTGGTGTTGTCAGCACCACGCTCAACCTGTGAGCTAACCAGCCATCCCTATATAGGGATCCGAACCCATGGCTTTGGTGTTATCAGCACCGCACTCTCCCAAGTGAGCCATGGGCCAGCCCTAAATTGTACATTTAAAATGGTTAAGATGGTAAAATTTGTGTTACGCATATTTTACCATAGAAATTTAAAAACCAAGGGCCGGCCCGTGGCTCACTCGGGAGAGTGTGGTGCTGATAACACCAAGGCCATGGGTTCGGATCCCATGTAGGGATGGCCGGTTAGCTCACTGGCTGAGCATGGTGCTGACAACACCAAGTCAAGGGTTAAGATCCCCTTACTGGTCATCTTTAAAAAAAAAAAGAAATTTAAAAACCAAAAACAAAAAGAAAACCATGAATCAAACTGCAAAGATGAAAAGAACAATATCTGGAATAAAAAAGACACTGGATGGAATAAACAGCAGATTAGATATTTTGGAAAAAAAGAGGAGTAACCTTTAAGACCTAGCAATAAAAACTATCCAAAAACCCAGAGAAAAGTGGATGGAAAAAATAAACAGCATCAGTGGGCTGAGCAGAGAGACAACTACACGTGGCAAAATATGCTTATAATTGGACATCATGAAAGGGGGGAGAAGGACAGAAAAAAGTAGTTGAACAAATGACCCCCAAATTTCCAAATTAGATAAAAACTATAAGCCCAGAGATTCAAAGAGCTCAACAAAACACAGCACATGATATATGAAAATGTCTATGCTAAGGTGCATGCATCATTAAATTGCTCAAAACCAGAGGTAAAGAAACTGTTTAAAGTAACCACCCAAGATCATATTGATAACATAGTTTTTATCAGAATCAGTGCAAGCCAGAAGACAGTGGAATGATATCCTTAAATAACTAAAAGAACAAGTATAACAACCATAAATAAATAAAGTATATCAACCAAGAATCGTATACCCAGCACATATCTTTCCAAATAAAGGGACAATAAATACTTTGTTCAGACGTGCAACAAGTGAAAGGATTTATAATAAGCATGCTTGATGTACAAAAAATGTCAAAGGAATCCCTGAGGCAGAAGGAAAAAGATACAAGATAGAAATATAGATACTGTATGCACAAAGGAATAAAGAACACGACATAGGGTAACAAGTTAAGAAAAAACCTTTCGTTACTATTGTTTAACACAACATATGGTAACAAGTTAAGAAAAACATTTCGTTACTATTGTTTAAGTCTTTTAAAAGATCATTGGCTCTGTAAAACAATAATAATGAAAACGTATTATGGTGCTATAAACTTAACATGGAAATACAAAGGACCTAGAATAGCCAAACAATCCTGAACAGAAGAAGAAAATTTTAGAGAACCCAACAATGCCTAACCTAAAGACTTATTATAAAACTATAATAATCAAGATAATGTGGCTATGGCTAAAAGGTGAACAAATACATCAATGGAATGAAATAAAGGGTCCAGAAATACACCTACCCATATGTGGTCAAGAGATTTTTTTTTTTTTTTTTTTTGGAAGCTGGCTGGTACAGGAATCTGAATCCATGACCTTGGTGTTATAAGGCTGCACTCTAACCAACTGAGCTAACTGGCCAGCCCCCTCAAGTAATTGTTTTTACAAAGCAGATAATTCAGTTGAAAATTCTGTCTTCTCCATAAACAATGAGAAACAATAAAACATGCATATGCAAAAAATAAAGAACTTGGATCCATGCACCATATACAAATATTAACTCAAAATGTACCATTGACCTGCATGTAAAACCTACATTTTCTAATCTAAAGAAAAGGTGGGTAAAATTATTTGAACTTGGGGTAGGTAAAATTTCTATAGATATGACAAAAATGCAGAACCCATTAAATAGAGAAATTAAACTTCATCAAAATTAAAAACTTCGGGCCGGCCCATGGCTCACTTGGGAGAGTGTGGTGCTGATAACACCAAGGCCACAGGTTCGGATCCCTATATAGGGATGGCCAGTTAGCTCACTTGGAAGAACGTGGTGCCAACAACACCAAGTCAAGGGTTAAGATCCCCTTATCGGTCATCTTTAAAAAGCAAAAAGAAAAAAAATTTAAAACTTCTACTGGTCAGCCACCAAAAAAAAAAAAAGAAAAAAAAAATTAAGAACTTCTATTTTTGTAAAGTTACTGCTAATGAAATTTAAGGAGTAGTTATATATTGGAAGAAAATATTTACATGTCTAATCTGATGAAGCATTTATACCCAGAACATATAAAGAATATAGAACTCTCAAAAACTAATAATCTAGGCTGGCTGTTTGGCTCAGTTTGTTAGAGCATGGTGCTGATAACACCAGCATCCAGGCTTTGATCCCTGGAGCTGCCAGCCAAAAAAACCCCAAAAAACAAATATCTAATAATCTGAAAACAAACAATG
This sequence comes from Cynocephalus volans, assembly GCF_027409185.1. Taxonomy (NCBI): domain Eukaryota; kingdom Metazoa; phylum Chordata; class Mammalia; order Dermoptera; family Cynocephalidae; genus Cynocephalus; species Cynocephalus volans. The sequence goes on from NC_084469.1 coordinate 104,436,618, forward strand.
CAACTAGCACTTCACCCTAGGCTATTAATAAATGGCAAATAAGAAAGAACATGAAATGTCACTCAGCATTATCATTCATTAGGTAAGTGCAAAGTTAAGCCACATTTGAGCTACCACTACACATATCTGGAAATCTAAAATTATAAAGACTGATTATGTCAAATGTTGGTGAACATGCCATTTTATGGGTCTGATGGATATGTTCATTATCTTGAAGGGATTCTTTCACATATATATGATTTAGAAAGAACTCAGTAGAACATACCCATTTCTTCCTGTGGGCCATGGGAATTGGGATCATTGGAGATAATGAGCAAACCTGGGGTGGACAGAAATGGGCACCCCACTTAGGGGAGTGGAGGGAAGAGTGTCCTTTGGTGTTCTTGACCATGAGCTGGGTCTTTGTGGAGTTCACAGCTGAAGTAGAGCTTTGTGGGGCTCCTTCCTGCTCTGGGTATGGCTTCCTCCAGCTCATCCCCAATCCGCATGTGCCCGCAGACAGCGTTGAAGCAGGAGGTGACCAGAGCTTCTCAGCCTGGTGTTCCCAGGTGGTTCTCGTGTATCCTGGATGCAGGCACCAGGAGCCGGAGCGAATGGTGGGGCCAGCAGCCATGGGGTCAGTGGGCACAGGCTGGAATGAACAGGAGGGCAGGGGTCAGGTAGGGCTTACGTGCGGTTCGTCATCGTGCCATGCAATCTGGCTCAAAGATGGCTTGGGAAAGGATGTCATCAGCTGCTTTGACATGATGCTGAAGGCAGATGGACATTTCTACACAGGTAGGAACAGCTGGTTTATCTTGGAGAGGCCATGAGGTTGGGGATGGGGGACATGACTGGGTCTAGACAGAGGTAGGAGTGTGTGTTGATCATATGAGTGTTGAACGAGAGAGGTGGGAGGTAAGGAGGCCAGCCCCCTGGCCTGACACACCAGATACCACCTCTCCCCACAAGAGATTATCCGTCCACCTAGAACCTGAGACAGACTGAGCAGGTGGCGGGAAACTATGATCCAGTAAACAGCTGCACTGTGGTTCCCTCCAGACTCCCAGCCTGATGCTCCACTAGGCGCTCCCATTCTCCAGATTGGGGATCAGCCCCTCATCCTGAGCAACCTTCCACCTTCCACAGCTCATACTTCCACCTCCTCTGCATCCCACTGGTGCATTTGGACAGGCATGGGTTCGGGGAGGGCAGCTCCTCACCCGAACACCTGCACACACAGGACAAAAACATGCAGCGACTGTGCTGACAGCTCCCAAGGACAGCAGCCTGAAGAACAGCTCCAGAGAGCTCATGGTGAATGAGGCCTTTCCCTGGTTCCTACTCAGGTCACCCATCTGGCCTTAACCCAGTTTCCACTCAGATCCTCCCACACCCAGGCACTCACCCTGTCTTCACTCAGTGTCCCCAGCTGTCCTGTGATCCCTTCTCAGTGCAGTACCAGGTTCCTACCTGATCCCCTTACTGCACCTTGATTCCTCTTTCTGTCCCAGTTACCTGCCAGGAGCATCCCACAGGATGTGGAATGTGGACTAAGAACCTTGGAACAACCCCTCTAAGCTGAGAACCCCGAACCCACTCGGTTTCCTTCTCTGGATCTTTATCTATTCCTTGGCCCGGGGCCTGACCAGGACACTTGTCCAGTCCCCATCCTGATCCTTCTCTCGATCTGACTCCTGTTTGTTCCTGGCTTCTTTACCAGGCTTGAACTCATCTTCTGGTCACCTTCAAGTCCCCACACAATGACCTCCAATACACCTGAATCTCCCTAGCCACGTTCTCTCCCAGGCTCTCGTCTCTTATCCAGGCAATCTTGTACCAGGAACACCTGAAGGTGGCGTCAAATGATTATCTAGGTGTATTTCTAGGTATCTGTGTATCTAGGTGGACCTGCGGACGGTCCGGCAGGTCCAGAACTGTGGGTGACAGGGCACCAGTTCAGCCCTGCCCCTTCAGCCAATGCCCGCCCCTTCTCAGCTCAGCCCCGCCTTGAGTCCCTTCCTTTCCCTCTCATGTAGTTCCCCCCAGCTCATGCAACAGCTCAATCCTTGCCCCAGTGACAGCTCTGCCTTTCTCCTCCTCTTACTGCCCCCGGGCTCGGCTCGGCCCCGCCCCTCCCGCTCAGCCCCGCCCCTCCTGCCTCCGAGCTCCGCCCCCTAGGCCCGGCCCCGCCCTCTGGGGCTCATCCCAGCAGGGTCTGGCTCAATTCCTCCATTCCCTGGGTCAGTCCTACTCCAGTTGTCTGACCCTGGGATGATTAGAGCAGAGGGATAGTGGCCCTAAGTGTGACAGCAGGATAGACAAAGGTTGGGGAGAGGGGAGTTAGGGTATGGGCTCTGGACCTTTAGGTTTGCATGTGAAATGCACACTCACGTTTGAGCCCTTTACTAACTCTGGAAATTGGCTAGTCTTGGGAGGGGATTTGTTCCAGTGTCCACAAGGCTCCAGATGTCAAAGCATCGGAAATACAGAAAATAAAAAGGCATGATGAATACAGCCTGATGGTGGAGGTGGCATCCAAGGGGAGACCCAAAGAAAGGCCCCGACAGGTAAAGGCAGGAGTAAGGGTGTGCCAGGAGAGGCCAATGTGGGCAAACGCGGAGTGCATGGAGTGTGTCTGGGGAGCCGTCCTGTGACATGAAATCCAAACTGAGAGGCTTAAAAATGACAATGAGGAGTTCCAGTCAAGATGGTGGAATAGATGGTCCCCAGCGTCACTCTCTCCCACAAATCAACTAATTTACAACTATAAAAATGTAACATCAGCCAAGCTGGGGCCGCTGGAGCTCAGGAGAAGAGGAGGAGAGACCTACGGAGTTCATGAAGGCAGGAGAAACCACGATGAGAGAAAGAAAAAACTGCTCTGAGTGTTTCGTGCTGCGACAGCTTTAAGTCTGGAACTGCTGAGCATATGAAGCTGGAGCCAGCAGAAGCCACAGCTGTGCCCTTCAGATGGAGTTGCTTGGAGGCAGCAGAGGAGAAGAGGGCCTTGGCAGCCCCCAGGACAGCAAGACCACTGATAGGGTTCCCGTGGACCCACGCAGAGGCGAGGAGCCAGAACAACTGAAAAAAGGGAGCCACTCAGAGGCCAGTGAGTCATCGCAAGGGACTGGAGCATGGCCTGTCCCATGGGAAGTGTTTGGAGCATGGGTGGTGGTGGAGACGGGCCCACCAGGAGATCACTGGGGCACAGCAAGGACAGCCGATCCGCCCCCCAATCAGCACAGGACCACTCAGAGGAGACTGGTCGGGAATGCAGAATTGCATGGGGTGCAGTTTGATGAAAAAACTCAGGCCTAGATTAGAGTTTCTACACAACCCAGACCCACTGAGTCTCTGGAGAGCCGGAAGTACCTATAAGGTCAACCATTAAACTCTGAGCTGCACAAAAAGCCTTCCCTAGGGAAACAGCAGTAAAGCAGCAATTTAGCTAAACCACACAGCTCAAGTACTGGTTCCCACAGGAAGTTCCCCTGTTTTAGAAGTAAGCAAAAGACAAAAAATTAGTTCTGGCCCAGGCACACCACCAGCACCCTGGGGCCTGCCTGGGAACTGGAGGCTCGGAGCTGGGGACTGGAACCCCCTCCCACAACCAGGTACACCACACCAGCACCTTGGGGCCTGCCCAGGGACCCGAGGTATGGAGAAGGGGACTGGACCCCCCCCACACAACCAGGCACACTGCACCAGTGCCTCAGGGCCTGCCTGGGGACCTGAGGCATTGAAAAGCTGACCAGACCCCATTCCCACATTCAGGCACACCGTGCCAGCACCTCAGGGCCCACCCAGTGACCCGAGGTCTGGAGCTGCGGACCAGACACACCCTACAACCAGACACACCACCAGTGCCAAGGAGCATGTCAAAAACATCACCTCCATGTGGGAGGCCCACCACAGCCACCTCAATAACCATGGCTGCTGCAAAAGTAGCTAGATGCCACAACCACTGGAATGCATTGACACAAGGAGAGTCACCAGCAGAGATAAAGAAAAGAGGATTTCTCTCTCCACAAAGCCCATTTCAGAGTGACAGAAGAAACATCTGCTCTATGATAATATTGGGGGACCTGATCACACCTCTCAGCATTGGACAGATCATCTAGGCAACAAATTAACAGAGTAACCAATATTCTTTCAGAAGGAGAGAAGAAATCTAGGGTAATTAGAGGGAGGGAGGGGGGATGAAGAGGGGGATGGGGAGAGATTGGACAAGGGGCATAAAGAATAAGTACAATTTGTAACAATATATATGATAGTAATATTGATTTGATCAACATATCTCAATGTTGAACCCCCAAAATCTATATAATCAATTTTGATTCAATAAATAAATTAAAAAATAATTAATTAATTAATTAATTAATTAATTAAAATGACAACAAGCATGTATTACCTCTAAGTTTCTGTGGGTCAGCAATTTGGGAGCAGCACACTGGGTTATGCAAGATGTTATCATTGGGAGAGAATAGGTGAAAGGTACACTTGATCTCTCTGTATTATTTCCTACAACCGCATATGAATCTACAACTATCTCAAAATAAAAAAGTTTCCTTAAAAATGTGAGGAACCAAAACAAAAAAAAAGTGAGTAACTAAAGTCTGGACCACATTCAAAGGGAGGGGAATTAGACTCCACAATTTGAAGGAATTGAAAGTTTTTGTCCCTTGCAAATTCATGTTGAAGCCCTAGCCCCCACCAGTGTAATGTTATTTGGAAATGGAGCCTTTGAGAAGTAATTTGGGTTAGATGAGGTCATGAGATAGGGCATTCATGATGGGATTAGTGCCTTTATAACTAGAGACACTGAAACCATATAAAACTAGGTTAAACTAGCTGAAAATGGCTCTATTTCTTTATTTTAAGTTGTTTTACAAGTTGTCTTGTGGAATGTAAGCTGAACATACATAGAGAGAAGGGCCTTACTCTCCAGATGACCTTGGGTACCACAGGAACCTGAAAATCCTTCTTCCATAGGTATTCAGGACTGTATTCAGGCCCAGCCAAACAGCCATTGCCTGCATCATATAGCATGACTCAGGCCTAACCAATCAGTTCTTGATTCATCAGCCAATCACCCCTTTCCTAGTCATATGGTCTGAACAGGGGCCAGCCAATTCCCCGTACCTGATGCTTACTGATCCTTTCAAACGCCATTCATAAATAAAAAAATAAATACATAAATACGAATAAAAATAAAGAAAAAAAAAAAAAAGATAAAACCCCATTCAGCCCCTGTTTAAAGGAGACAGATTTGAGCCTCCTGTCTCCTTGCTGGTCGACCTCGCAATAAAGCTTTTTCTTCTTGCAAAAACCAGTTCTAGGGCCAGCCCGTGGCTCACTCGGGAGAGTGTGGTGCTGATAACACCAAGGCCATGGGTTTGGATCCCATATAGGGATGGCCGGTTAGCTCATTGGGTGAGCGTGGTGCTGACAATACTAAGTCAAGGGTTAAGATCCCCTTACCGGTCATCTTAAAAAAAAACAAACAAACCAGTTCTATGGAATTGGTTTCTACATTGGACAATGAGCCCTTACTTAGTATCAACACTAGAGTTTTCTTTTCTTTTCTTTTTTAAAGATGACTGGTAAGGGGATCTCAACCCTTGGCTTGGTGTTGTCAGCACCACACTCAGCCAGTGAGTTAACCGGCCATCCCTATAGAGGATCCGAACCCATGGCCTTGTTGTTATCAGCATCACAATCTCCCGAGTGAGCCATGGGCCGGCCCAACACTAGAGAGTTTTCTTTCTCTCTCTCTACCACATAAGAACACAACAAAAGGCTGCCATCTCCAAGCCAGGAAGAGAGTCCTCACCAGGAACAGAATTTGCCAGTTCTCAGATCTTGGATTTCCTGGCCCTCAGAACTGTGAGAAATGAATGTCTATTGTTTAAGCCACCCAGTCTATGGTGTTTTGTTATAGCAAACTGAGCATGGTGTGAGAGAGGAATAGCAAGGAAGTTAAAATCATCACACCAGAGATTTATCACGGAGGGGACAGTGTTGCGGTTAAGCTTGAGCTTTGGAGTTGGAAAAAAAATTGAGTTCACATCCAGGCTGGGAACCTCAGACAAGACCCTTGAGTTCTTTGAACCTCACCAGCCCCTTCTGTGAAATAAGGATGATAAGGTGTGGCCTAGCACCGTGTAGGCCCTCAGTGAATAGGGGTAGGTGCTGCTCTTGTCATTATTGTTTTTGCAGTTGTTCATGGTAATAATACAGTGGGACAGGCAGGGTGGGATCTTTCACCACTTCGGGTGTCAGGCTGAAGAGCTTAAACTTGCTCTCAAGAGCACCGGGGAACCATGGGAGGTGTGTGAGCTGGGGAAATATGGGGAAAAGTCCTTTTGGGACTGGGCAAAGGACTAGGAGTTGAAGTTTAGAAGACTGAGGAGAACACTGGGATAGGCACCCAGGTGGCAGCCATCGGGATGGCAGGAATGAGAGAAGAGAGAATGTCCCTCCAAAATTCATTGAAGGGCCGGCCCGTGGCTCACTCGGGAGAGTGCGGTGCTGATAACACCAAGGCCCCGGGTTCGGATCCCATATACGGATGGCCGGTTCGCTCACTGGCTGAGTGTGGTGCTGACAACACCAAGTCAAGGAAGGGTTAAGATCCCCATACCGGTCATCTTTTAAAAAAAAAAAAAAAAAAAAAAAAAATTCATTGAAGCTTGATCCCCATGGCAACAGTGTTTAGATGGTGGGAAATCAGACTATGGCCTTTGGGAGATGGTTAGATTGTGAGGACACTGTACTAATGAATGGAATAATCCATTCATAGGTTAATGAATGAATGGTTTAATGAGTTATCAGGGAGTACACTGGGGCTTTTTAGGAGGAGGAAGAAAGCATGTGAAAGCACACTTGCTTGGCCCTTGCCATGTGATGGCCTGTGTTACCACAAGACTCTAGAGATTTCCCACCAAGAAGAAGGCCCTCACCAGAGGCGCCCTGCTGTGGACTGAACGTCCTCCCAAAGTTCGCTGAAACAATTCCCACTGTGCCAGTGTTAAGAAGGTGGGAAATCCTTTTATGGCAATTGAAAGGTGGGGCCTTTGGGAGATGATTAGATTGTGAGGGCCATATCCTTGTGGATGAATTGATCCATTTGTGGAGAAACGGGCATGGTTCCAATGGCTTTAAAAGGAGAGCAACTGAGTAGCTTAACTCTCTCTGCTCCTGCCATTCTTGCCCTGTGACACCCTGTGTTGCTGTGAAGAGTCATCACCCACCAACAAGGCCATCGCCAGATGTGTTCCCTGGACTTTAGACTTCCCAGCCTCTGAAACTGTAAGGAATAAATTCTATCTCTTTATAAATTACCCAGTTTCAGGTATTCTGTTATAAGTAACAGAAACGAGTTAATACATGCCCCCTGGACCTTGGACTTCACAGCTGCCAAAAGTGTAATAAATAAACCTCTTTTCTTTATAGACCACCCAGTTTCAGGTATTCTGCGGTATTCTGTTATTAGCGACAGAAAACAGGCTAACACAGATGAGTACTGGGTATGGGGCTTGAACGGTGACTTCATGCCCAGGTTGTGAGAAGCAGTTAAGGTAGGGAGGGGTGTAACAGAGTTTAGTTTCATCTTTGCTTTGTGTATGTCGTTCACTTTGTGTAGGATGTCTTTTCTTCTTGTGCCTTCCTGAAATGTTCCCACTGGAGACGCTGCCCAAAGAGCCCTCGTCTGAGAATCCCTCTGGAGCAGATGAGGTTCTCAATTTCCTGAGAAGCTGGTGACTCATCACTTTATCCTACAAACATCTCAGTACCGGTATATCTCATTTATCCCTCCTCTGGGAGTTTCTCTGGCGCAGTCTCTGGCTGGATCCACTACAGAATCCTGCACGCCCAGCACAGACCTGGAACCAAGGGGGCTGGAAGGAGCATTTATTTATTCACTAAGAAAAAAGCAGGGTCTGGGTCAAGCCAGTGGCGCACTCGGGAGGGTGCGGCGCTGGGAGCGCGGCGACGCTCCCGCCGCGGGTTCGGATCCTATATAGGAATGGCCGGTGCACTCACTGGCTGAGTGCCGGTCACGAAAAAAGACAAAAAAAAAAAAAAAAAAAAAAAAAAAACAATGAATTTTTACACTGTGTATATTTTGGGGCCGGCCTGTGGCTCACTCGGGAGAGTGCAGTGCTGATAACACCAGGGCCACGGGTTTGGATCCTATATAGGGATGGCCGGTTAGCTCACTGGGTGAGCGTGGTGCTGACAACACCAAGTCAAGGGTTAAGATCCCCTTACCGGTCATCTTTTAAAAAAAAAAAAAAGAAAGAAAAAAAAAAAAGAAAAAAGTGGGGTCTGCAGGACGTTGCTGCAGTTCTGCCTGTGGCCACGCGGGGGCAGCAGTAGACAGGCCAGAGCGTCTGAAAAAGTCACTCAGGCTGCTGGACCTCTGAGCGTACCCAGAGCTTCCCTGGCCAAGACCTTTGTCTTTTTTTTTTTTAAGGGGCGGCATGGGGTGGGGTGGGGGGTGCACCATGACCCAACTTTGCCTAACCCACCCACCCGGCGGCCCATGCCCCACAGCCCAATAGTTAGTGGACATTATACAAAACCTAAGTCAGATCAGTCACTGCTCTCTGCTCAGAACCTTCCATGGCTCCCACACTACCAGGGGTAAACAAGCCCCCTTCCCCCATCCCCAAGTCCCCGCGCACACTGCCTCCTCACCTCCTTGCCTTCATCACCTCCCACTTTCCCCCTTGTTCACTCTGCTCCAGCCACAGTGTCTTTTGTGTCCTCAAGTCAAAGAAACTCACAACAGCACCTGGATTCTTGCGGCTTTGGTGCCTAGAAAAATCCATGTTTGTGATTACTTTGTAAACGTGTAATTTAAATCATATGTTTAGAAACACTTTCCCTTAAGCCTTTAGTTACAACTATCATGTTACACACCTGTCAGAGTGGAATATCACTTTCGAAGAGGCCACTGGATACACATTCGAGTCCACTTGAAATTGAATTTGTATAAACAGTTTATGTAGCATTTATAAATGTGATATATTTTATTCTTTAATCTTTTTATTTATTTATTTATTTTTATTATTATTATTTTTGAAAAGATGACCGGTAAGGGGATCTTAACCCTGGACTTGGTGTTGTCAGCACCACGCTCTCCCGAGTGAGCTAACCGGCCAGCACTTTTCATCTTTTTAAATGTTTCCATCAAGCAATCGCTTCTGAAGTTCTGAGCAGTTACTACAATCTAAAAATTAAACATACATAGGGAGAAATCATGTCCTCTTAAACATTCTACTACTACTCCTAAACTCAGCCAAATTATCGTATACTTTTCAAATTAAAGTTACCAGTCTTTAGTGTAGGTAAATATCTGGTAACGCTTATTCCCTCCAAGGGGAGAAGTAATTGGGGAACAAGAGTGGGATTAAAAAACTGGAATTTTAAAATTGAAATTACAAGGGGAGAAGCCTTCAACTTTATCCCTACTGTTTTCTTTTTTTCATTGAAAAGAAAATGTATATCTGAAGCAATTATGACCAAATGTTAACATTAACTACATGTGGTGCATACAAGGGGTGTTTTCAGTTTTATCGTCTGTGCTTTTCTGTATATTTTTAAATTTAATTGTGGTAAAATATATACAGTTGTCCCCCTTATCTGCTGGGGATAGGTTCCAAGACCCCAGCGGATGCCCGAAATCTCAGATAGTACCAAACCAGATTACCGTCAATCGGAACACGTTTCTGTTCATGTCTTCCACCCACAAATTTAATGACTTTTCCATTTTAACTAAGTATTTATCATACATTGTGACCTTACACTTTTGCTGTTTGAGGTGCGACAGTAAAAACTAGCATAAATTCCTTTTTCCTTCTTCACAATTTTACAGATTGAAGCTTCATTCTTACTGTAAATCTTAGCAACCTCAGCATACTCTTTATTTCCTTCCTTATTAAGTCAAGAATTTTCACATTTTCACTTAAAAGAAGCACTTTATGGCTTCTCTTTGACATACCCTAATTGTCAATATCACTAGTCTTGCATTTTGGAGCCACTGTTAAGTAAAATAAGGGTTACTCAAACACAAGCACTGTGATCCTGAGACAGTCCATCTGATAAACTAGGGCGCTACTAAGTCACTAACAGGTAGGTAGCGTATACAGCACACATAGGTGGGAGAAAGGGATGATTCACATCCCGGGTGGATGGAGAGAGCTGGCATGCTACTCAGAATGGCCCACAATTTAAAACTTATGAATTGTATTTCTGGAGTTTTTCATTTAATATTTTCAAACCATGGTTGACCAAGAGTAACTGAAACCATGGAAACCACAGGTAAGAGTGGACTACTGTATATCACATAAAATTTACCACGTGCATTAGCCCCTTTCTCTTTCTTATAACAAAATACATGGAACTGGGTAATTTGAAAGAAAATGAAATTTATTGCTTATTGTTTCAGAGGCCGGGAAGTTCAAAGTCCAGGGAACACATCTGGTGAGGGTCTTCTTGGTGGTGGCTTTACAGCAATGCAGGGGTCTCGCATGGCAGAAAATGGCAGAGCAGAGAGACTCTCACATGCTCTTCTTTTAAAGCCTTCAGAATCATGCCCTGACCACCATTATCAATCCATTCACTGTGGCAAGGTTCTAGAATCCAATCACCTCTTCAAAGCCCCACCTTTCAATTATCATAGTAGGATTTCCCACCCTCAACAGTTACAGTGTGGAATAAGTTTGGGGGGGACATTCAGTCCAAGGCACCACGTTAACCATTTTTCAGTGCACACTTCAGTGACATCAAGTACATTCACAGGTTGTGCAACCATCACCACTGTCCATCTCCAGTACTTCTTTCAACTTGCAAAGCCAAATTTCTGTACCCATTAAACACTAACTTCCCATCCCTTCCCACCCTCTCCCCGACCCTTGGCAACCACTATCCTACTTTCTGTCTCTATGGATTTGACTACTGTAGGAAACTCATATAAGTGGAATGATACAATATTTGTCCTTTTGTGACTGGCTTATTTCACTTAGCATAGTGTCCTCAAAGGTCATCTGTTGCTTTGCGTTGCTTCGCCCCCCACAGATTTGTCACCCCACTTCCCCTGGGTGATGGAGATGCAAAGGAGTACTCAAAGCCCATCTTTACTGAGCAGTGAGAGGCCCCGAAGTGGTTAATCTCCTGGAACCCTTAAGAGAGAGGCATCCCTTCCTTGGGAAATTAACACTGAATTAGGGTTCTCTTCCTGCATTTATTTTCCAGACCAGGAAGTTACAGGAAGAGAACAAAGGTGGGGTTATAGTTTAACAATACAGGCTGGTAACTTTCAGTGAAACAAGCCAGATGACATTCCAGTAAGGCAATTAAGTGGTCCTATGAACAACAGTTTGATCTTGGCAAACATTCCTTCCTATAGCAATTCTCAGTATCTTTACATAACAATCAGTAACTAGTCTGTCCTTGAGCCAGCAACCTGCTATACCACAAATCTTATCTTGCAACAGAGACTTATAGCCTGAGGGAAATTTCCAGTCCTCCGCAAGGTCAATATTTGAAACTGCAAGGCTTTGGAAAACCAGGCCCTGTGAAGTACATATGCTTTTTAGTATATTCCACAGTCATCCATGTTGTAGCATGTGTCAGAATCTTTTCTGTATTTTTTAAAATTAAATTAAAATTAAAAGTTTTGATTTAAATAAAAAATACAAAAGCATGTGCACAGGATTAAAATAAAACAGACCCTGTGCAGGGTGCAGGAGGAAAGGCGAGCACCACTGGATTCTTCTGCTTTCTGTCTCTGGGTGCCTCCATGTTCTGAATGGCTCTTCTCTCTCGATTCACTGACTGTGAATGGAGCCCTCATTGCTGATCTTCTGTGGAGGTGGATCAGGACTTAGCTCACAGCCTCTTTCTCTTCACCCCTGCCCTGCCTCCCAACCCTGGTGTTGTTTCTGCACTTAAATGCCTTGCTGTCCATTTGGAAATTTTTCAGCAACACGTTGTGTATTCTTCTGCTAATTATAATGCCTTTGACTGTTACAACCAAGTAATACACATATTAAAAATGAGTGCTTTTACGGCACGTCCTAGGTGCATGGCACTCTTTACTATTTCTACATAGATCAACTTGTTTAATACCCACAACAACCTCATGAGATATCACACAAGTACCCTTCTTCTTCCCATTTTAGAGATGAGAAACTGAGGCCTGCAAAGGCTGTCACTTGCTCCAGGCCATAGAGCTCTGCAAGTGGCAGAGCCTGTGTCACCTCCTCTTACTTTAAGTTTTTGTTTTGAATCTCACGAGGGATAAATAAGGTATTTCTAAATGGCTGTAGCCTGAGGTTTATGAGAACTCACCCAGTGTACACTTAAGATTTGTGCACAGCATAGTATGTAAATGTTACATCAAAGGAGAAAACTATAAAAATATATTGAACTCTGGTTAATGGTGTGAGCACTGAAGTATTAGGAGGGAAGCGTACAGATGTCTGTAACTTATATTAAAATGCATAAAAATTAAGATGGATGAATAGACACATACACACATATTAGATTAATATACAGACACACAGACACATAGAGATTAAAGCAAATATAATCTAATATTAATTGCATTATCTAGTAGTGAGTATGTGGGTGTTCACTGTACAGTTCTCTCAACTTTGCTGTATGTTTGAACATCAACTTTGCTGTATGTTTGAACATTTTATTTATTTATTTATTTTGTATGTTTGAACTTTTTTTTTTTTTTTTTTTTTTTTTTAAAGATGACCGGTAAGGGGATCTTAACCCTTGACTTGGTGTTATCAGCACCACACTCTCCCAAGTGAGCCACGGGCTGGCCAGTATGTTTGAACATTTTAATAATAAAATCCTGGGACCTCTGTTCCGAGCTCCCCACAGGAAAACCTACCTCCCCCAACCTGGACAGACAAGAGACCCCTTGAGCTCAGTGCATCCACACGTGGGTTGGTTTCCTTCCCCCAGAACGGTTCCCCTCCCTGAGTCTCCTCCTCTGGGTGGGCTCTCATTCACCAGGCCCTGAAACATGGGAGCTGCCAAAGCCTCCTTATCACCAATGGTTTCAAGATCGATCTTAGGGTGACCAACTGTCCTGGTTTACCAAGGACTGAGTGAATTCCTGGGATGTGGGTCCTTCTGTGCTAAACCAGATAGATGTAGAGATAGTCAGATACTGATAAATATTTAGAAGATATCTGTCTTTGGCTTGCTTTTATTAGATGATCTTTTAAAACATGGCTCAGATCCCATCCCCAAATCTGTCACCTCCTGGGTCAAGTCCACACTCCTTACTACCAGTCACTTGTTCCCGTGGTCCTCAAAGCCCCTGATTCCCACTTCCTGACACCATCTGACCCATGCTTGTCAGAAGTGATGTTTCACCCAAGTTCCCCCCCCCCACTACACTGAGCATGTGCTGGTTGTCCACTCAGACGTGCATTCACAGGAGCTCCTGGTGGGGAGGTGGGGGTGGGGGTGCCCGGCAACAGTAAAGACTGGGGAAGAGGGAGGGGGCTAACTGACCACAGTGTCAGGGTGGTCTGAAGAGGTGGCATTTAAGCCAAGTACAGTACTCAGTAACAAGAAGATGGGCGAGAGCAGTCCTGTGGAGTGGAGAGCGAGACGTGATAATCAGCATCTTTTTTTTTTCTTTTTTTGCAGCTGGTTGATGCAGGGATAGGAACGCTTGACCCTGGTGCTGTCACACCGCTCTCTAACCAACCGGGACAACCCGAGAATAAGAATCTAAACAGGGGTCATTGAAACGTCTCTAAGAATTGTGTCCCAGGCAGATTATCAACAACATCTACAATCAAGCGGTGAAGGATTTGGTGGAGTCCAGTCAAAGGCTGAAGCCAGCAGGATGTGGGAAGGCTGCACGTTCAGGCTGGATGGGAAGATGGACTGATCAAAGTGTCCTGAAAGGGCATCTCTTCATTCCATCAATTCCCAAATCATTACTGAGCAACTGCATGTGAGCTCCCAGTTCTACAGATGCCAGAGAAACAGCAAGGAAAAAGACATAGGAAGTTCTTGTCCCCACAGAGCTCAGTCTGCTGGAAAGTGAGAAAGACTCTTTGCTTGGCCAAACTTTAGTTAGGCTCCTGAACCTTCTCCTATGCCCACCTGTGAACTTCCTTGTGAAATTCGATGTTAGCAAGAACCCCTCATTCTCCATATCTGATCACCCTCAATATTTGATAGGATTTCTCATCTTCCACCATCCCCCAGATGATATCTGATCAACCTGGCCTGTCTTCAGCAAGAATCCTGTTAGATCAGGTTAGCCAGAATCCCATCACCCCTGATGTTCCTTTCAGTAACTCTTCCTCCCCTGACCACAACTCTGCTCCTTGGCTATAAATTCTTACGTGCTCATGCTGTATTCAGAGTTGATCCCAGGCTGGCTGGTTAGCTCAGGTGGTTAGAGCATGGTGCTGATAACACCAAGGTCCAGGGTTCCATCCCTGTACTGGCCAGCTGTCAATAAAAAGTAAAAATTAAAAAAACAGCGTTGAGCCCAGTCTCTCCACCATGTTGCAAGACCCTATCGCCATGGTCCCTGTAGCTATCCCAATGGTCCTGAATAAAACCTTCCTTACCCTGCTTTCACAAGTGTCACTAAATAAATTTTTTCTTTAAAAGGAGACAGACAGAAAACAGGGTAAACAAGCGTGCAGAGAAACCTCAGAAACCTGAGAAGGAGAGAATGGTGGGGGGTGGGAGGTATATTTCAGATAAACTAAAGTAACTTCAATACAATAAGAGAGGGAGCCACATGGTATCTGGGGAAGGAAGTCATCGGCAGGTGGAACAGCAAGTGCAAAGGCCCTGTGGTCAGAGTGTGTCTGGGAAATTCAAGGATAAGTGAGGAGTTCAGAAGAATAGAGAGAGCAAAGAGAGAGGTGAGGAGGGAGGGTAGGGAGGCAAGGAAAGGTGGGACCATGACGACGTGGCCAAAGAAGAAACTCAAGTGTGGAATTGTCAACCTAAAAAGGAAAGAGAGGCAGCCTCTGAAGAACAAAAGATTTTACTGGGGAATAGCAAAGAGTTGCATGCTATGAAAATCACAGGCACACCTGAGGAAATCAGGAGAAAAAAGGGAACTCTTAAAGACAAAGAGAAGTCCATGCAAACTGCTCCGAAGAACATTCATTGGTGAAAGGAACTTATTGCAGGAGTTGGCATTTGTTCATTGATGGTTGCCTTGCATTGTCTCTTCAAAACTTGACCCCCACTGTGACAGTGTTAAGAGGGTGGGGAATCCTATTATGGTAATTGAAAGGTGGAGCCTTGAAGAGGTGATTAGAGTGTAGGACTGTGCTATAGTGAATGGATTTAAAATGGTGGTTGGGGCGTGGTGCTGAGGGCTTTAAAAGGAGAGTGAATGAGGAGGTTGGTCTCTCTCTGATCCATCATTTTCTGCCCCAAGTGAGACCCCTGAGTCACTGTCACCACCACCAAGACCCTCACTAGATGTGTTCCCTGGGCTTTGGACTTCCCAGCCTCCAAAACCGTAAGTAATAAATTTTGTTTTCTTGTAAATAACCCAGTTCCAGGTATTTTGTTATGAGCAACAGAAATGGACTAATACAGTGGTGACAACCATTGCTAGTCAATGGGCCTGGATTATATGAAATAATTCAGGAGAGGAATTCTTGTGGCAGGCTCTGTTTGCAAGAGAGTGTGAGATATGCAGGTATTATGAGAAATGCATGCGTGAGAGCTTCTTTACGGCCTCCCTTGACTACATTTTGGTTAGGGTTTAACATAAGGGACTCCATTTTATTATTAACTTCCACAAGATTAATGTCTGTGATTTACCTTGGTGTTGGGAAAATAGGCAGCAGTAAAAGTGTAGGGAGACTTTTGAGCCAAAACCTGATCAACCCCCACAGAAAATCAGAAGAAGGCACACCTGGGTGAGTGGATAAAGAAGAGCTTATTCAGAAACCTGGAGGTGACCAGAGAGAAAGAGCCAAGAATCCATGAGTTTCATTACATGCCCTGCACTAGATCTGGTTTATTTTAATCATGTGCACATGCTTTTCCACTTTTTAAAAAATATAAAAAGTGTTAACACTTAAAAGATTATCAAATAGTACTAATAGTATCCAATTTTTCTGAGTACAAATGTAGGCATAGAAAAACTAATGAATACTGTCTCTTTGGGCCAGGTATTACTAGCTATTCTAATGTTTTTTTTTGTCAGTTTCAGCACTTTGCAACTTTTCTATAAAGACCATGCATTACAATAAGATAATATAGAGCACAGCCTTGTAGCACCAAGGTCGAGTGTTCAGATCCCTGTACCCGCCAGCAGCCCACCCCCCAAAAAGGATAATAAATATTATAATTTTGTGTGATCTCAAAAAAATATAGACAGCATAGAAGATAATCCCTAAAACACCCATGTACCCACATGGAGAAGCAAATGTTAACATTTAGTAATAATTGTTTTTTGTTTTTTTTAAAGATGACGGTAAGGGGAACTTAACCCTTGACTTGGTGTTGTCAGCACCACGCTCAGCCAGTGAGTGAACCGGCCAACCGTATATAGGGATCCAAACCTGTGGCCTTGGTGTTATCAGCACCGCACTCTCCCGGGTGAGCCACGGGCAGACCCTAGTAATAATTCTTTTTGATACACTTTTTCCTTTTTTATAAAGAAAATAGTAGGGATATCAATGAAGCCTCCTCCCCAACACCCCTTTGTCTCTCTGAGCCAACTCATTTTCTGACCTCTCTCCTCAGAGAAACCACCACGGTCCTGAATTTGGAGCGACATCTTTGTTTTGTGTTTGCATTTTGACTACAGATATGTTAGGAGAACGTCTCTATTTATTCCCCTGGCAAAATAACTAACAGGACTTTTCAAGTGAAAATCCAAACAGTACATGAAGTATAAAATGAAAACGGATGCCCCTGTCAAATCCCAGAAAAGAAAGAAAAGTAATTAATTGCAAGAATATAAATTCTTCTAGCATGTCAATCCCTGCAGGGCAGGTGACCAGCCTTCAAAAAACACTCTGGGCACTGGATCTCTCAGGAACTTCCTTGGTAGACAGTTTTTCACACATGTTGTCACAACATATGTGACAAGGAGTATTAGTCAATTTCTGCTACTTATAACAGAATACTTGAAACTAGGTGATTTTATTTATTTATTTATTTATTTATTTATTTTTAAAAAGATGACCAGTAAGGGGATCTTAACCCTTGACGTGGTGTTGTCAGCACCATGCTCAGCCAGTGAGCAACCAGCCATCCCTATATAGGGATCCGAACCTGTGGCCTTGGTGTTCTCAGCACCACACTCTCCTGAGTGAGCCACAGGCCGGCCCGAAACTGGGTGATTTATAAGGAAAAATGAAATGTATTCCTTAAAGTCTCTAAGGTTGGGAAGTCCAAAGTCCATCTGGGGGTGGCAACAGTGACCCAGGTGTCTCATGCTGCAAGATGGTGGAAGCAGAGACAGCAGAGAGAGAGAGAAACTCTCCTCTCTCCTTTTAAGCTCTCGAACCACGCCCCTGACCACCATTTTTAATCCATTCACTACAGCATGGACCTACCATCCAATCACCTCTTCAAGGCTCCACCTTTCAATTACCATAATAGGATTTCCCACCCTCCTTACAGTCACAGTGGTGACCATGTTTCCAATAGGTAAAACTTGTGGGGCGCAATTCAAGCTTCAGTGAGTTTTGGGTTGACACAATTCAATCCACTACACAAGGCTTGGACATTTGAGCCCATTCTATGTGATTACATTAAGAACATGTAGAAACTTGCACCTGGTTTTGAGACAGAATAGGGACTGGACTCAGGCCACCTCACCCTTGACTACAAAGGGCTGAGACAAATAGTTTCCCAACCACAGAAATCCAGCCAGATAAGGGGAAGGCTAAGTCATGTATCTCTTAAGCAGTATCTTGCAGGAATGCAGGAGCAGGACGTTTACCCAATGGAGAAAATCCAGATGCAGGAACCGGATCAAACCAGTCTGTGCCAAGATGGACTCCAGTGCTGACCTTTCACCAACTTTTTCCTTTTTTATAATACTAAAAATGACACCCAGGGGTGTAGAGTTATACATTAATTAGACATGCAACACATGAAGAATCATGATCTCCAAGTGCTCAAGTGCCAGGAAACCCCCACCTCTACATGCTTAATCACCCCTTTCCTGCCTAAGCCCCTTTAAGATTCTCCCCGATCTCGCCCTGAGAGAGCCAGAGAAAGGACCCTCCCTTCTGCGCTGTCTCCCTTGTGCCCAGACAGGAGCTCCAATAAAGTGTTGCTTGAGGGCCGGCCTGTGGCTCACTCGGGAGAGTGTGGTGCTGAGAACACTAAGGCCACGGGTTCGGATCCTATATATGGATGGCCAGTTGGCTCACTTCGGTGAGCATGGTGCTGACAACACCAAGTCAAGGGTTAAGATCCCCTCACCGGTCATCTTAAAAAAAAAAAAAAAAAAAAGCGTTGCTTGTGCAGACTGATTGACCCTGTGTTAATTTCTATGACACTTGGTGTCAAAAGAACCTGGTCCAGTAACAGTTTCCTCCAGACCAAATTTAATGAAATACTAAATAAGACTAATGAAGGATATTTCACCATCCCAATGGAAAAAAATTTTTTAAATTTTCATTGGGTAATGTAAAAGCAGAATGAAATAAGAGGAAATATGGCACATTCTTAGGAAGAACCCAGTGTCACCAAATGTCACCTCTCTGAAATGGTATCTTTAGAAAATTTCATAAAGCCCCCAAACAAACCTTTTAGGAATCAGCAAAAACTACTTTTCCAAACCTAATAAGAGGAAGAAATGTTGAATGATGGTCAAACTCTTCTGAAGAACAAGGTGACAGCATGCCTAATATATATCAAGAATTTTCAAACGATAGTAAGCCAAACAGCACAGCATTAGCAGTGAAATGAACAAACAGATCAAAGAAAGAGAAAAGCCTTCAATGGGCTGGCAAGTAAAGGGGAAAGTTGGCTAAAGATAGAGCAGGCATTATAGAGCAGTGGCAGCCATCACCAACACATTAATAACGTGGGGCTTGAAAAACTTATCTAACTGGCAAAATGCACTGCATTCCCCTCTAGTCCATGAGCGATAGTAACAATAGTAATTCATTGAGTCACAGGCAAGTGGTTGGGTTTTTGTGTTTGTTTTTTGGGTTTTTTTGACAAAAGAATAGGGGGAATTTTCCCATATAAGCAAAAAAGTAAGCTAAAAAGATAGAGACTGACAAATTTAAATGTATTAAAATTAACAGAGTAGGGCTGGCTGGTTAGCTGAGTTGGTTAGAGCATGGTGTCATAACACCAAGGTCAAGGGTTCAGATCCTGGTACCGACCAGCTGCCAAGAAAATAATTAAATTAAATTAAACTAATGGAGTTAACAGTGAAACAACAAAGTGGGAGAAAAATATCTGCAATACATGCTATAGAACAAGATCAGTGTTCACAATAAAAATGAATGAATATATGATTTAAAAATTGGAAAATAACATAAACATATGTAACAGAAGATGAAACACCATATATGAAAAAAGGTTCATCTCCTTGGTAATGAGAAAATAGCTAAATAAAATTTCAAGTATATCCCACTTCACCCCAGTGAAAAGGACAAAAATTAGTCAATTAGATATCACAAGTGTAGATAACCATCACAGACAAACAATTATGCACAAATGGAGAAAGGGTTAGTTACACTTCCCATAAATTTGAACTTGATCATATATAATCCAGAATTTTTCTCCAGTGTCCAGGAGTTTATTGTGCATTTCCACTAGGAGATTGATACAAAAATGATACAAGCAGTATTTTTCATAAGAAAAAAAAACAAAAAAACAAAAAAAAACAAAAAAAAAAACCCTTGAAAAAGCCCAAACACCACAGCCACTGGTGTGCACGAGTAAATTGGCACAGGTACAAAGGTACAGAGGGAGTCTGGGTCACCTGCTAATTAAAATCTTTTCTGCTCCCATTTTCAGACTTGTCATATATATATAACTTTCCAATTGTACAATGTAATAATGCCATTCTTATGCAGTTTTACTGTTCAACAGCATAGATGTCACCCAGTCAGTGATGGGCATTACAGGTCATTGCAATATGGTTATCTCTTGGTCAGGAATTTAGACTCTACCAGGGCTCAGCAGGAAGCCAAGGCTATTTTTCCAATGGAGAAAAGTTTCCAGCACAAGAGGGTATGACCACACTCTAGGTCTGCACTATGATTCTCCTACTGGGACTTTTACAGGCAACACACAGTATACTTCAATACATCACCAGTGTAGTAAGTCCCAAGTAGAAGGGCAGTTGCACTGCAACCTGTATAAGCAGCAGAACTTTTTCTGCTCAGGGACACATTCAAAACTGGCATTCTTATGTGTCATCCAGTAAATGGGTCTGAGTAGCAGGCCCCAAGGTTGTATATGTGGCCTGCATAATATAAAGATTGCCACCAATGTTCATACCTTACTGTTGGGGGTCAGTAAAAGTGCAGTAAATTGTTTCCCATATTACACATACTATATCATCCTGTTCTCAGACAATGGAACCCATAGATAATTCGCTAATATAAACTACCCTTACACTTTCACAGCATTTATACCCCAAATCTGACATGCATGTGTCTGTACCCTATCTTGACAAAGATAAGGAATTTTGACCTAGCCCTAAGATGAGACAGGGAAAGTAAACCACTGTCCCTTGCCAAGTAAATGAAAAGTAATTCTAATTATCTCTAGTGGCAGAGATGGGTAAAATATCAGGTAAATCAGTATCTCCATACCAGATGCCACCAGCTTTGTTCGTATACATCAATGATACCATATTTGGAATACAGCTGTGATCAATGTCTCAACCTAATGATCCCTGTAATAGTTGAATCTCACCCTTCATAGACCGCACTAAACAAACATGCCAATTAAAGAGGAAGGCTTTTTAAGATGCACTGGTACTCTCAGGTCTTTGACGACAGAATTTCTCTCTGAAATTTCTACATGGATATGGTATTGCTTCTGGGTTGCTATATTGGTTGGTGAACACTTCTAGAAGCATCCACTTGGTTTTTCCAGTCATAATATGCCTCAACCAATGTGTTAGGAAACCAACATGTGTATTTTGCTACTTAATATAATACCTATATTCCCATTGCACATCTTGGATTTGAGAAGCTAATCTATTTCCATAACTCTATTAGGCATTTATAATTTATTATTTTGTAAGGGGTTTATACATGCCCTTTGAATATCTTCATTGGAGCATTTATATTTTTTATTAATAATTTGAAAATTATGATAATTTTTTTCTCTATAATATCTTTGAAAATATTTCCCAGTTGGTGTTGCTTCCATCTCTTATCATTACTAATGAAATTTTCACTTTTCTACCCTTTCAAATCTATTCATTCTTTTATTTACATTTTACTCTTTTAATAACATGACTTCCACTGACATTTACTTTGATGTATACAGAATACCTGATGTTTTATTTTAGTTTTCTTATCTTTTTAAAATGTTTAACTCTTTATTCCATCTGTAATTTATTTTGATTTAGTAGACAGAAGGGCAAGAGACTCCACAATTCCTTATATATAATATTTTATATTATTGTCTCTGCTTATAGACCTTCAAGCATATATCTGACCAGTCCAGTTTCTAAACATTGGGAGTATTTACATTTTGGACCAGAAAATTTTTTGTTAAGGGGTCCTATCCTGCAAGGATCCCTGGCTTGTATGCTCTAGATGTCTGTAGCACTACTCCCCACCTCCCACAGCAATAACAACCTAAAATTTCTCCAGATTTTGAAAAACGTCCCCCTAGGCACAAAATCATCCCCTTTGGAGAACTACTGATCTATTCTTGTAATGGCCGCAGATTATCAATTTATTTTTCCTCATTAACTTTTATAATTGTTGCATCAGACCAGACTTTCTCAGCCTCATTGCTCATTTACAATAAATGCCTGAGTACTCTTTGCATTTTTTTTTTTTTTTTTTAAAGATGACCGGTAAGGGGATCTTAACCCTTGACTTGGTGTTGTCAGCACCATGCTCAGCCAGTGAGCGAACCGGCCATCCGTATATGGGATCCGAACCCGGGGCCTTGGTGTTCTCAGCACTGCACTCTCCCGAGTGAGCCACGGGCCAGCCCTCTTTGCATTTATTTTTGAGACATAGTTTAAAATTATTTTATTATGAGATAGAAAGAAAGATCCTGATGCAGATTTGATTGGAAATTTCATTAAATGTTTAGGCTGTGATTAAAGAGACCTGCATCCTTGGAATGATGAGGCTTCAGTCCACTGAAGTTGTATATATGACCATGGAGGTGACAATTAGGTCACTTCATCAGGAAACATTTGCACTTGCTTGCACATAGATCCTGCACATGGCATTAAATGTATTCCTTGACATTTTCTATGTATTTTTCAGGAAATGTGATTTTAATTCAATAATATATGTTATTGCAAATATTGTGTAGACGTACTCAATAACCAGCAAGGGAACTCCTTCATCTGTTCTAATAGCTTTCCAGTTGTTATGTCTTTACTTTCCCAAGTAAACAATGCCATCATCTTCAATAACAATATCTGCTTCTTCCCTTCTAGTCTTCATATTAATCATTGCATTTTTTGACATGAAGCTGTAGATTATTATAATGACAAATGATTGGGGAAAAAATAGACACTTGGCTTCGGTTAGGTTCAGTTCCTCCATACGGTAGGAATCCTTCCACGCACTGCGTCCTCATCATTTTCTGCTCCCAAACATCATCTAGGAGTATGAGGCTGGACTGGCTATCATTGTGTCTAAAGGTGACCACACAAGGACTGGCCGTTTAGCTCAATTGGTTAGAGCACAGTGTTATGACATGAAGGTCAAGGGTTTGGATCCCCATACCAGCCAAAACAAACAAACACTGGGCCGGCCCGTGGCTCACTCGGGAGAGTGCGGTGCTGATAACACCAAGGCCCCGGGTTCGGATCCCATATACGGATGGCCGGTTTGCTCACTGGCTGAGCGTGGTGCTGACAACACCAAGTCAAGGGTTAAGATCCCCTTACCGGTCATCTTTAAAAAAAAAAAAAAAAAAAAAACAGAAAAGCAACCAGAGGATTTTAGCACCTGATAACGACTTAAAATATTGTGGAAACTGTACAAGATTTCAAGCAAGGGAGAGAGAAAAACTATTCCATAGTGGGGATTTTAATAGGATTAGCAGGAAAGAATAAAGTTGTTTTACATTCACACAAAGGAGTCCACCTTAGTCTATGAACCGTTTGTCCAACTGCATAAAAACGAGGTGTAATGTGTCAGTGGCAAAGATTGGTCTGAGGTGGGCAGCCTGGCAATGATTCCAAGCACCACTCCTGACTGCCTGTGTAAACCTGGGCAGGACACTTAGCTCTTCTAAGTCTGTTTCCTGTCTTATCAAATGGAGATAATATTAGTGCTTCCACGTTCAGGAGGCTGCAAAGATGAAATGTAACGAGCCAATCTGCACGAGGTGCTGAGTACAGTGCCTGACAGTTATTTTTCCTAAACTGCTCTTATTTTATTAGTGTTAGCATTATTGTATTTTCATTGTCATTGTCACCTTCATAAAAGTTAGAAAGCTGACCTTCTTTCGATGTTATCTAGGACAAGTTACACTGCAGACGTAATTGTTCCTTGAGAGTAAGATAAGAAACTGGTCTGGAAAACTACTAAGAAGTGATGCTTGTGACAATTATACTGCTTTCTTCTAAGGTTTATTTTTTCATACTCAAATCCTGTATCTATTAGTTTCTCGTGATTCATGCCTTCACCATTAGACAATTTGTTATTCTACCTTCCACTCCTACCTCCAACACCATGTCACTATTTCAGTCAGACTATGAAGTATTTTTGAAAACAAACATATAATGATGTTTTGCCATTTAAAGGTACTTCATGAAATCCACTCAAGAAGGATCACTTGCTCCTTTATTTCCATGCAAAGCTTCTAGAACCCTGGGTACCTCATGCCCATTAGGGTCACATTCTGTGGTCACAGGGAAAATATCTTTCTATACAGACAAAGAACTCCATGAATTCCTGAGGTACAGACCTTTGCTGGGCTTAGATGACTAACCTATAGACCAGGATGGGTCTGGAGTTTTAACGTTATTCCCTTGGTACAGGTGGATGCTATACACATATAATGGCTCACATATTTGCTTTAATGGAAATCAACAGGAACCCGCTTGTGTTACTCAACAAATATCATGTCTACAATGCCTACCACAGTGATCAGAGGACCTTTGAGAGCTCCAAAATATGACTATCATGACAAAGCAACCCTAATTTTACCTGGAGGAAGCAGAACTATTCCATGGCAGCAACTCCATCAGCATGTTTTTTACTAGAATCGGGACAACTGAATGGTTTCCCACATTTTTTATATTTATAGGGTTCCTCTCCAGTATGAGTTTTTTCATGTCTTTGAGGAGTGGTAATAACTAAAGGCTTTCCCACACTGCTTACATACTGATATGATTTCTCTCTGTATTCCCAATGCTCATGTGATTTGTGTCCAGTGTGAGATGTGACGTAATTACTAAGGGATGAATGATGCATGAAGAGTTTTCTGCACAAACAGCGTTCATGGGGTTTTACTCCATGTAGTGGATCAAATTGTATCCCCACAAAGCTTAATGTGTTGGAGGCTTGGTCCCCACTGTGACAGCGTTAAGAGGGTGGGAAATCCTATTATGGGAATTGAAAGGTGGCGCCTCGAAAGGGTGATTAGATTCTGATGACTATGCCCTATTGAATGGATTAATAATGGTGATCATGGGCGTGTTTCTGAGGACTTTAAAAGGAGAGCATGTGAGAGTCTCTCTCTCTGCTTCTGCCATCTCACAGTGTGATACCCTGTATCACTGAAGCCACCACCAAGGAAGACCTTCACCAGATGTGTTCCCTCGACTTTGGACTTGCCAGCCTCCAAAACTCTGATTGACAAATCTTATTTTCTTACAAAATATCCAGTTCTAGGCATTTTGTTATAAGCAACAGAAATGGACTAATACTTCTCTGGTACCAGAGAAGTAGAGTGTTGCTTATAAACAAATACCTGAAAATGGGAAAGCAGCTTTGAACTGGGTGTTGAGGAGAGGATGGAAAAATTTGGAGGTACAGGCTAGGAAAAGCCTAGACGCTCACTGGTGAGGAAACTTTGGAACTTCTTAGAGACTGGTTAAATGGTGGCTAGAATGCTGATAGAAATATGGACTGTAGGGCCGGCCCGTGGCTCACTCGGGAGAGTGTGGTGCTGATAACACCAAGGCCCCGGGTTCGGACCCCATATACGGATGGCCGGTTCGCTCACTGGCTGAGCTTGGTGCTCACAACACCAAGTCAAGGGTTAAGATCCCCTTACCGGTCATCTTTTAGAAAAAAAAAAAAAAGAAATATGGACTGTAAAGACCATTCTAAGGAGGTCTCAGATGTAAATGACAATTATTGGAAACTGGGGCAAAGATCACCCTTGCTATGAACTGGCAAGGAACTTGGCTGCATTCTGTTCATGCCCCAAAATTTTATGGAACGTGAAACTTCAAGGTGCTGACCCAGGGTATTTGGCAGGATAAATTTCTAAGCAGCAAAGCATTAAGGAAGCAGCATGGGTACTTGTAACAGCCTACACTCAGTTATAATGGCAAAGGCAGGATGTAAAGCCAGAATTTGAAACGGAAGCAGAGCATAAAGATTTAGAAATTTTGCAGCCTGGCCATGTGGTAGGGAAGTAGAGAGTAAGGATTTGGAAAGTTTGCAGCAGCCTGGCCATGTGGTAGAGGATGAGAGAAAGGCCTTGAAGGCATTTCAGAGATCTTTGAGGCTTCCTCTTCATTACAGGCCCAGAGGCCTAGGGAGACAGAATGGTCTTGGGAAACAAGCCTGACATGCCCACCACAGACTCACTGCCAAGGCCACTTTGAGAAGCTGCTTCCAGCATCCCAGGTGCTTTGGCTGCTTTGGCCATGGCTAAATTGACCCCAGGTGTGGCTGGACCTGAAGCTTTGGAAAATACAAGCCAGAAGCCTTGTCTGTGTTCACATGGTATTAAGTTTACAGGCTCAGAGAATGGCAGACCTGTGGAGGCCTGGGAGCCTCCACTCCAATTTCAAGGGAAGAGATCTGACAGAGAGGTGGATTCAGCACATTCAGCCTTTGCTAGGGCGATGTCAAGGGGAACTGTGGGATCAGAGTTGCAGCAGAAAAACCCCACCAAGGCCATGCATGGTGGAGCCATGGGAGCAAGACCACAATGGAGACACAGAATTGCGGAGCTACCAGTATGCAATGACAGCCTGTGAGAGCTGAAGCAAGGCCTCAGACCAGGAAATCCATAGAAGCAGAGTTGCTCAAGGACTTGGGAACCCAACCCCCACACCAGTGTGCAAAGGATGTTGAACATGGAGTCAGGGCACATTTTTTGCTAGCTGTAATATTTAATGCCTGCCCTGCTGGGTTTCAGACTTCCTTAGTACCTGATAACCCTTTCTTTTGGCCTATTTCTCCCTTTGTGAATGGCAATATGTACTCTTTGTTTGTCCCACCATTGTACCTTGGAAGTAGATAACTTGCTTTGATTTCACAGATAGGACTTTGGACCCTTGAGTTGAAACAAGACTTTGGGAATGAAATGCATGTATTTGCTCGTGAAAAGGACATGAGTTTTGCAGGGCCAGGGGAGTACCAGACCAACAGAAGTTTAGTGTTCCATTGACAGAACGTCAGACACAAGAATGTACTGGGAAAATGTGGAAGTAAAATAAAATAATGATAATATAAAATAAAATAAATATAAAATATAATTTTATAGTATAAATAAAATTAATATAAAATAAAATTAATATAATTATATAATTATGTGACTTTGGCCTTTTAAATTTCAATTTTTAATTTAATTTTTATCTTCCTACATAAGTAACATTGTTAGATTTAATCCTTATACACAAGGGCGATAAGTAAGCCATAAAAGTTTTCATTAAAAACTTTAAAAATCTTTTCCTAACTAAAATGGAAATTAGATTATACTTGCTGTTCCACTTTATCTCACACTGTGGGGTATTTTTAGGAACGTGTAGCACATTATAATTCATTAAGGGTTTGGTGCTCACTCATAATGTGCCAGGATTTTCGAGGATTTACATAAACTTTTAATACTTTCCCTCATATTAATTAAAATAGGAATTCAAATACTTCGGAATAGTATAGTCTTAAATCTTAAATTCTGTGAAACATGCACATACAAAAACTGATCAAGGAAAAGAAAAAAATGCACTTGAGAACTTAAATCCACCCATTTCAAGCCTTGAGGTTCTCTTGCCTAAAAGGAACAAAAATCTGTATGGATCCAGAATTTTCTTGACTTCTAGCATATCTCTATATTAACTTACATTTTCGCATGAGAAGCTAAAAGTATTACATATGCACAGAAGGAATAAAACTACAAAGTGTTTAGGGAAAACACATATTAAAAGGCAGCTATATTCAATAAAGGAATCAAAGGAAACTAACACAAACGGTCCAGTCAGCTCAGATAAGTAGCCTGCTTCCCCACACTTCAAAAGGAGCCACATTAGGGAGGTTAAGCACATTTTCAAGTGTGGGATCTGTATTAGTCCGTTTTTGTTGCTTATAACAAAATACCTGGGTGATTTAAAAAGAAAACAAAATTTATTGCTTACAGTTTCTGAGGCTGGGAAGTCCAAAGTCCATCTGGTGGTGGCAACAGTGACCCAGGGCTCTCACATTGCAAGATGGTGCAAGCAGAGAGAGCAGCGAGACAGACTCTCTCACCTCTTCCTTTAAAGCCCTCAGAACCATGCTCTTAACCACCATTTTTAATCCATTCACTAGTGCAGTGTCCTACAATCCAATCACCTCTTGAAGGCTCCACCTTTCAATTACCATAATAGGATTTCCCACTCTCTTAATAGTCACAGTGGGGGCTAAGTTTCTAATACATAACACTTTGGGGAAACAATTCAAGCTTCAAGGAATTTTGGGGGAACATGATTCAATCCACTAAAGCATCCACACACTCACTGTTGAAATATAACACCTAGAGGGTAGGGGACATGAGCAGCCATAGGAATGGACCTGGGAGCTCCACACGCCCTCCTCTCCCACAGATGTACACAAACACAAACACATGCACACAAACGGGTTTTACATAAACCTCGTCATAAGCCCACATCCACCTGATCTTCAGAGTGAATTGTTCTCACCCCCATCCCATGTGGCAGAGGAGTGCATTCTCGCACCCAGACCAATCCCTCAAGTCCCTCCCGTCCTGATGAGGAAGAGATTTCACACTTCCTAGGCTGGCACAGTACAAAAAATCATTTTTCTATAAAAGTACAGGAGACCAAGGATGGTAAGGACCTGAAAAGGACGGAGTGATGATGTTCCAGCCCCACAAACTGCTGTAAATGCTTCCAGAAATATATCCCTCATGACTTGGCCCTTTGACCATTTGCTGTTCCATTGTGAGCCCAGTGACAGCAGCAAAGGTGTGAGTCTCATGGTTTGGCCGCCATGTCCTCTGCTGCAGTCTCTTCAGTAGCCACCACCTGAGGTTTTATCTGCCCACTGAACCTGCTAGTCGGCTTCCTGGGAACCCACCATAGTCACTAAGGCCTTGGATGCTTCCACCTGACCACTTCTGCTGTTGGTGGAGGAGAGAGGCCTGAGGAGCTCAGACTTACAGGTCTCCCAGCAATAAAAAGATTGCTTCCAAGACCAGGAAAAGAGTAGGAGTTCTGAGGGTAGATAGTAACCTGGCTTCCTTCATTCTTGCCACTTAACTGCCAAGACACTCTGACTTGACCTTCAGAAAACAGTGGCCACCACCTCAGACAAAGGAAGGACCCACAACTACCATGCCTACAAAATTCAGCAAAGGTGAAAACCTTCGGTGGCTCCAGGTGGCAGTTCATTGTGAGTCAGGTACACCTTGCACTCCGGAAGTGATGACATGAGAAGCCTTCGACGACCTGTGGAGAATACCTCACACTGCCAACGCCCATACACAACAGTCTGGAGCTCTGCAGGATAGGTCCTTCTCCACAAAGTAGTAAGTGCTGGCCTTGATGGAGAGCCTAGGAACCCAGCCCTGGAGGGGTACTGAGGAGGCACTGAGGTGAGACAGCCAGTCCACAGTCCGTGAATGCACCACTGAACATGGTAGAATGTGTCAGAAAACTTACAGTAACAACTTTAAATGTTTGCAACAGCTAGGACATGGCAGGGTAACTCTTTGTGAAATCATCAGTGGTTTTGAGATTGTGACTGCAGTCATTGGCTCAGAGCTGGTAATTTGGGGCCAGCAGATACTGCATGGTTAAGAGGTATGTGTCCCATGACATGGGTTCTGCCACTGCTTCTTCAGCCCTCTCACCTCAGAGCCCTCTGGGATTGCCACACTGAAAATTTACAATGTGGGACAGGTGTGAGCTTTTAAGGATGTTTCCCAGCAAGCACACATAGCATAGGCTTGAGATGGGAAACTGAGACCTGGAAATGGCCTCAAGGCAAACCTGGAAAGACATGATGCTGATGCCCAGGAATTATGATGTCCCCCGGCAGATCCCACATGGAGAACTGTAGTATCCACCTTTGTTTCAGAACCACAGCATGAAACTAGTGTAAATACAAAGGCAGATTCTGGGAGACCTCTTGAGGTGAGGGCAGGTACTGCCCTAGAGAATGTTTCCTATCTTCAGATTGGTTCAAAAAAAGGACTGTTGGGGCCAAGTCCTTCTTCCCTAGGCCTTCATTTCTTGCTAAATAGGATCATGAGGAGATGGAAAGAAGTGTTACCAATGTAAAAAGCAAGGTTCAGAAGACTTCAATATACATGTAGCGCATGAAGATGTCTCTGTGATTTTTATTATTTTTAATACACATACTCTATTAATTGTAGTTGTGAATTTTCACAAATGCAATTATACCACCACCATAAAGATGAAGAACACTCCCAACCCAAAAGAATACTCTTGTGGAGCCCATTCATACTGAGCTTATCAACGCTTAACCACTGATCTGTGCTAGGTCCTAATGCCTTTATCTCTGAGAGAATATGTAAAAGTAACACCATGTTTGAAAACTCTGTGCCCTATTTGTAAAAGTATGTAATTACACAAAACTTGCAGTGTCTGAGTTTAAATTTTTGGACCATCCACATACGGGTAGTGAAACATGTTAGAACTTCGAAACATAGACTCAATTATTATGAGCTAAGTGGTTTAGGTAAAACTCTGCACTCCCTGTGCTTAACTTCCTTAATTTGCAATATCATATGAATAATGGAGAGACGGGCATCAAATGAGACAGTTATAAATACGAAATCACATAATCTCTACACTGCTAAGAAACATAAATCAGCACTGAAAATAAATGGACAAAGATTAGATTTCCTTTACCACTTGATAAAATACAAAGCTATTACCACTCCTACCACCCCCAATAATGTGTGCTGAAAGTCTATGCACATGGAAATGATGTCTGCGAACAGCAAAATAGACTTTGGGGCTTTGAGGGCCACTGAAACAAAAAGTTCTGGCTACTTCTCTGATAAAAAGGCGTTGAAAGTTTTCTCATTTAAGCATGTCAAAAATACCTCATTTTAGGGCCGGGCCCTGGCACACTCGGGAGAGTGCGGCACTGGGAGCGCAGCAGCGCTTCCACCGCAGGTTCGGATCCTATATAGGGATGGCCGGTTCGCTCACTGGCTGAGTGCGGTCACAAAAAAAAAATAAATAAATAAAAAACCTCATTTTACACTAAATTAGTGTATCACTCAAAATTATACTGTCTACATCTCACCTCAATACATATTGTGACATTCAGTCATGACAGCAGCAAAATGACTGTCAAATATATAAGGCAACTTAAAATATTATCAAATTACATTAAACACAAATATAACCACCACAAATCTCTATGGCACAGATCAATGGTTAGTCAATGCCCAGATACCTATGCTCAAACTCGGAGTCACGTGTAAAATTTTTATGCACCAAAACTAAAACATTCACTAAAACTTTTATCCATTGCAAAATTGAAGATGAACCTTGTTGATATCTTTAAGTCATTACTGTTAATTCCAGGAATGCAAGACTTTCCACATTCCTCCCCAATGTTCACATCCACACTGTTTCCCAGTGTTTAAGATGTATTTAACAATGGATACATAAATGATTAAAGATAATATCCTCACTCACTGAGGTCCCTCCCCTCCATAGAAGACACTACACATGAAAACTGTCCCTATTATCTCATAGGACACTTAGTCCTTTAAAGCTCTTAATTGTCTTATAAACTGGTGGAGTTTGGATGCGTTGTCCCCTCCAAAACTCATGTGGAAATCTGATCCCCAATGTGGCAGTGTTGGAAACTGATTGAGTCACAGGGGCAGATCTCTTATGAATGGATTAATTTTCTCCGTGGGGTGGGGAGTAATGAGTGAGTTCTCACTCTATTAGTTCCTGCAAGAGCTTATTGTTTAAAGGACCCTGGCACCTCCTCTCTCTCTTTCTCTCGCTTCCTCTTGCCATGTGATCTCCTTGTACCCACCAGCTGCCTGCTCCCTTTTCTGCCATGAGTAGAAGCAGCCTGAGGCCCGTGCCAGATGCAGCTGTCCCAGAATCATAAGCCAGATAAACCTCTTTCCTTTAAAAATTACCCAGTCTCAGGTATTTCTGTTACAGCAACACAAACGGACTAATACAGAAAATTGGTACCGAGGAGTGGGGTGATGCTATACAGATAACTGAAAATGTGGATGCAGCTTTGGTACTGGGTATTGGGCAAAGGTTGGAGGAGTTTGGAGGACTTAGAAGAGAAAAAGACGAGGGAAAGTTTGGAATGTCTTAGAGACTTATGTGGTGGCAAGCAGAATGCTGATAGAAATGTGGACAGTAAAGGCCATGCAGATGATGAGGTATCAGATAGAAATGAGGAACTTATTGGGAATTGGACAAAAGACCATCCTTGCTACACCATAGCAAGGAACTTGGCCGCATTGTGTCCATGCCCTTGGACTTTGTGGAAGGTGGAACTTTAGAGTTGTAAACCAGAGCATTTTGCCAAAGAAATTTCTAAGCAGCAAAGCATTAAGGACACTGCATGGCTACTTCTAACAGTCTACTCTGAGTTATGGCAGAAAAGGCATGATGTAAAGCCAGAATTTAAAACGGGAGCAGAGCATAAAGATTTGGAAAATTTAGGGTTGGCCCGTGGCTCACTTTGGAGAGTGCGGTGCTGATAACACCAAGGCTACGGGTTCGGATCCCTATATAGGGATGGCCGGTTGGCTCACTTCGGAGAGCGTGGTACTGACAACACCAAGTCAAGGGTTGAGATCCCCTTGCCGGTCATCTTAAAAAAAGAAAAATTTGGAAAGTTCGCAGCACGGCCATGCGGTAGAAAAGCAGAGAGCATGAAATGGTGCAGCCCAGCAACTATTAGCTAAGAAGAAGAGTACAAAGGAAAGGGATTATCAGGAGAAGGAGAAAAAGGCCCTGAAGGCATTGCAGAAGCCTCTGGGGCCAACCCTTCCATTTTAGGCCCAAAGGCCTATGGAGAGAATGGTCTTGGCAAGCAGGCCTGGGGCACCCTCCATGGGCTCACTGCCCAGGGCCACTTGGAGAAGCTGCTTCCAGCAACAGTACCAGCACCCAGCTGCTTTGGCTACTCCAGCCATGGCTAAATTGGCCCCAGGTGTGGCTGGACCCACAGCTTTGGAAAATACAAGCTGGAAGTCTTGGTGGCGTCGATGTGGTGTTAGGTCTGTAGGCTCACAGAATGCCAGAGCTGGGAAGGCTTGGGAGCCTCCACACAGATTTCAAAGTATGTATGGAAAAGTCTGGGGGCCCAGGAAGAGATCTGTCGCAGGGGTGGACAGCCTTCGCTAGAGCAATGCCAAGCAGAAATGTGGGGTCAGAGTTGCTGCAGAGAAACACCAACAGTGCCATGCCTAGTAGAGCCATGAGAGCAGGACTGCCATGGAGACCCCAGACCTGTGGAATACCAGCCTGGGAGAGGTGAAGTGTGGCCTGAAACCAGAAAAGCCATAGGAGCCGAGCTGCCCAAGGACTTGGGACCCAACCCCCACACCAGTGTGCAGAGGCAGTTGAACATGGAATCCAGGTACCTGATTCTCCAGCCTTGAGATTTAATGCCCGCCCTTCTGGGTTTCGGACTTGTTTGGGACCTGTTTTTCCTTTGTTTTGGCCTATTCCTCCCTTTTGGAATGGGAATGTATACCCAATGTCTGTTCCACCATTGTATCTTGGCAGTAGATAAACTTGGTTTTGTTTTTCAGGTTCACAGCTGGAAGGACTTTTGCTTTTGGTCTCAGTTGAGACATTGGACTTTTAAGTTGGTGTTGGAGCAAGAATGATTGTATTTTGTATGTGAGAGTGACATGAGTTTTGGGGGGTCAGGGGCGGAATGATGGAGTTTGGATGTGTTGTCCCCTCCAAAACTCACGTGGAAATTTGATCCCCAATGTGGCAGTGTTGGAAACTGATTGAGTCATGGGGGCGGATCCCTTATGAATGGATGAATGCTCTGGTGGTGGGGAGTAATGAGTGAGTTCTCACTCTATTAGTTCCCACGAGAGCTTATTGTTTATAGAATCCTGGCACCTCCTCTCTCTCTCACCATGTGATCTTCTTGTACCCGCCGGCTGCCTGCCGCTTTTCCGCCATGAGTAGAAGCAGCCTGAGTCCCATGCCAGATGCAGCTGTCCCAGAATTGTAAGCTAAATAAACCTCTTTCCTTTAAAAATTACCCAGTCTCAGGTATTTCTGTTATAGCAACACAAAACGGACTAAAATATAAACCAAAGCTTTACAATTTGCGAACCATCTCTCTTTTTTCCCTCAAAAATAGAGGCACCAGGACTAAGATCTTGTTTGTTTCACATGTTCATATCTAAAGCCTAGAATGATGGGCTGGTCTGTGGCTCACTTGGTAGAGTGTGGTGCTGACAACAGCAAGTCAAAGGTTAAGATCCCCTAACCGGTCATCTTTAAAAAAAAAAAAATATATATATATATATATATATATATATAAAGCCTAGAGTGGCTTGATGAGTTTTGTTAATTATGTATGTTTTGAGTCTACAGTACCTAGCATATGAAAAATTCACATGAAGAACATGTTCACTGCACAAGAAAAGCTTGACTAGAACACTGATCGTGTATTTGTACCATGCTACGTTTGTGTTTTCTTAAAAATTACCATAAATTATAGGTCATATTTAATAGGTAAAATAGATAAGAAAAGTATTACATAGTTACCTTAGAATGACTGAAATTATGTTTTAACTGAATTATTCTATGGAAATATTTAAAATACACCATAAAAAACATTTCAACGTTTAGGTAAGAAAGGCAAAAGCAATTCCAGATAACTGGGATCTGGCCACATAAACACACCAGTTCAAGTCTTATTCTGTTGAAGAAAAAAAATGTCATGCACCTCCATCATCAGACAAAGCTACTCAGTTGTCATGATGGATCAATACAAAAAAAAGTACATTCTGTAACCATGTCTCTAAAAATGGCAAAAGAGAACACAGTATAAGTCATGAAAATGATCTAAATTCCCCTTTTCTCACTATTGACTGGTGTTTCAATAAACAAACAAATTGGGTTTATCTCTGCTCCTTTTCTTTTCCTTTCTGAAGAGCTATTTATGATTTCCAATAAGAATTAGGTTAAAATTTCATATCATATAGAAAAATGTCTTGCTTCTTTGAATAAATCAAATTACCAAACACAAGCCTAAATCCCATAAGAAAGTACTGTTTTTCAGTATCCTCTTACTGATACACCCCACTCTTACTTATAATATGCGGTCACTCTTATTATTACAATTCATAAGACCTTCTCATTGACTACAGGTGTGATCCTGGCAGTCTTTTTGCAAAGGGACACTGACAAAACAACTTAAGGCTTCTGTATCGTGAATGAATGCAAAATGAGTTTCACAACAGATGCTGTAAGTATCTTATTGATTAAATAAATTGTAACAACTTTTATTTATTAAAAAATATAATTTGCCTCAGGAGAAAATACCTAAATTTCCACATACATGGTATGCTGACTCAGAATTTAGTGACTAATTGAGAAAAATCACCAAATTAAATGGAAAACACATAACTGCAAAAGGGTATCTTAACATAGGCTCTCAAAAGATGAAAAAGACAATAGTTGATAGTATACTAGTTATGTTAAAATAGTTAAAATGTATAAAAAAAACACAAGAAGCTTTTGACAAATAATTACACTGTTTTTAAATCATAAAAAATGAAACAAATTGAAAAGGTACTAAAGAATTGCATTAAGGTGTAAGAGGAAATACCTGCAATGTACCTAACATGAAAAATGTGCTTATTCTCACATGGAAGAATTGGGTCTGCTGCACAGTGCAGGAGAACAAACTCCCATGTGATTCTTTTTTAATGCACCAGAATCACATATACAGTCACCAGCAGTATTAACAGAACGTGTTTATTATACAAATTAGGCCTTATACAATCTAGAGATAGAGGACATGGTGAATCAGAAAATACTCCCAACCATGACAGTCTAAAGTAATTGCCTGGTGGAAACATCAGAAAATTCCTAACTGTAACAGATCTTTGATAGGGAACTTTTGTAGACATCCTTGGAAACTGATACACCTGAGAGATTCGAAGTCAAGCAGTCCGTGGTGGTTTTGAGGATCTTCTTCATTGGCAGGGCAAACGATCAAGAAAATGGGCAGGACAATGGTGTCCACGAAGCCCCTATACATTTGTCTCTCTCCCTATATATATATGTCTCTCCCTGTATGATGGAAACAAAGCCAGGCTAATGTCTTCTCACTTCCATTGTCCAAATCTTCTGCAAGCAGACTATTGGTGAATTCTAATTTGGCAGCATAAAGGGACAGAGGCCAGAAAATTTGTATATTACAACTTGATTCCAACTATTTATAAGCAAGGAAAATGAGATAAGGGCCTCCTGGCAAGAAAAAAAGGTTTTAAAAGTCCAAGGAAGATAGGAACACATATAATGGGTAAAAGATATGCAGTAACTGCCAAAAGAAGTCAGTAGGAAAATCCAAATAAACACCAAAGTTTCATTTTAAAACGGCTCCTTACTTAGAGAATTTTAAAACTACATAAAAATTGAAACTACCTGCATATTAGAAATATAATTCAATTCACCCATGAGTCCACTAGACTTTAAAATACATAGAAAAACCTCATTAATTATAAGGGCAAAAATCTACTTATTAACCTTACACACTATTTCTTAAAGAATACTTACAGAATTATCCAACCTCAATATTCATATGCAAAGAAATAAAAATTCATAGGCCAGAGATCCACTTCAAGAATGAGCTACAAATAAAGACAATATACTTGTAACTTTTATTACTTTCTTTCATGATGTAAATTTTCTGAGTCATACGTGAATTAATTTGCATCAGATATGGAATAATACATATATCTATTGGATTTTTTTCTAGTTTGAATTTTCACAACAATGAAAGCATTCATTAAAATTGAAAACTTTCCAGCCTTCTTCACATATATAAGGTTCGTAGCAGTGGGCATTCAAACACGGCGTTGTAAGGATGTGAACAAATAGAAGGCTTTCCCATATTGCTTACATTCAGGAACTTGCTCCCCAGTGTCAATGGTCTCATAGTTTCAAAACAAACTGGGAGGACTGATCAATTTTGCACATTCTTTACATTTAGTGTTTCCTTCCAGTATACATTCTCATGTGTCCTTGCAAGGTTGTGTAAAGTCAAGGCTTTCCCATATTCCTAAAATTCAGAGGGTTTCTCTCCACTTTGAATCCACTCATATTCATTCACACACCTACAGGAGCACTGAAGGTTTTCTAACTTTTTTTTTTTTTTTTAAAAGATGACCGGTAAGGGGATCTTAACCCTTGACTTGGTGTTGTCAGCACCACGCTCAGCCAGTGAGCGAACCGGCCATCCGTATATGGGATCCGAACCCGGGGCCTTGGTGTTATCAGCACCGCACTCTACCGAGTGAGCCACAGGCCGGCCCTAACTTTTTTTTTTTTTTATATAGATTTCACTGAAGCATGAGTGCTGTCTTCCTAAGGAATTAGAAATACTGAGGTCCTAACCACATCATATAAGATCATATGATTTCTCTCTAGTGTGAATTCTTTCAAGTCTTCGAAAATAACTGGAACATCTGAAGACATTACCACACCGTTCACACTCCTAGGGTTTCTCCCCAGTATGAATTCTTTCATGTACTCGAAGTGAACTTGAATGTCTGAAAGTTTTACTACACTGTTTACATTTATAGGGTTTCTCCCCAGTATGAGTTCTTTCATGTACTCGATAGGAACTTGAATAATTAAAGGCTTTACCACATTGTTTACATCCATAGAGTTTCTCTTCAATATGAGTTCTTTCATGTGTTAGAAGATTACTGGAAGATCTGAAGGCTTTACCACATTTTTTACATTCATAGGGTCTCTCTCCAGTATGAGTTCTTTCATGTATTTTAAGATAACTTGAACAACTGAAGGCTTTATCACAGTTTTTACATTCATAGGGTTTCTTAACAATATGAGTTCTTTCATGTACTTTAAGATAACGGGAAGAACTGAAGGCTTTATCACATTCCTTACATTCATAGGGTTTCTCTCCAGTATGAGTTCTTTCGTGTATTTGAAGATAGCTGGAAGAACTGAAGGATTTATCACATTTCTTACATTCATAGGGTTTCTCTCCAGTATGAGTTCTTTCATGTATTTGAAGATAACTGGAACGACTGAAGGACTTACCACATTGTTTACATTCATATGGTTTCTCTCCAGTATGAGTTCTTTCATGTATATGAAGATAACAGGAAGAACTGAAGGCTTTATCACATTCCTTACATTCATAGGGTTTCTCTCCAGTATGAGTTCTTTCATGTGTTCGAACATGACAGGAACGTCTGAAGGTTTTACCACATTGTTTACATTCATAAGGTTTCTCTCCAGTGTGAGTTCTTTCATGTGTTCGAACAGTAATGGAACATCTGAAGGTTTTACCACATTGTTTACATTCATAGGGTCTCTCTCCAGTATGAGTTCGTCCATGTATTTTAAGAGAACTGGAACAACGGAAGGCTTTATCACATTTTTTACATTCATAGGGTTTCTTAACGGTATGAGTTCTTTCATGTATTTTAAGATAACTGGAAGCACTGAAGACTTTATCACATTCCTTACATTCATAGGGTTTCTCTCCAATATGAATTCTTTTATGTACTTGAAGATAATTGGAATAACTGAAGGATTTACCACATTGTTTACATTCATATGGTTTCTCTCCAGTATGAGTTCTTTCGTGTATTTGAAGATAACTAGAATAACCAAAAGCTTTACCACACTGTTTACATTCATAGGGTTTTTCTCCAGTGTGAGTTCTTTCATGTGTTTGAACATCAATGGGACGTCTGAAGGTTTTACCACATTGTTTACAAGCATAGGGTCTCTCTCCAGTGTGAGTTCTTTCATGCGTTCGAACGTCACTGGGACGTCTGAAGGTTTTACCACATTGTTTACATTCATAGGGTCTCTCTCCAGTATGAGTTCTTTCATGTATTTTAAGATAACTGGAACAACGGAAGGCTTTATCACACTGTTTACATTCAAAGGGTTTTTCTCCAGTGTGAATTCTCTCATGTATTTGACAAGACTGAGAATAACTGAAGGCTTTACCACACAGTTTACATTTATACAATTTCTGTCCAGTGTGAACCCTTTCATGATTTCTCAAGTAGCGGTGATAACTAAATACTTTTCCACATTCCCTACATTTATATGCCTTCTTTCCACATTCCTGATGTTCATATTGTTTGTGTCCAGTTTGTCCTCTGATGTGCCTCTTAAGGGATGAATGACACGTGCAGACTTTCCCACACATGGTGCATTCACATGGTTTTGCTCCAGTAGGAGTTTTCTTACACAGATTAAACTTTGAAATCTGGGTGTTTGCTTTTCCATATTTACTACCTTCTTTATTTTCACAGAGTCTCTCCACCACATGACTTCTGTAAAAAATGTGTAGCACATTATTTCTTTTGATTTCTTTCAGTTTTTTTTTTAATTTGGCTGGCTAGTATAGAAATTGAAACCTGGACCTTGGTGTTATCAGCACCATGCTCTAACCAACTGAGCTAACTGGCTAGTTGAATACCACATTGCAAATGGATTAATTACCAACTTTTTATTAGTATATAACAGAATTATACTTTGACCATTTTCAGGGAATATAGGTTTTCTGCCCTGTGCTCTGGAAGAAGGCATGACCAGATCTTCCTTCAAAACAGCTATCCTTATTGGCCAGCTTTCCAGAAAAAAAAAAAAAAAGTCATATATGTATATGTGACGTTTGTTAATACGGATTCAAAGTGAACTATTTTTTGTACCCTAAATATCTATCACATTTATGACGGTACATTTTTGGTTAAAATTTCTAGGAATAAATAAATTTTAAGCTAGACTTACTATTTCTCTTTCTTGTTTTTCACATTTCATGACACAGTAAGATTCTCTAGTGGACCACTACTTACTCTTTTGAGTGCAACTCACCTTAGATTTCTCTCCTGGTTTTTGTAGTCTTCGATGTTGCAGTCTTTCCATTTATTCCCTATAATGCAGACCCAGAAAAAACATCATAAATTATAGAAACATTATGAGATTCTAGGTCCATGATTAGCTGTGACCCTGCCTTATTTATTCATTGAAGTATTCCTTTTCTACATTCCAAATACTGAAAAGCAGTTAATAAGCATACAACACTTATTCTCTAACTAACTCTAACTCCCATTAAGGAATGTTGTTGTCATTACCTATATAGGCCAGGTTCCTGAAGGTTTCTTGCATCACATCTCTATAGAGTTTCTTCTGGGAAAGATCCAGCAGAGCCCACTCCTCCCTGGTGAAGTTCACAGCCACATCCTCAAAGGCCACTGAATCCTAAAACATCCCACATATGTACACAGGGGGTGAGATTGACAGCACTAAGGATCTACCTATAGTCAATTAATAATAAGTTTACATACAATTAAGCTTACATATGATTCTGTGTACGAAACACTTACAGTGTGACCTGATCTTCAGAACTCTCTGTCCACCCTCACTTCCCCATAAATGTAACAGTATCATGAACATATAAAAGTTACTTCTACATTTTTACTCTGATCACTACAAGCCTTATTGTTTTCTAATGGCAGGATGAAGACCACCTTGTATAAATGAAAGAAAAAATATACAACTGAAACAAATTTGAAGACCACAAACTCCTTGTGAGGAAAATTCGTTCATTTTCTACCTTATGCATCATAGAACTCAGCATTTCATGAAACAACAGGGTCAAATCTGCATGAGTTTTAGTGAATAATTACACACTTAAGAACTGTATGCTTTTACTTCTATTCCCATCCACAAACATGAGAGCCCGGGAGGCATGTGGAAATCTAAATTGTAACAAGAAGCAGTTCCTTTCTCATAGCACATCATGTCCAGTTTCACAAAAAAGAAAATTATGACATCCTAAAAGACTTAAAAAACTGTTTGAAGAGAGAGGGCTCACACCAGAACCAGATTCAGAGATACAAGAGATTTTGGAATATCAGACAAGAAATTTAAACCTAGCAAGATTAATATGCTAAGGGTTGTAACAAAAGTAGTGAACATACAGAATAGATAGCTAATTTAAGCAGACATGAACACAGTGAGAAAGAATCAAAAGGTAACACAGACATAAAACACACCGCAACAGAAATAAAGATTGCCCTTAGGGGATCGTCAATATAGTAGAAGTATCTGAAGACACAATTAGTGATCTTGAAGAAATACCAGCATAACCTTCTAAAACTGAAATGAAAAGGGGGAAAAAAGAAGATAATATCCAAAAACTGTGGGAAAACACAAAAGGTGGGGCTGGTTGGTTAGCTCACTTGGGAGAGCATGGTGCTGGAAAAACCAAGGTCAAGGGTTCAGATCCACTTCCCAGCCAGTTGCAAAAACAAACAAAAAAGAATCTTCTTTTAAATGACAAAAGGTATAATGCATACATAAGAAGAAAGAGAAGGCTGACCAGCTGCAAGTAAGGAAGCAAGAAAGCAAGAGAACAAGAAAGTAAGAAAGTGAAACAGAACAAATAATTGAAGCCATAATGACTGAAAATTTCCCAAAATTAATGATAGACATCAAAACATGTATCCAGGAATCTCAGAGAACACCAAGCAGCATTAACACCCCAAAATCCACACCTAGGAATATCATATCAAACTGTACAAAAATCAAGAACAGAAAGAAACTCTTGAAAGGAGTTATGGGGGTGGTGGTGGGGGGACGAACATCCTAGTTACAGAGAAACATGTATAAGAATCAAATTGAACCTTCTATTCAGGAAATGATGCAAGCAAGAAGGGATTGGAGTGAAACATTTAAAGCACTGAGAGAAAAAACCCACTGATGTTGAATTCTGTATGGAGCAAAAATATCCTTCAAAAGTGAAAAAGAAATAAAGGCTGAGATGAACAAAGAAAAAGGAAGGAATCTGTCACCAGCGCACCTTCCTTGAAAGAAATGTTAAAACTTACCCCTCACAAAGAAGGAAAATGGTAAAGCAGAGCATTAGAGAAGGAAGAAATTAAGGTAAAATAAATTTTTTCCCCTTATCCTTAGTCTTGACAGATCAGTTTGCTCAAGATAACAACAACAGCAACAATGTATTTGGTTACTATGGCTAATGAGTAAGTGATACGTATAACAGCAGTGTTACAAGGGACAGAGAGGAAGGAATATTTTTTAGGAGGTACCTGCACAACCAGTGAAGTAGTAGTGTTACTTGATAGAGGACTTGAGTTAGGTATAAATGAACACTGTAAACTCAAAGGCAACCACAAAACCAGTAGGGGGGGGACTATAATTCACGTGCTAAGAGGACAGAAAAAAAATGGAAGCAGGAGCTTCCAGAGAGGTGAACACATGGAGGTTCCTGGAGAGCAGCAACACCTGGGGAGGCATGGAAGCTCTGCACCCCTTCCCCTACACCTCACCGTATGCACCTCTTCACCTCTATCTTTGTAATATCTTTTATAATAAACCAGCAAACATATAAAGATTACTCAGGCCAAATCAAGGACAATACCTGCTACAGAGGCTCTGCTATCACAAAATTTAGTTGAAATACTGTATATCTTATGATTTCTTGAGGAGATGGCTAATACCTAAGAGAATTATCCAGACATGTGCCAGAAACATAGAGAAAAACATGGAAACTCTTTGTACAGAAACTATCAGCAGGGCCCTTTGAGTCTTGTCCACACCCCCTCAACACACGCAGCCAGCCCAGCTATGACCACTGAGCCACTGCAGGAAGCACCTGGGGCTCTACTGAGCTGGGGTGGTGGGGGTTCTTGGGCCTTGGCCACGCCCCCCAACACATGCAACCAGCCCAGCAACAACCTCTGAGCCGCAGCAAGAAGGGTTCCTGAACTGGGATGGTGGGGGGCGAGGGCTTTTGCTATACCCCCTTGACATCTGCACCCAGCCTGGCAATGACCACACCACCACTGGAAGCCCCCTGTTCTCCCCTGTGAGAATGAGGGGGGTGCCAGAGGCCTCAATCCCACCCCTCCTCCTTCCTCCATCCCATTTCCTTCCCCTTTTCCCTCTCCCCCTCATTCCCAACTGCTCCGCAACATCCTAGAATGTAAAAAGTTTTTATTATTGATTAATTACTAATTAATTATTAATTAACCATTAATTTTTATTAATTACATTTTCTTAAAAAAAAAAAAGA
This sequence comes from Cynocephalus volans, assembly GCF_027409185.1. Classification (NCBI taxonomy): domain Eukaryota; kingdom Metazoa; phylum Chordata; class Mammalia; order Dermoptera; family Cynocephalidae; genus Cynocephalus; species Cynocephalus volans. The sequence goes on from NC_084469.1 coordinate 104,479,538, forward strand.
AACTATCATCAGCCCAAATGAATGGTCAAGATTTTCCTAGCCAACTTTTCCCACTGAGTCCCTCTGTCTGAACTGCATCTTTTTTTTTTTTTTTTTTTTTTTTTTTAAAAGATGACCGGTAAGGGGATCTCAACCCTTGGCTTGGTGTTGTGAGCACCACGCTCAGCCAGTGAGCAAACCGGCCATCCCTATATAGGATCCGAACCCGTGGCCTTGGTGTTATCAGCACCGCACTCTACCGAGTGAGCCACGGGCCGGCCTTGAACTGCATCTTCTGATCCACCCAGATTAATACTGCTTGTCCTGTTAGATTTAGCTTTCCATGATCTGCAATATTCTCCCACCCCAGGATGAGAAGGAAAATTGTGACCAAAGCACTCTGTTTCCTGAGGCGGTTGAAGACTGCAAGAGAAGTGCAAAGAATTTCTACAGTATGTTTCGGCTCACACAACTGTGAAAAAGCTGTAGGGCAGTTATTTAGGATTTCAACTCACCCACTAGAAATGGATTCAGAAATTGCAATCTTCTACTTTGTACCCCATCTTTTCCATTTTCCACCCTCATACCTACCTGCCACAAGGTCTTAAGGGGGAAAACAAAATTACTTAAAACTAAAACCTACTTATCAAAGTCCTTTAGCCTCCCAAGCAAGTCCAAAATTTAATTAAATAGATTATTCAATTAAATAACTTGGTATACAAAGCTGAAGAACAGCATATTTTGTACTTAAAATGAGAGAATTTAAAATAAGATTACATGTATCAAAATATTTAAGATTAAAATTCTCCTGCATTTTCCTCATGGTATCCACCCCCACCTCAATATACACAAACCATAAATATCCAAACCAATGTTATGATTTGAATAGGTATGTGAATGACCTAATGAGAACATAATTACATATTTTTTGATATGTGAAAAGGATGAAAATAATACCCGCTATTCAAGAATACTAAGAGTGGGCCGACTCTGTGGCACAGGAGAGTGCGGCACTGGAGCGCAGCGACGCTCCCGCCGCGGGTTCGGATCCTGTGTAGGCTGAGTACCGGTCAAGAAAAAGACCAAAAAAAAAAGAATACTAAGAGTAAAGTGTCTTGAGAAATAAAAGTTAAAGCAGTAGGAAAAAAATGAAATCAGATAAAATGCTCCATAAAAGCAGAAAAGGTAAAAAAAAAAAAAAAAAAAAAAAAGAATGGAGGACAAAAAGATATAAACAGCAACAAATAGAAAACAGTTAAAAAAAAAAATGGTATTAACCCAATTAAGTCAATAATCACTTTAAACATCAATGTTCTAAATACAACAAATGAAAGACAGGTACTGTCATAGTCATAGCAGGTTTTTTTAAAAAATCTAATACAAAGATAATTCAAACAGTTTGTGGAAAAATGGAATTAAAAGATAATACAAATCTTTCTATGAACTTTTGGAGGACCTCTTCTTGTATATGTTGTCTACAGGAAACCTCTTTAAATATAAAACACAGATATATTAAAAATAAAAGAATGAAAAAAGATATGCCATGCTAACACTAATAAAAAGAAAACTGGAATAGCTATATAATTTTAGAGAAAGCTGACTTCATAGCATGGAAATTTCAGTGATAAAGGTACATTACAAAATGGTAAATGTATCAATTCACAAAGACGACAAGGCAATCCTAGTGTGTGTATAATAACAGTGTCAAATACATGAGGCAAAAACTGTTAGAACTGCAGGGAGAAATATATGGATCCACTAGTACAGCTGGAGACATCAACATCCCTTTAACAGTAATTAGGAGATCCAGCTGGCAGAAAATCATCAGGAAGGACACAGTTAATTTTTTTTTTTTTTTTTGTCCTTTTCGTGACCGGCACTCGGCCAGTCCTATATAGGATCCGAACCCGTGGCGGGAGCGTCGCAGCGCTCCCAGCGCCGCACTCTACCAAGTGCGCCACGGGCTCGGCCCAGGACACAGTTAATTTAAACGGTGAGAGCAAACAACTGGATTTAACTGAAAAACAGAATACTCAAAATATGTTCTCAGACTACCAATGCATCAATCTAGAAATCACTAACAGAAAGATAGCCTGAAAATGCACACATACTTGCAGATTAAACAACACATTACTGAATACCACATGTATGAAAGGAGTCAAGACTTTATCATTTGAATTAAATGAAAACAGAATTTATCAAAATTTGTGAAATGCAGCAAAAGGACTGCCTGCAGGAAATTTTGTACTATTGAACACATACACTGCAAGAGATTACAATCAATAATCTCAGTGCCTAGCTTTTCTACTAAAAACAGAGCAGCCAATTAAACCCAAAGCTAGCACAAAAAAATAAATAGAGGAAAAAAATGAATGAAATTGCAAGACATCAACAGATAAAATCAAAAAAAGAACAATAAAACTGACAAATGTCTACCCAAGTTGACTGAGGAAAAAAAGACAAAAAATATTTATATGACAAATGAAAGGAGGGTAAAAAAAATTAAAAATCATTTGACAAAATCCAATATTCATTTATAATAGCAAACTAGGAATAAAGGGAAACTTCCTCTTGAGAGACATCTACAAGAAAACTGCAATTAACATCACACTTAATGGTGAGAAACTAGATGCTTTCCCAGTAATGCGAGTAACAAGGTGAGAAAAAACCCTCTCACCATTTCTATTAAACATTGTACTAGAAATCCCAGCTAATTGTAGTAAGATAACAACCACAAATAAAAGCCGTACAGATTGGAAAGAAAGAAATAAAACTGTCATTGTTGCATTATGGCATAATTGTCTGTGGGGAGAATCTAAAAAAATCCATAACAAAGAAAACTGGAACTAATTAGACAGTGTAGCACGGCTGAAGGATACAAGGTTAACATGCAACAGTCAATTGCTTGCTTATACAAAGTTGATAAATACAATCAACTGATCTTTGATAAAGAACCAAAGGCAATTCCATTGCAAAAAGACAGGCTTTTCAACAAATATGCTGAAAATAGTAGACAATTATATGAAAAAAAAATTAGATTAATCTAGGCACAATCCTTGCACCTTTCACAAAAATTAACTCAAAATGGATCATACGGGTAATTGCAAAATGCAAAACTTTAAAACTTCTAGAAGATAACATAGTAGAAAACCTAGGTGGCCTTTAGTTTGATGATGAAATTTTAGATCATTATAAGTTTAACTTCATTAAATGAAAAACAATTGCTCTGGGAAAGACCATGTAAAGTGAATGAAAAGTCCAGTTATAGACTGGGAGAAATTCTTTGCAAAACACTTACCTGATAAAAGACTGGCATCCAAAACACAAAAGGGACTATTAAATTTCAGCAATAAAAAGATAAAACCACCCAATTAAAAATCAGCAAAAGATCTAAACATACACACCACCAAAGAAGATATAGAGATGACAAATAAGCACATGAAAAGATGCTCAACATCATATAGCAATAGGGAATTGCAAATAAAAATGAATGAGAGATCACTACACATTTATTAGAATGGCTAAATTTAAAACACTGAGAATATCAAATGATGATCAATATGTGGAACAAGAGGAATCATTATCCCTTACTGGTGAGAATGGAAAATGATACACCTACGCTGGAAGACAGGCAGTTTCTTACAAAACAAAACATACTCTTAACAATAATCTAGCAATCAGGTCCTAGCAATCAGGCTCTTAGGTATTTACCCCAAAGAGGTGAAAACTCATGTTCATACCAAAACCTACACATCATTTTTTATAGAAGTTTTATTCATAATTCCAAACCTTAAGAGTAAGCAAGATGTCTTTCTATAGGCAAATGGATAAACAATCTGTGGTACATCCATAGGATGAAGTATGGTTCACTGACAAAAAGAAATCCGGTGTGAAGCCATGGAAAAACACGGAGGAACCTTAAACATATATGAAAGAAGCCAATCTAAAATGGCTACATACCGTATGATTCCAAATATTACATTCTGGAAAAAACAAAACAATGACAGAGTAAAAAGATCTTTGGTTGTCAAAGATTTGGGAGTGAGAGAGGCCTAAATGAATAGTTGGCACACAAGCAATTTTTAGGGCAGTGAAAGTATTCTACATGATGCAGAAATGATGGACACCTGTCATTATACAGGAACCAAAACCCTTAGATTGTATAACACAAAGAATCAGCCCTAATATAAACTGTGGACTTTGATGTATCAATATTGGTACATCAACTCTAATAGATGTATTACAGTAATACAAGATATAAAAAAGAGAACAAACTGTGGAGGCAGGGAGATATTGTGGGAACACTATACTTTCTGACCAATTTTTCTATAGAACTAAAAAAACACTTTAAAAAGAAAAGTCTATTAGAAAAAGAAAAGAAGATGAAGACAGAGGCATGGAAGTTTAACCTGATGACTGGCTGATGAATGAACATTCAACCTTTCATTCAATTGATCTGCACTTACTTTAGTAAGCCATTAGGGTGTTTTTTGAGCCAGAGACTGACAAAGGAGGTGAAAGTTCCATAGAATGCCTTGTTCAAATGCCCATCACTATATATTCTGAAAAGTGAAATGAGGGTCTTGGTTAGTGTCATCCACGTCTGGAACGCCAACATGGATAAGGAGTGTCATGGTGAAGCCTTGTATTGCATTTGGTCTTACTCTACGTAGAGACAGGTGATACGTTGATTCATATTTTGGGTATCTGTGTGGTAAGAGATTCCCAGAGTTCTTTTATCACAAAGGGGCAACTTAGAGTGTGTAAACATGTGGAAACTGGGCTAATCATTGGCCAGTGCTAAAATGACTGCCTGATGTTTGGTTAGTTGTGCTGACCTTCAGATCCAGTCCTTTATCAGGTCCATGCCAATTAAGGGATGAAAAGCAGCAACTCTCCAAGGAGAACTCCGTCATGCCCAAACGTGGCAACATCCATAAAGTGTATAAACTCCCCAGTACCATTCACTTGGTAGCAAGGAGTCTGGAAGAGGGGAGAAGTCCTCCAGCACCATGGCATCTGGCAAGGGACTGAAGTGAAGGGAAATTCCCCCATCCTGGAGGCCAACCTTTGGCACCAAAACATTGAGAGGAGTTCTCCTGTAGGATACTGTTTTAAAGAGCAAGGCACAATGGGCAGCTGAGTAAAGTCACATGTTCAGGGCGCGGGAGAGCCTCACTTTTCAGGGGAGCCCAGTATAAGGTGGTAATTGCAGTTCTAATGGCATATAGTATGGACCTGAGGGCAGTTTCTTCCATCAGAAGCCTATGGACAACTTATGGCCATCATGGGTAACTCCAAGATGCATGGGAGGAGGCTGCTAAAGCCTCTACAGTGAAGGAGTCCCTGAAGGAGTGCCTGTTGTATGGCAATTTGAACAAAGTGTAGACCTGTTGTTATAGGGGTGCCCATTCAAAGAGGGCCAATTTGTTAGTAGGAGCATAAGCAGGCTTAAGTAAAATTTGTAAAGCAAAACTATGTTGTCTCTGAAACATCAAAAGAACCTAGGATTTGGGAGTGTGTGTGTGTGTGTGTGTGTGTGTGTGTGTGTGTGTGTGTGTGAGAGAGAGAGAGAGAGAGAGAGAGAGAGAGAGAGAGAGAGAGAGAGAAGAAAAGAACCTAGAAAATGATGTGGATGCTGAGAGGGACAAAAATATTTCTTCACAGTTTCATGGAGTGAAAGGCCCTTGAAACCAAATAATTTTCAAGAACTTACCAAGGTGTCAGGGTCTCTCACATTATGTGTGTGGCAATGGCCTATCCTTTTTATGTGTGTGAAAACTCCTTTTTTCAATATTTGCTTATTCTGAATGAATGTCAAAGTAATAATGTCCTAGGGGAAGGATGTCATTAATGTAATGTCATACCTCTGCTCCCGGAATACAGTGCATCCAATTCCAATCTCGCCTGCAGAGACTGTATGTATGTGATGACAAGACTCTTGAGGTTACATGAGGGTAAGCAGGTAAAGGTGTATCAAATCACTTCAATGGTGAAGGCAAACCGCAGCTAAGAGGCTGTTGAACTAGGCATGGAACAGAACACATGTAGCCAAACATGTGATATGAGAATATTTCCTAGCTGCTGACTGGATGCAGTCAGTAATTCCCATAATGTCGGGTATCAGGTGTCAGAGCTTAACAGGTGGGACCACAGCAGCAAGGGTGCAGTAATCCACTGTGAGGAGCCATTCTTTCTTTCCAGGTTTAAGGACAGGTTGCACTGCGCTATTCACAGGAGAAGCAGTGGGGATAACCACCCCTTCACAAAACAGGTTTTGACAGTGGTTTTCAATCTTTCAAGGTCCTCTTTAACTTACTTTGGGTCATACTAACTAATTTATCTGAGGTATAAGGTGGGAGTGGTTCCATTTGGTTAAGCCAACTTGTAAGTGCCAAAGACTGGTTTTAAATTTAATGTATGAATCACTGCTTCAGAGCTTCCCTTCTCACTAGGGAATAATTTAGGACAATGGGTGCTACAACTACGGGAAATTTTAGCAAGACAATAGCTTCAATAGGGCCGAGCCCGTGGCGCACTTGGTAGAGTGCTGCGCTGGCAGCGCGGCGACGCTCCCGCCGCGGGTTCGGATCCTATATAGGACTGACCGGTGTACTCACTGGCTGAGTGCCGGTCACGAAAAAACGACAAAAAAACGAAAAAAAAAAAAAAAAAAAAAGACAATAGCTTAAACAGCCAAATAGGCAAGGCATACCTACTCGTGCTCTATTTTATACTCAGTAACAGCCAAGATTATCAGGGGTATCTTGCTTAAATTTAGTTGGGTCCCCAGATATAACTGCAATTTGAGCCCTGGTAATGATTAATCCCATAAAGGTCTGGCAATTAGTACATTATAGAAGACATTAAAATTAATTTAGAACCTATTTCATAATGGCCCCAAAGTCATCCTATGCCCTTTTATCTCTTTTGTTGTATAATTTTTTTTTTTTTTTTTTTTTTTTTTTAGCATATTTTGAATTTCCAACTGGGTCAAATTGTAGACCTTTGTTTCAGTATTTTTAAATTTGTTTCCTCCTTCTCTCCTTTTTATTTGTTTTTGGTTACTGGATACACTTCAGGAGATAGGGTGACCTCTCTGTTCTGGTATTTATAATATTTTTCCCCACAGAGCCTCAAATTAGTGTCATTAGGGTTAGGGGCCTCCCCCATAACAATGGTTGCTTTATATGGTTTAAGAACCCCAGGCTTAAGTCAGATTTGATCTAAACCCTTTGCTGGGCCACAGGGTTGCCATGGCTGTTGTCCGCACTAACAAGAGACAGTGAGGATCTTTATGGTGACAGAAGCACAGGCAGTGGCAACAGCAGAGGTACCTGAAGGTCCTGGTGAGCCCTCTGCTGTTAGGAGTGTGGACTCAGCCTGCCATCTAATGGCTGCCTTTCCCCCTTTCCTGTTCATCTCTTTGTCTTTTAAAATGACTGCTCTTTTAGGAGCAACCTCAAGATGGGCCCACCTATTGCATATGGAATAGTCCCACTCCAGTCTTGGGTATCTGAGACGGTGCCGCATTAGTCACTGCTTCACTCTAAACACAGATAGGTCCCAGCCGAGAAACCCACCAAGAACCACATTAAGAAGGGCCTTACAGGTTTTCCTTAATCTTAACATGCATTATTTCTTTAAAACGAATGAGGGGTTGGCCAGTTCAGTTGGTTAGAGGGCCATGTTATAGCACCAAGGGAAAGGGTTGGGATACCCATACTGGTCAGCTGGCAAAAATAAAAATAAATAAATAAATAAAAATAAGTAAAATGAATGGAGAAATTTATCAAAACCATATTTTACTGTTTAAAAATGTTTATTATACTTTCCTTATTTAAATTTAACTTTATTTACTTTTAACTTTTCTACATAAGAAACTCTTCTAAGATTTCATCCTTTAAACAGTAACGGTTATAAAATTTTTAAGGCATGCAAAAGATAAATTTTCAAATTATTCATTTCGAAATGACACGCTACACCATAATGCATCCTTCCACTGTATCTCAAATTGGGGAGTACTTTCAGGAATGAGTTTGTATAATTTGTTAGGGGTTTGGGACCTAATCCCTTTTTAATAGGATTTTCACAGATTACATAAACTTTGAGTAGTTTTCCTCATATAAATTAAAACAACAATTCAATCGCATTTTCTTTTTATTAAAATAAAAATCCACTTGCTTTCGTTACCGACAGACCAGGCTCGGCTTGCCCTCTCGCACTAAACAAATGACCTGAAAGTCCAAAAGTTGGTGCAAAGATTGGAAAGTTTATTCAGACTACCAGTATTCAACTAAATGTCTAACCAAGCAAACAAACAAAGAGAAAACAGCAGTGGGGTCCAGGTTATCCTAGTCCCAATTGGTGGGGCCAGCTTATTCCACTGACACAGTAATTGATAACAGCAGTTTTTCCCACTGTTGCCAACAAAAAGAATAAAAGTACCAACTAGATTTAAATCAGAGAAACAAAGCATAGCCAGTAGCCCTCCAGAGTGCACCTATATGGAACAGAAGAAGAGGCCTCAGAAAATCAGACAAGAGCCCTCCAAGGTACACCTACATAGAACAGCAACAGAGGAGACAGACTTATGCATAAGCGGGGTAGCAACAGTAAAGCTAGCCCCCCAAAGGGAGCTGTTCAGGGTCTTTTACAAGGAAAGGAGTTAAGGAATACAGGCCAGCGTCACCAGAGGTGGTCCATTCTGTTCTTCCTGGTTACATCATGGGTGCATGCTCAGTAGATCCAAGATGGCAGTGGTGTTCATCATTGTCACCCCAGGAGGGTCATTGTAGCAGTCACCATGATACTTTGTGTGCGGATGGGAATTCCTAAAAGGGTCTTAAGGTTAATCTGTAACTTTTACAATTACGGTAAACAAGCCTTGGGAAGGGGGTTTGCAACTCAGTAAATATCTGTTTCCTCTCTTGTCTCAAGTCTATTTTATTCTGTCCGACCATGGGGTAATCATTTGCCCTGGGGGTCTCATGGCTGAGGAGTGGAAAAGTAACAAAGTGTCCTCTGCAGGGGAAATGGAGTCGGTTTGGTTTACAGGCCTAGCTGTACTGTTTCAACTTTAGGAATAGTATAATCTTTCCAAAAAAAAGCCTCTAGGGCAGTTCAAGTGCAGCAGTGCTCACAGCAACTGATTGACCATAACCAGTTCTTTGTTCCTTGCTTCTGCTCCACTCCCACTGCTTCACTTGACTCACCTTTTAAAAAAGAAAAAGAAAAAAGAAAAATAGGTCTCTGGGGAAATGTACATACAAAAACTATCGAAAAATGAAAAATGGACCTGAGACCTTTATTACACCCATCTCACATCTTATGCCCTCTTGCTTAAGAGAAACAAAAGTTCTATTTGGTTCCAGAATTTTGTACTCCCATTGTATCAATCACCTTACATTTTTAAAACCCAAAAACCTAAAAGTTGTACAAAATCTAAAAGGGAATAAAATAACAAAGTGCTAAGGGAAACTACAATTAAAGGATCACAATATTCAATAGATAAAGGAGTCTAAAGTAAACAAATACAAATATTTGAATCAGCTCACATATGCAGCCCGTTTCCCCACAGTTTACAAGGAAAACCCACATTCAAGAAGTTAATAAACATACTCCCAAACTGAGGGCCAGACTCTCCCAGATGGAGAGATGTAACCCCTAGAGTAGGTCAGTCCCTGGTGATGGAGGGTAGAAGCACCTGAACAGGAACCAACTACGGGAACTCCACACCCCTTTCTGTCCCCTGGCAGCAAACCAACACTCCCTTCCCCAGGTTTCCATCCTCCAAAGTAAGAAAATTCTCAGCCAGATTGAGACAGAGGTTCTGACCCAAATGAACTTGCAAATTCATTAACCCTGTATCCAAACAACAGAAGTCTTGACCTTCACAGACTTTCTCAATATACACAAATCACACTGAGTACACCTACAGTATGGATGCAAAACCTAAATATAATGTCTAAAAACAGGCCCCCCCAAAACAACAATTAAATTGAAAGGGCATCACCCTCCCCAACCCCCCAACCACACATGCAGGAGCATCCCCAGCTTTCCAGTGCTCTGCAGCTTCTCTCAGTATAAAGGGCTCATTCAGGGGATGGGTATAAACAGGTTGGACACCTGCAGGGGGAGTCTCCCCAGGAGGAAGCAAATGAGCCTTCAATTACTTCCCCTTGCAGGCACAAGGGTGGTCTTAGCTTGGCGCCTCAGGCAGGCCTTTACTCCCAACTCAAGTGAATTTCAACACCACTGATATTTTAAATGACACAAACCTGGTGTTCCAAGATACCACCAAATTCATTCAAACCCAGTGTTCATGTGTAAAGAAAGTTAAAAAAATCATAAGACACTTCCACTACTTCAACAAGAAAACTCTCAAGTATCTACTTTCAGAAAATGAAGATATCGGGCCGGCCCGTGGCTCACTCGGGAGAGTGCAGTGCTGATAACGGCAAGGCCATGGGTTCGGATCCTATATATGGATGGCTGGTTGCTCACCGGTGGAGCATGGTGCTGACAACACCAAGTCAAGGGTTAAGATCCCCTTACCGGCCATCTTTAAAAAAAATAAACAAAAGAAAACGAAGATATCCGTTATTTCCATGGCAAAAAAATGCTACTTATTAATCATATCTGAACACTTCTAGGCACTGCAAGTCTAAATCTAAATAAGTCCTGGAATTCCATTTGAAAACAACCAAAATAAAAGGACACACCAGAAAATTACTACACCCATTCACAGGAAGAACAAAGGTAACCAAGACTGCTTAACAAATGCAATGAAATACTGGAATATTCTATTTTTCCTGAGATTCCCTTCCTTCTTGCCTCTTCGGAAATATTTTATACTTTCAAGCTCTACCGATCACATGCATTTTACATTTATTGAAAAATAAGACTTATAAGCGAATAAATCTTTTCAAGGTGACAAATCCAAGGAAGGGCAGGGCTGAAAAGGACAGATCACCCAGGAGAGGTTCTAAAGAGGAACCTTAACCCAAAGGAGTTCCCATAGGATGTCTGCTTCCAGAAAAGATACTGGAAAGAGAGGCACAAGCATTTTGTACAACATAACTCCGGGTGATTATTCTCTGCTTTTCTTTCATGTAAAATACGCCAAAACAATAATTTTTTTTTTTGTAAAGGAGCCATCCATTGCTCTGTGGAAAAATTATAACTAAAATACTGCGTGTGTTTGAAATGTATCATGGAGGAAAAACAGTTGAAAATAATGTTTTGAATTGGGAAAGGGAAGACGGCGTTTGGAAATGAGGGAAGGGGGCTCGCTGGTTAGCTCACTTTGTTAGAAGTCCCGGGCTTGATCCCTGTACCGGCCAGCCACCGACCATAATAAAAATAAAAATAATATAGGGCTAGAAATGATGTAAGAAACTTGGAAATTTAGGGATTTAATGCCAGCCCTTGCAAGAACTATGGTAGGGAGACAGGGTCGTGGACTTGAGCTTCTGTTTCTCATACACAGGTTATATAAGAGAATAATCTAAGTGATTCCTTTTCAAAAAGGACTTAACCGAGAGTGTTTAACTGGCTCAGAAAGGTCTTTTTTTTTCTCTGTCTTTTTGTGACCGGCCGTACCGCACCCAGCCAGTGAGTGCACCGGCGGTCCTTATATAGGATCCGAACCCGCGGCGGGAGCACTGCTGCGCTCCCAGCGCTGCACTCTCCCGAGTGCGCCACGGGGTCGGCCCCTCAGAAAGGTCTTAAACTGGCTAAAACCCAGCGTGTTTAACTGGTCCAGCCCGGAGGTTGTCTGACTGGTTCAACCCGTTCCCCCAGAGTCACTGAACAGATGGAGCTCTCCTAGAAACGGTAATTAGTTACTGGTCCCTACTGTCCTCTCCTTTCTCCCTTCTCAGAACTTTGGCGGGATCCTTTTTTTTTTTTTTCCCCTCCCTCTTCGCGGGCTTGTCCTGAGCCCTCAGACAAACACATTCCTCACAAGGGGGTCATCAATCTTAGGCGACGTTCGGGAAAGACCATAACCTCCATAGTACTCCGCCAATGGGGAACTGGGAGGAGGGGCTTGGGCATTAGGGAATAAATGGCTCACACCTTGCAAGGTTGTTATTAAAGCCTCTCTTCTTGCCTCGCGTCTCCGTGTCCGTTCTTTGGTATTGGACGCGTGAGGGTATTTCTCACAGGTAAGACAAGGACATATCTAGGGGGTAAACCGGTCCTCCGGGAGAGGAAGGAGGGATTGGGGACAACACAGACCACAGCTCCTCCCACGCACGAGCCCCAAGGCCCGAGTCGGGGTGTCCCCTGAGGACCCCGTCGTCACCGCACATTCTGGGGACAAGCGGGGCTGCCCAGAGAGGGCTCCGGGCCGGGCCGCGGTCGCCGTCTCAGGAACCGGACAGGACTCCCGGGGTCCCGGCCGCCGGCCCCGCCCCACCCTGCGGCCGGAGGGGACCGAGGGCCGCGCTGCGCCGGCGGCGGACTCGGGGCCGCAGACTCCGGGGCTGAGCGCGGGGAGGCCCGGGTCCCGCGGCCACGGCCGACTCCGGCCGGTTCCAACCGGCCCTGCTCCCCGTCTCGGGACGTCCGCCCCACACTCACCATTTCCCGGCTTCCGGGGTGTCCCTGCGTCCTCCCTACGGCTCCCACGTGAAGAGCAGGGCACAGAGCGACAGAACACTCGACAGAGCCACCCCCTGTCGGAAAGGAGCATGAGACGCCCAGCGGAGTACGGCGGCGGCGCACAGTGACGTAACACGCCTTTGGGAAGCGTGGGCCCACCCATCTTGCCGCAGGCGCTACTGATTGGACGATTTGTACGGATCCGCCCTTTTTTTTTGCCTGAGTGACAGCCTGGCGGGAGGTTGCGTAAGTGAGCAGACCGTGTCTCCGCCGGTGAGCGGAACCTGTTCCCTCCAGGGAAGTTTGCATTTAAACTGGGCTTCTTCGGGACCTAGGGCAGGTCGCTCATGTCTTCCCGCCGCTCTTTCTGAAACATGAGGACACACGTGTGCGCAGGGAATTCCAGGCTCAGTTTCCAGATGGAGCGTCCCCTTGAGGAGTAAGTGCAGATTAAGAGGGTCGCCCAGGCAAGGCCACACTGGAACATGAGTCTAATGTCCTCCAGGGATCATGGGCTTGGTATGATGCTGCGAGGCCATTCATGGAATTGTGACTCTTGTTGACAAGCACAGACACTTACAAGGACCTCGGCATATGTAATGAAGAATCTGGTTCCATTTTGATCTTTGACCATGATAGCTTGAGGCTTCCATCTGTCCCTTCCACCCCCACAGGTCTGGAACTTTAGAAAAGGAATCCCTAGGATTCCCGAGCACTTGGCTCTGGTGGGAAGTTTGAATCCTGCTACCCTAGCCTGAGCGCAGGCGCCCTTCTCAGACCAACTACAACCTATGAGATGTGCTCAATAAACTCTCAAGTGTACATTTTACACTGGGAGGAAATTTATTTTAGAGAAGTTTTTGAGTGTATCCGTCTGTAATGAACCAGACTTGGGTCTGATCACCTGGTGTGCCGATAAAGCCAAGAACACTGATATCAAGTTGCAGTGAGAGAAATTATGCTTTCATTATAAGGCCAAGTAATGGAGGTCAGGCGGCTCAGAAAAACCCCGATCTCCCTGAGAGCTGGCATGCAGGGTGTTGTAGAAGAAATGGGCTGGGGTTGGGAACGGGCTTTTGAGAGTAGCTGGTGGACAGTCCTGATTGGCTGAGTCTCTTGAGGACAAAGAAACAGCATCTCCAGGAACAATGAAGCAACTTTTCGTTCCTGCCTTCACTCGTCCAATTCTTTTCAATCTATTTCTTCTGACTGTTTACCTCTGATTAGCACATTCCCAGGGATGGGAAAGTTGTGTTTTTTGTTCTGTAAAGACATCTTACAGATATGTGTTGAGTCAATGTCTCTTGTCCCTGGAACTTAGTGACTGTGTTTTATGGTCCTTCTTATTACTTAGGTAACGCTGCCTCCTTTTATTCCCTTGCTGAATTCCTGGGTGTAAATCCTAACTCTGTATTTGGAGAGTCCTATTCCCTGAGCCTAAATCAGCATCCACTTGAGGGACCAAGGCCACCCCTTGTTTTTATAAAACTTTTGGGGGGCTTCATCCGAATGGGGTACCCCCTCAGTTTTACCTCTTTGAAATAAGGTTTGAGTGTGCCCCTCTTTAACCAGCTATGACATTTCTAAGGCAATTATATTTCTATTTTCACTGACACAAATGACAAAGATTGTTTGCTTGACCAAAATTTATTCAGAGTCACTTGAACCCTCTCCCCAACAAGACCCATCTGTGTAATTCTTTGTAGAATCCTCTTTCAACAAGAATCCTGCTAGATCACTTTAGGGAGATTTCTCCACCTTCCATACTGATAGCTGATCAAATTCCTTATCCCCACTATACCCCAGGTGATATGTGATCACTCTGGCCTGCTTTCAGCCAGAATCCTCCCAGACATGATGTCTCTTCTTAGTAATTTTCCATCCACCTAGGTTCCTCCCCACAACTTGCTCCTTGACTATGAAATTCCCACTTGTTCTGGTTGTATTTTGAATTGCGTCTACTTCCATACTGGATTCTCTCTTCTCATAATGCAATAGTTTATTGAGTAACATCTATCTTCACTACTATAACTTCTTTTTAGCTCTGGTTTTCCTTTCATGTAAGAAAAACTATAAATGAATACATAAATTTGGTTTGTACCCGTTAACTCTTAATATGCTTAACAAATTGGTGAGAACTGGGCTGGTCAGTGGCTCACTTGGGAGCATGTGGTGCTAACACCAAGATCAAGAGTTTGGATCCCCCTATTGGTCAACCACCAAAAACAAACAAACAAACAAAAAATCCAAATTGGTTAAAACTCCTAATGCATTCTTCAATTTTGAACAGCCATGTTGTGATAAAATATACATACTACATAATATACCCCTTTAAAGTGTACTGTTTTAGAGCCGGCCTGTGGCTCACTTGGGAGAGTGTGGTGCTGATAACACCAAGGCCACAGGTTTGGATCCCTATGTAGGGCTGGCCGGTTAGCTCACTTGGGAGAGCGTAGTGCTGACAACACCAAGTCAAGGGTTAAAATCCCCTTACTAGTCATCTTTTTAAAAAAATTTAATAAATAAAATAAATTAATTAATTAAGTGTACTGTCTTATCATGCTTCTGTCTTCACAGGTTCATCCTTCAATCCCCAGCCCACTGATCTATTTTCTCTCTCTACGGATTGCCCTGTTCTAGACTTCCATATGAATGGAATGACATATGGCCATTGCAAATGGCTTCATTCACTTAGAATAGTTTTTTCAAGGGACAGAAATGTGTAGCATATATCAACATGTTATTCATTCTTTTGGAAGAACAATATTTTATTATATGGATGTAGCACATTTTGTTTCTCCATCCATCCATTTTTGGACATTTGGTTTGTTTCCCCCTGTTGGCTATAATGAATAACATTGCTATAAAACATTCATGTACAAGTTTTTGTGTGAACATATGATTCATTTGGGGGGGGCACATACCTAGGAGTAGAATTGATAGGACACAGGGTAATTCTGTTTAATCTCTGAGCAACTGCCAGACTGTTTTCCAACATTGCTGCACCATTTTGTATTCTCACCTGCGGTGTATGAAGATTCCAGTTTATCCATACCAGGACAATGTGTGTTATTATCTCACTTTTTAATTGTAGCCATGCTAGTGAGTGTGAAGTAGTACCTTAATAGAGTTTTGCTTTATATTTCCTTGATGACTAATGATGGCCAGCATCTTTCATATGCTCTTGGCCATTTGTAGATCTTTCTTGGAATAATCTCTATTCAGATCCTTTGCCATCTTTTAAATCGGGTTATTTGACCTTGTATTATAGAGTTGTAAGAGTTCTTTATAGGTTCTCTGTACAAGTCCCTTGTCAGATATATAACATGCAAAATTTTCTTCCATTCTACAGGTTGTGTTCTCACTCTTATTTTAAACTTTTTACTTTTTTTTTTTTAAAGATAACCAGTAAGGGGATCTTAACCCTTGGCTTGGTGTTGTCAGCACCACACTCAGCCAGTAAGCAAACCGGCATCCCTATATAGGGATCCGAACCCGTGGCCTTGGTGTTATCAGCACCACTCTCTCCTGAGTGAGCCACAGGCCGGCCCAAAAACTTTTTACTTTTAATTGTGGTAATATACACATACCATAAAATTTACATCTTAACCATTTTAACTGCACAGTTCAGTAGTGTTAAATACAGTGGTATTGTGAATCCAGTCTCCAGAACTGTTTTCATCTTGCAAAACTGAAACTCTATACCCATTGAACAACAGTTCCCCATTCCTCCCTCCCCTTGCAATCACCAGTCTATTTTCTGTCCTTAGGAATTCAACTATTCTAGGTACCTGATATAAATGGAATCAGACGTTATTTGTCTTTCTATAACTGGCTTATTTCACTTAGCGTATTGTCCTCAGGGTTCATCCAAGTCTTAGCATGTGTCAGAATTTAGTTCTTTTTAAAGTTGAGTAATATTCCATTGCATTTATATACTACATTTTAATGATCTATTTATCACTTCATGGACATTTAGGTTGCTTTCACCTTTTGGCTATTGTGCATAATGCTCCTATAAACACAAGTGATCAAATATCTGAGTCACTGCTTTCAATTCTTCTGGGTATACTTAAAAGTGAGCTTATTTGATCCTGCATTTACTCTCTTTTTAACTTTTTGAGGAACCATCATACCCTTTTCCATAGCAGTCGTAGCATTTTCTGTTCCTATCAACAGTGCACAAGTGTCCCATTGCTGGTTTTTTTTTAGTCCAATTTTTTCTTAATAACCTTGGAACAAATACATTAATAGTAATTCATTATATTTATACAGCATTTTACAATTTTGAAAGAATTTTCACATATACCAATTAAACCCTCACATCATCTTTGTGAGGTAGGCTGGGTAGGTGTTATTTTCCTATTACTAGTGAGGAGAACAAGGCTCAGAGGTGAAGTAAGGTCACACAGTTGGTAAATAATGGAGCCAGGACTAGAACCTAGGCCTTCTGACATGCCTCCCTGAGAACATTCAAGTAATGATATCCTCTGCTACAATGAACATTTCTCTAAGATGTTGATCAGATCTGTTTTTATAGTTTTATATCACCTATTCTTAATATCCCAAAACATTCAAATTGCGATGAGAAATTTCTTCCCTGTAGGGCCGGCCCGTGGCTCACTCAGGAGAGTGCGGTGTTGAGAACACCAAGGCCCCGGGTTCGGATCCCATATAGGGATGGCCGGTTAGCTCGCTGGCTGAGCGTGGTGCTGACAACACCAAGTCAAGGGTTAAGATCCCCTTACCGGTCATCTTTTAAAAAAAAAAAAGAAAGAAAGAAATTTCTTCCCTGTTACTGGACTATTTCTCAGATGTATCAAGCACCATCCTAAAATGAAACTTATGTTTAAGTTTTGAGGATCCTTGGCTATAGATTCTAAATTATGATATGAAAATTTATTTTAGAAAAATCTGCAGAAGTATTCCTATGTTGAGTATGTAGAACTCACTTAACTAAACAAAACCTGAACAGGTCTGTTTATATTCTCAAAAGCTTTGCAGTCTTTCCAAATAAGATTTTTATATGTGTATAACTGGGAAATATGGAAAGGTGTTTAGCAACATTACAACATTACTGGGAAACCTATGCAAAGTGTACCTAGATGCAAGTCACATCACACTAATTTGTTTTCCTAGTTGGACTTATAGAGGAAGGAGAAGGCTTGATCCCATTTTATGTGTGACATCATCAGCAACATGCTAGAAAAATGATTTGAATGATACCAATGGTAGGGTTCAAGCAGTAGTAGTGATCAAAGCAAATGTATGTGCAGGGCTGGCCTGTGGCTCACTCGGGAGAGTGTGGTGGTGATAACACCAAGGCCATGGGTTCGAATCCTATATACGGATGGCAGGTTTGCTCACTGGCTGAGTGTGGTGCTGACAACACCAAGCCAAGGGTTAAGATCCCCTTACCGGTCATCTTTAAAAAAATAAATAAATAGCAAATATATGTGGTAGAAAGAAAGAAAACACTTGCTTAGTGGTTTTGCCTAGGTTCAGTGTAAATACTTACCAAAGCAGATTTTAAGTTATAATATCTGTTAAATTTTAAAATGTAAACTATGGTGGAGTTATCAACTTAGAATACAAGATGGAAACTAAATGTGACTGACTCAAAACTACCTGTCAAAAGCACAGTAAAACACAACAGGTGTAAAGTCAGGGGAGAAAACCCAACTGTTCTGGTACTGAGTGAAAACCAAAGAGCAAATGCAAACCTTCAGGTTAAAGTGAACCACAGATGCTGATAACACCAAGTCCGCAGTTTCATGTCCATATATAGGGATGTCCAGTTAGCTCACTTGGGAGAGTGTGGTGCTGATAACACCAAGGCCACGGGTTCGGATCCTATATAGGGATGGCCAGTTATCTCACTTGGGAGAGCGTGGTGCTGACACCACCTAGCTGTTATAGCCGAGTTTTAAAGGAGACACAGTCAGAAGGAGTTTTAAAGATTTTATTCCCGCAGCCAGGGCTACAACAGCCAATCCAAGCTGCGGCCCTGAGCCTGATTTACTTTCAGTTTTTACGCTCAGTTGGGCGTGATCGGGTGATTGATTGCTTGTTTTGCGTTCAGCCAATGCAAGCAAGCCTTGTGTACATAAGCTAATTTTTTGCGGTTAGCGTTTGGCAGGGACTCAGGGACTTAGGGACTCTCCGCCTGTCCTTGGCAAGGACTTTCTGACCATTCTACCCCCCTCCCTATTATCCTTGAAATGAACCAAAATAGACGTCTTTACAAAATGATGTTATTTATGTCAAACCTTGAGCCGTCAACTAGGGACATCCTGAAAGGCGCAAGAGCAAGCATAGCTGGTTTACAGAAGCTAAAATATGCAAGTTATAGCAAGATATAAAACTTTTCATACAGACTATTTTGAACAAGCTTTATTTAGGTAAGGGCCTTTATCACATCTAGGCACAAAGGCAAAAAGGGTAGTTACTTAAGGAGGGGTCCACTTTAGAGAGCAACGTTGTCTCTCATCTACACAGGAAAGAGCTGGCCGCTTGTAGTTTTCTTGCTAACACAGGCACAAGCCTGTGATCATAGAGCTGTAGGATACAGAAATATTCAGCAGCTTGCATTGGAACAAGATGGGCTAATGATGTTACCTGTAACAAGCCAAGGGTTGAGATCCCCTTACCGGTCATCTTTAAAAAAAAAAAAAAAAAATGTAGATTAGAAATTATGCTGTTAAGGATCAGTCCACTGACCTGGCTACAGAAGCTGAAACTTAAGCGCTGCTGTCAGTGATACATGGTACAAAACTGCTTCCAAAAACAGAATTGCCATAGTAGGATTCAACATTAATGAAACTATTAATTACTCAACTTTTTGTACTTGAAGGCTAATGAAAAAACATTTATAGTCTAACTAAAGAAATCTAACAGTTTTAACTAATGTGAAAAAATATTGCAACTACGTTTAGGTTTTGTAAGATAAAACTTGAGAGATCTAGGATGTTCTAGTTCGATATACTGGGCTCAAAACCTACTACCCTTTTGAAATGCATCTAGACTAGACTATATCCCTTACATAACATCATTGTCATCATCATCTCATGTTTTCTCTTCAGTGGGTTTGATTCATTGGCTGTGTTCTGTGACGAAACCATGTTGATGGTACTAAGAATATTTTTTGGTGGTTACTCTCTTTTTAACTTTTTGAGGAACTGTTATACCCTTCCATAGCAGTCACAGCGTTTTCTGTTCCTTTTAACAGTGCACAAGTGTCCCAATTGGTGTTTTCTTTTTTTTTTTAGTCCAATTTTTAAATTAATAACCTTGGAACAAATACATTAATTGTAATTCTTTGTATTTACACAGCATTTTGAACTGCAGTTGTTGCAGGAACTGGTTTGACAGGTCTAGACTGAGAAGGTGGAAGCTGTACCATAAATCTTTGGCTTGGCCACTGGCACTGGAGTTGCAACTTTACTTGGAACAGACACTGTTTGTGGGGTTGCTATAGCAGGCATGGTAGGTCTGCTACTAACAGCACCAACACTTAACCATGGAACTAGTCTTCCTTGGTTAGGTCTCTTTGTAATTAAGGACTTCAGCCTATAGTTTGGAGCTGTCAAGCAGTATCTATCAGGTGGCAGTCCAGGTCCTGCATATGGCTTAATCAGTGGCAAAGGGGTTTGATTTTTCTGCCTTGCAATATCCAGTAAAAAATCTCTCGGGGGAGGAGAGGTAAAAGACTGGTCAGCATGATACTGGATTGCCAGTCTCACAACAACATCTGCATCAACATTAGCTTTCTTAGCATGGCTTGAATAAATCTTTGCATCGTCCAGAATTGTAGTCACATATCAGAAAGCAAATTCCAACATTTGATTTATAACCCTTTGTTTGTACTCTGTGATTTCCATATCCTTCAGGATCTGTGTCATCAGCAAGGCATCTCTTGGAGCGTTCTTGGGAGGCACCACCTCGCCCGACTCCATGCTATCCAGCCACTCTCCAACTAGTGCTTTCATTTTCCTGATGGTGTTCTTTAAAGCACAAACATTATTAACTTCTATGAAGTCCAAATAATCTATTTTTTCTTTTGCTGATTTCCCTTTTTGTGCCATACATATGAATTCTTTACCAAAGCTGAAGTCATGAATATTTTGCCCTATTTTTTTTCTGAGTATTATAGTTTTATCTCATATGTTGTTTTTGTCAGTTTTCTGTTGCTTATAACAGAACAGCTGAAACTGGGGAATTTAAAGAGAAGATTTATTTCTCACAGATCTGGAGGCTGGGTAGTCTAAGGGCATGGCTTGGCATGCTGTAAAAGCCATCTCTTTGGTGGGGACTCTGCAAATTCCCAAGGTGATGCAGGACATCACATGGTGAGAGGGTAAGGGCATGCTAATGTACTTCTTCCTCTTTTTATAAAACCACCAGTCTATTTCGCTGTTAACCCACTAATCCATTAACCCATCAACCCATGAATCCATGCATTCATGAGGGCACAGACCTCATGATCCAATCACCTCTTAAAGATCCCATCTTTCAAATATTGGTGCATGTCTCAAACTTTTCTGTTTCTTTGCATGTCTTTTAGTCTTCTTGCAAAACAGACATTTTAGGTAATGTATCATAGCAACTTTGTGTCCTGATCACCTTCCCTCCAGGGCTTGTTACTGTTATTTGTTTATTTGTGCAGTGACTGGCTGGATAATTTTTGCAAGGTCTATTTCAATTCCACCTACAGTGTTAAGTTTCTGATGTTGCTTCTTATGCTGGGTACAGCTTTGGGTAGGCCCACAATCACCATGGAAGTGCAGTGATATTCATAGGACTCTTTTCCCCTTTCGCGAATCACACCTAGTAGTTAAGCCCCATTAATTACTGGCTCATCGCTCTATTGTTTTCTACAATGTCCTGGGGGTGTATCTTGCTCTACAAATTAATCCAGTGAAACTCTGGCTCCCTTCAGAAAATAATTTCTTAGGTCAGTATTTGATATTTGTTCTGATTCTTACGGGCCTCCTATCAACCACCTTACTCCTGAGTTCCATCCTGAAAACAAGTCTACAGACTAGGCTTTATTGTCTATACATTAAATTCATAAATCTCCTCCCAATTGCCTCACTCTTTCTCCACTGTCTTAAGAGTTCCCATTGGCTTGTACTTTTCATGATCTTTTGTAATTAAAGTTAAATCCTTTGGATAGAGTTACCTATTTTATGGACTTCTTTTCCCTTACTTTCAGAAAAAATCTCTGGGCTACGGTGCTGGAGCCTCAGCAAAAGGTACCTGGAGGCAGAATCAGAAATACCAAAATTCTCTTTTTTAAAAAAGAAAAGATGACCCATAAGGGGATTCGAACCCATGGCCTTGGTGTTATCAGCACCACACTCTCCCAAGTGAGGCACAGGCCAGCCCTTCATATTCATAATTACAGAAGCTGGGATATGTTAAAGGGAAATACAATTATATTTATGGCAGAACTTTTCCCCAGTACCTATATGAAACCTGAATTAAAATAAAAATTGCATCCAATCTTTAATAATCCCAACAGCCCACTTTATGCTCACTTTGTGGATGGTAAAATCTTGAAAGTGAGGATCCAGGAAGACAAAATGTCCTGCTCTAGTTAGATGATTCCACCCAGCAGGAAAATTACCACAGTTCAGAATATCACACTGTTGCATATAGTTTCTCCTGTCTTTCAAGGAAGTCAGCTCACCACCTCATATCAAAGCAAACAGTCCTCAGGTAAGAGTGCATTTGAAAAAGATGCATCATGTCTTAATGGAAAATAAATTTAGTCAAGATAGCAAAACGTTTAAGATTGAGGTGAAACATTCAAATATTTTAGTTGACATTCTGATTGGATAATTGCTTACTTCCCACAGTCTCAAGTATTAAAATGATCAATACTATCAACAGGGTCCATTGCAAATTTCATAAATATCAAACAAGATCCTATGAGAAATACATCATACACTAAAATCTTATATATTGATACATGCTAGTGGAGATGTTATTATCCAATGTATGTATTAATTAAAATGCTAGGTTCTCTCTGATGCTTATGGGCCAGAAGTTTTCTATGCCTATATTGTGGCTTCATAAAAGTCTGGGTTGAAATGCTGTGCAAGGTATGAATTAATCTGTTATTCTGGGTTAGTTGAATTCCTTCTCTTAGAACAATTTCTTCATCCTTAATGTGGGAATGGTGTTAACTATTGCCTATGATGGAATAGGATAAATTCGGGTAAGTTATGGAATTTGTTCAGTAGAGCATCTCTCAAAGAAGAGGCTTTCAAAGACTAGGTTAATCCATATAGGCATCTAAATACATCATGGGTAGGAACTGAAAAATAAATTCAATCAACTTATGTACAACTATAATTTTTCAACGTACAAGTACATAAATTAAAAAATACATTGGACAAAGTAGGTTTGGCTAGAACGTGCAGTAGAGATATGCTATTGAGTGCTGCATTAACAATTTATCCAAACTGTGGCACCTTGTATTCCGTGACTATTTCCACATAAAGCAAAATCAAATGTACTCATGATTTAGGCAAATTTTTACATTGTGAAACAGTTATGGATGCGACTGTGACACAGACAAAAAACATCATAGTACCACTTCTCCTGAACTCTTTGAGATTTTTAGCCTGGCATAATAAAGATCATGTAGGTCAGTAACCAATGGACTCGGGGGCCATAGACAGTAGTGGGAGCTGTCACCTGCCAGAGGAGAAACATTAGACTCTGAGCATTGCCCACGAACCCTCTTTTTTGTTTCTCTGAGGATTTCTCATGACGGGCACAGACCGCAGCTCACACAGAGTTGTGGGTAGGGTAAACACAGTTCCACATGGTTTTGTCAAAAAGGTGCACAGGCACAGATACCAGGTGATGGAGTTTGGATGTATTGTCCTCTCCAAAACTCATGTGGAAATTCGATCCCCAATGTGGCAGTGTTGGAAACTGATTGAGTCATGGGGGCAGATCCCTTATGAATGGATTAATGCTCACCCTGGGGGAGGAAGGATTAATGAGTGAGTTCTCGCTCTATTAGTTCCCACAAGAGCTGGTTGTTTAAAAGACTCTTGCACCTCCCCTCTCTCTCTCTCTCTCTCTTGCTTCCTCTCCCCATGTGATCTGCTTGTACCCGCTGGCTGCCTGCCACTTTCCACCATGAGTAGAAGCAGCCTGAGGCCTGTGCCAGATGCAGCTGTCCCGGAATCGTAAGCCAAATAAACCTCTCTTCTTTATAAATCACCCAGTCTCAGGTATTTCTGTTACAGCAACACAAAATGGACTAATACACCAGGGATGCAGTGGACATCCCTCCAGAACTTCAATGAGAATCAGAAAAAAGAGCACTGGAAGCAAATGCAAGCCATCAGTTTAAAAGGTGAATATCTACTGGGTATTTAGAGGGGTCATCTAGGGCTGGCCGATTAGCTCTGACGGTTGGAGTGCAGCCTTATAACACCAAGGTCAAGTGTTCGGATCCCCATACCACCCAGCTGCCTACCACCTCATGCCAAAAAAAAAAAAAAAAACAGATTAAGTTTAGCAAATGTTTCTAGGAACTCTTTCTTGCCTGCGGTGAAATCCCCCTCTGTGGTCTGTGGTCACGTTCCACTCCTTCCCCTTCCTTGGGGTTCCACATTTAATCCAACTGCACTGAAGCTTATCAGAGACTGGGTGTCCACATAAACAATATTCACACTGATTGGTAAATCTATGGCACTAGAGAGGAAAATCCATTCTGACAATGATGGGATTGGCCCTATCACAGGCATTCTCCCTGTAAACTATCACGGGTACCATTTTTGATCATTTTTTTGAGGAATCACTCACCTTTCATACCATCTGAGAGAAACAACTCCACTGAAGTTCATTTGAAATGCAGGAATAACTCTACCATGGCCATGGGATACAGAGATGGGCACATCCAAAGAATCTTAAGTAATCTGAAGAAAAACAGAAAGTCAGGGCCCATTTTTCAACCCATATTTATAATACGAGAGGAACACTACTGGGCAGTACTATCAACAATGACTAATACAATATAGGAAGAAAAGGAAAGTCCTGCAGATACTCAGATTATTAGCAACAAGAATTAAGACATTCAGAATTTCATTATCTGTTTCTCATTTTCCCTTTAAAAACTCTGAAAGTCAATATTTTAAAAGCAGATTTCCTGGAAATCGATATGATTTTCTCAAGTCATGAGTGCCTTTCTCTGTATGTTTTTAACTCCCAACTTTTCATATTCACCTGGCATAAAGGACCCAGCACACCAAGAACATGTGTCCATTGGGGAAGTAATGTATGTCTGGTTCCCCACTCCAACAATGTTGAATCATAGAAAAGAACATTTCATCCCTGCCTGTCCCACCCCCACGTTCATCTGCACCTGTGGGAATTTTCACAGTTCTACTACTGACTCCTCCTGGCAGAAAATACTGACATGTTTACATGGGAAACAATCCATGGGATTGTTCTGCTTCTCACAAGTAAAATTAGGGACAGTCTGGTCCTGTCCTAACAGTCACATGATGGTGCTCTCAAAGGTCCTGTGGTCGCTGGGATAGACATTGTAGATATCTTTTAAGATGATCTTGAGTAATAGGAGAAAGTTCTTGTTCACCTCCGTGAAGGCAAACATGAGGGCCTGGACATGTGTGGTGTTGGTGCACCCACCTTCACCAAGGGAAGCACATTAACACTCAGGACCCATCCTGGCCTGCAGCATGGTCTACATCAAACAAAGGGCTCCGCTTAAGGAGCTCAGGGAGCTCTTTGCATGTATGGAAATAATTATTTTCCCCATGACTTTGGAAGGTGGTGCTAATGGGAATGAGTAATCCCAGGTTCAAGAAGTTGCTCTTAGCCCCGAATGAAAATAAAGGAGCAACTGATCTTTCTAGGGATAGTTTTTATGAAGAAACTTTAAATGGCAGAACATCAATATTCTTCGTAGCCTGAATAAAATATTCACATGGTGTTTAGGTAGGAGTGGGAGGAAGAATAAACCAAATTGTTCTGTGTAGTGGGGAAGGCAGGAATGACCAAAAAGTAATCATCACAGAATTTATTTAGGAAAATTTCAAAGCATGAGCAAAGAAGGAACCCCAGAAGAAATCGGTGTAGTCATCACAGAACTAAATTACAAACATCAGTCCTCAGAAGTTTTGTAGGCCAGTTTGTATCTTAAGTCTCAAGAAAGTTTGTTCATCTTTAGTGTGAATTTTTCTAGGTTGCATTGAGAGATGTTCTGCTTTGTAATTCTATATGAATATAATGATGTCGATGGCAATGAGAGTATTAACAGAAATACTAACACTGATAAAGAAAGGACTTTAGGGAGAATTCCTAAGTGTCAGACACTGCACTCAGCACCTTGTGTGGACTGGCTCATTATACTTCGTTTTCACAGCCTCCTGGACATGAAAGTCCTAATACTATCTTCAGCAGATCATAGAGGAAATGAGGCCTTAGAGGAGCTAGTGAGTTGACCAACTTTACATAGGCAATCAGTAGGGATTCTTGCACTGGTCCCGAAGCTGCCTGACTCAGACCAAGGTTAAGCACTGAGAACACTTCACCTCTTATTAAGAAATTAGGAAAAATGGTTCATTGAGTAGAATGGACTCCTTTGTGAAAATCAGAAACACCTTTATTTTTTCCCACTAATTCTATTGAAATCCTCTCTACGGAATAGATTTTTTTTGCCCTTGGTTGAAACCTTAACTAGGTGCTGCAATATTTCTAGTCACTATCAGTTGCTAAAATCCTGTGGTCACTTTCAGATACGGTGAGTGCCAGGCCAGTCTACAACTCATGCAAGATGTGTGGAAGCAGAGCATGATGAGGAACCACTGCGTGAGAGTTATCTAACTGAAAGGAGAGCCAAACTTAATCAAAAGCAAAGATGTCTGTTTTCATCTCAATTATATATATGTCCAAGAAATATGAAATCATATGCACACATAAAAACATGTGCATGAATGTTTTATAGCGATCTCATTCATAATAGTGAAAAGGAGGAAACAAACCAAATAGCCATTAATGAATGGATGGTTAAATAAATGTGCTATATCCATGCAATGGGATATTGTTCTTCCAAAGAAACAAATGGAGCCAGCCTGTGGCTCACTCAGGAGAGTGTGGTGCTGATAACACCAAGGCCACGGGTTCGGATCCCATATAGGGATGGCCGGTTCACTCACTGGCTGAGCATGGTGCTGACAACACCAAGTCAAGGGTTAAGATCCCCTTACCGGTCATCTTAAAAAAAAAAAGAAACAAACAAACAAACAAACAAATGAAACATTAATATATGCTACACATGAATCTTTCTTGAAAATTATGCTAAATGAATGAAGCCAATCACAAAGTCCACATACATTCATGCATCACTTAACAATGGTAATATTTCCTGAGAAATAGGTCATTACACAACTCTGTTGTGTGAACATCATAGAGGGTACTTATACATAGATGATATAGACTATTACACACCAAGGCTATATGGTAGAGCCTGTTGCTCCTATGTGACTAATGCATAGTTATACAATGTTACAATGGCTACAAAATCACTAGGTGATAGGAATTTTCCAACTCCATTATAATCCTAAGGGACCACTGTCATATACGTTGTCTGTCATTTTGACCAAAACGTTGTTATGTGGCACATGACTGTATTATATAGTTCCATTCATATGAAAGTCCAGAATAGGGAAAGCAATAGAGACAGAAAATACATTAGTGATTGCCTGGGGCTGGGGATGGGAGGAGGAAGATGTGAAGAGAGAGAAGTGATAGCTAAAGGGTAGAGGGGTTTCCTTTTAAGGTGAGGAAAATGTTTTAAAATTCTGCTGGTGTTTGCACGTATTATGAATATACTGAAAACCAATGAATTGTACACTTTAAAGGAGTGCATTGTGTAGTATGTGTATTTTATTGCATCATAGCTGTTAAAATAAATAAATAATGCATTAGGAGTTTTGATCTAACCTGCTACGGATATCAAGAGTTCACAGGGGGCTGGCCACTTAGCTCAGGTGGTTAGATCACAGCCCTGTAACACCAAGGTTGGTTCCTGTATTGGCCAGCTGCCAAGAAAAACCCTCTAAAACCCTAACGAGTTAACAGGTACAACCCGAATTTACATATCCTTCTATTGTTTTTCTTATGCCACCCCCCAACACCCCCCCCCAAAAAAAACAGAGCTAGAGAGAAGTTACAGGGATGAAATAGATTTTACTCAATAAACGATTGCAATAGGGGAAGAGAGAATACAGGATACAACTAGACGTAATTCAAAATACAACCAGAAGAAGAAGTGAATTTACAGCCAAGGAGCAAGTTGGAAGAAGGGCGCATTGATGGATGGAAAATTACTAAGAGGAAACATCAATTCTAAGAGGATTCTGGCTGAAGGCAGACCCAGTGATCACATATCACCTGGGGGACAGTCGGGGTGAGAGTTTATTCAGATTTCAGATATCACATATGGATGGTTGAGAATTCTCCCTAGACTGACTTAGCAGGAGTTTTGGTAAAAGCAGATTCTACAGGGAAGTATACAGGTGGGCCTTGCTGAGGATAGGACTCAAGGGAGCCTGATGAAACTTTGGTCAAATCTTTGTCACTTATGGGCCGGCCCGTGGCTCACTCGGGAGAGTGTGGTGCTGATAACACCAAGGCCACGGGTTCGGATCCCTATATAGGGATGGCTGGTTCGCTCACTGGGAGAGCGTGGTGCTGACAACACCAAGTCAAGGGTTAAGATCCCCTTACTAGTCATCTTTAAAAAAAAAAAAAATCTTTGTCACTTATATCAGTGAAAACAGAAATACAATTGCTTTAGGATTATAATGGTTGCATTTCAAAAGGACACACTCAAGAACTTCTCTAAAATAAATTTCCTCCCAGTGTAAAATGTACACTTGAGAGTTTATTGAGCACATCTCATAGGTTGTGGTTGGTCTGAGAAGGGCCCCCGCACCCAGGCTAGGGTAGCAGGATTCAAACTTCCCACCACAGCCAAGTGCTCGGGAATCCTAGGGATTCCTTTTCTAAAGTTCCAGACCTGTGGGGGTGGAAGGGACAGATGGAAGCCTCAAGCTATCATGGTCAAAGATCAAAATGGAACCAGATTCTTCATTACATATGCTGAGGTCCTTGTAAGTGTCTGTGCTTGTCAACAAGGGTCACAATTCCATGAATGGCCTCGCAGCATCATACCAAGCCCATGATCCCTGGAGGACATTAGACTGTTCCAGTGTGGCCTTGCCTGGGCGACCCTCTTGATCTGCACTTACTCCTCAAGGGGACGCTCCATCTGGAAACCGAGCCTGGAATTCCCTGCGCACACGTGTATCCTCACGTTCAGAAGGAGCTGCGGGAAGACATCAGTGTCCGACCCTTGGTCCGGGACGCGATCTAATTAAACACAAACATCCGCACACGGACTGCTCCGGCACCTTACCCCGCCGCGCACTCGAGCCTATAGAGAGCAGAGCCCTATTAACTGTCCAATCAGGGACGCTGCGGGGAAGCTGGGTGGGGCCCCGCTGCGTGGCGTGTCTACGTCACTGTGCGCTCCCCGGCGTCCTGCTGGGCGTCCCATCCGCCGTTAACGCCTCGTGGTCCGCCTGCCGCTTTCTCTGTAGCGCGGCTCGCTTCTCTGCCCGGGGATTCTGTAGGAAGGACGCGGGGACCCCGGAAGCCGGGAAATGGTGAGTGTCGGGCGGGCGTCCCGAGACGGGGAGCGGGGCCAGCTGGAACCGGCCGGAGCCGGCCGTGGCCGCGGGACCCGGGCCTCTCCGCGCTCAGCCCCGGAGTCTGCGGCCCAGAGTCCGCCGCCGGCGCAGCGCGGCCCTCGGTCCCCTCCGGCCGCAGGGTGGGGCGGGGCTGGCGGCCGGGACCCCGGGCGTCCTGTCCGTCCCTGCGGCGGCGACCTCGGCCCGGCCCGGAGCCCTCTCTGGGCAGCCCCGCGTGTCTCCATAGTGTGCGGTGACGACGGGGTCCTCCGGGCACATCCGACTCAGGCCGTGGGGCTCGTGCGGGGGAGGAGCTGTGGTCCCGTGTTGTCCTCAGTCCTTCCTTTCTCCCCGTAGGACCGTTTCCTCTGATTTTTCCAAATGTCTGGGAAGCAGCGTCTCAAACTCACGACCCTGTACCCCCCAGCCCAGCTCTTCCTGGGGCTGGCAAAAAATCTGAATTTCCAGGTCCCTCCCAATTTCCAAATGCCCGCTTTCCCTCTCCAATTCAAATGTCATTGTCAACTGTTTGTCCTCCGTTGTACATTTCAAACACACTCGGTATTTTGATCATTTTTCCAAAGAGCAATGAGTGGCTCTTTTTAAAAGATTTGTTTTTTGTTTGTGGATGTTTTACGTGAAAGGAAAGCAGAGAATAATCACCTGGAACTACATTGTATAAAATGCTTGTGTCTCTCCCAGTGCCTTTCCTGGGTACAAACACCCTGTAAGAACGCCTGTGGCTTTAGGTTACTCTTTGCAAACTTTCCCGGGTGATCATTCCTTTCAGAATTCCAGATTAGGACTACCCTTTCCCTGGTTTGTGACCTTGAAAAGATTTATTCGCTTATTTGAGTCTCATTTAAAAAATAAGTTTAAAATGTATGTAAGCAGTAGAACTTGAGAGACACTATAAAATAGTTCCAAAGAGATAAGAAAGAGGTGAATATGGGGGCGGGGGATAATTGCAGTATTATCTTGCACTTGTTAAAAAAATCCTTGTTTCCCTTTGCTCTTTTCCTGAGCGCATGTAGTAGTTTCTGAAATCTGTTCTTTTACTTTGGTGATTTCTTTTTTTTTTTTTTTTTTTTTAATGGCTGGCAGTACAGGGATCCAAACCCATGACCTCGGTGTTACAAGGTTGTGCTCTAACCAACAAAACTAACCAGTACTTTGGTGATTTCAAATGGAATTCCAAGACATAGACCTGGAACACCTAGAAGAGTTCAGATATGATTAGTACTTTAGCAAATCATTTCTTGCCATGGAAATAACTGACATCTTCATTTTCTGAAAGTAATAGTACTTGTGGGTTTTCTTGTTGAGTTACTAAAAGTGCTTTACAATTTTCTTGCTTTCCTTACGTACACATGAACACACTGAGTTTGAGTGATTTTGCTGATTTCTTCAAACATTGGGTTTGTGTCATTTAAAATACCAGTGGTGCTCAAAAGCCTCCCTTGCTCACATCCACCTCGGAAGGACACCCTTTGTACTAAGTGAAGCTGCAGAGCCCTAGGAAAGCTCGTGATGCACCTGCAAACAGGAATGTGGTTGGCGGGGGAGGGGCTTCAGGTTTTAATTGTGGTTTGGGTCTATTTCTAGACATTATGTTTGAGTTTTGCATCCATGTTGTAGTTGTACTCAGAGTGTAATTTGTGCATATTGAGAATATCTGGGATAGGTCAAAACTTCTATTGCCTGGATACAGGGTTAATGAATTTGGGAGCTCATTTGGGTCAGAACCTCAATCTCAATCTGGCTGAGAATTTTCTTACTTAGGAGAATGGAAACCTGGGGATGGGAGTGTTGGTTTGCTGCCAGGGGACAGGAAGGGGTATGGAGCTCCTGTAGCTTGTTCCTGTCAGGTGCTTCTACCCTCCATCACCAGGGACCCACTCTGGGGGTTACATTCTCAATCTGGGAGAGTCTGGCCCTGAGTTTGGGAATATGTTTAACTTCTGAATGGGGGTTTTCCTTGTAAACTGTGAGGAAACAAGATGCTTATGTGAAATGATAAGAATATTTGTATTTCTTTCCTTTGGATTCCATTATCTATTGAATATTGTGGATCTTAACTCTTAGCCCTTAGCACTTTGTAGTTTTATTCCATTACTTTTTGTTTGTGTTTTTTGGGTTTTTTTGGCAGCTGGCCAGTTCGGGGATCTGAACCCGTGACCTTGGTATTACAAGGCTGCGCTCTAACCAACGAGCTGACTGTTATTCCCTGTTATTGTGTAAAGAGTTTTAGTTTTTTTGGCTTTGAAATGTAAGGTGATTGAGAGAGATAATGTGAGTAAGGCAAGAAACTTCTGGAACCAAATAGAACTTTGTTTCTTTTAGGCCAGAGGAACTAAGATGTGAGATGAGTATGCTAAAGTTCTTAGGTACATTTTAAATTTTTAGGTCAGTTTTTGCATGTGCATATCCCTAGAACTTTTTTATTTTTTGGCAGCCGGCCGGTACT
The DNA here is from genome assembly GCF_027409185.1 of Cynocephalus volans. NCBI lineage: Eukaryota > Metazoa > Chordata > Mammalia > Dermoptera > Cynocephalidae > Cynocephalus > Cynocephalus volans. The sequence continues at coordinate 104,511,335 of NC_084469.1, forward strand.
GGGGATCCAAACCCTCGACATTGGTGTTGTAATACCACGCTCTAACCAACTGAGCTAGCCAGCTGGCCCCCAGGAACTTTTTAATTGAAAAGGCTATACTATTCCCAAAGCAAATAGCTTTCTATCTTAATTGGTAAGAGAGAAAAATGCAATTGAATTCCTATTTTAATTGATATGAAGAAAATTATTCAAAGCTTATGTCATCTTTGAATATCCTAACTATGTTAAAGGATTAGGCCTAAACCCCGAATGCATTACAAAAACTCATTCCTGAAAATACTCCCCAGTGTGAGATATTGTGGAAAGATACAGTGTGGTGCAGCTTGTCATTTTTTCATGTTTACTGACAGCCTCAGCCCCGACCCCCTTTCTCCTAGTACTGCTCACCAGAACAAGCTGAGATAACCTGGGGGCTCTCATCTGGGCCATGCTGGAGATTCAAATCTCAGAAGCCTCTGCCGATGAGTAGGAACTCTCCTGCCCTGCCCCCTAACCACAGTAAAAACCCAGGCAGGCTGCTCTCCTAGCTCTCCCAATCCATTTTACACCTGCTTGTGAGGCCTGCCCTGCTTTCCCCAGAGACCTCAGTCACGTAAGTAATGAGCCTTTTTCTACCCTCTCATTGTGTGTGTGCCACACCATCATCAATTTGAACATCAGAACCACACCTCTGCAGGTGACCATCACAGTTGACATTGGGAGCATATTGTCCAAATGTTCACCACCCCATAAGTCAGCCTTTTCTTGCACTGACTTACTAACCCGCTAGGCTCTGATGGCAGAAATGCACTTTCAGCTGCTGCTTGCAGGCTAGCTCATGCTCTGAGTGTTGCACTATGTTATGTTGAGCCCTACCAAGCCTGGGTTCTAGATTTCATAATCCTTTGGCATTAGGGAGCACAAGTATAGGACTGGGACCCTCCTTAATGTGTTTCTCTATGGGTTTCTTGGCTGGGACTGATCTGTGGTTTAGAGTGAAACAGTGACTGATGCTGGACTTGTCCAGATACACAGGACTGGGGTGGGACTATTCCCAATGGAAGAGGTGGGCCCTTTTAAAAAAGAAAAAGATGAACAGGAAAGGGGGAAAGGCAACCATTAAATAGTGGGCTGAATCCACACTCTTAATGGCAGAGCTCACCAGGACCTTCAAGTACCTCTGCTGTTGCCACTGCCTGTGCCTCTACCACCACAAAGATCCTGACTGTCTCTGGTAGTGGGAGCAACACCCATGGCAACCCTGTGGCTCAGCAAAGGGTTTAGATCAAACCTGACTTAAGCCTGGGGTTCTTCATCCATATAAAGCAACCATCGCCATGGGGGAGGCCCCTAACCCTAGGGACACTGATTTGAGGCTCTGTGTGTGGGGGCGGGGGAGGATTTTTAAGTACCAGGGTAGAGAGAATGCCTTATCCCCTGCAGTGTATCCAGCAACCAAAAACGAACAAAAACTTAAAAATACTGAAACAAAGGTCTATAATTTGACACAACTGGAAGTCCAAAAAGTACTAGAAGAATTTATATGAAAAAAGATAAAAATGTATTGCATGGCTTTGGGGTTCTGTATTAATTTTAATGTCCTCTGTAATGTACTAATTGACAAACCTTTGTGGGATTCATCAATACCAGGGCTCAAATTACAGTTACCTGGGGACTCCACTGAATTTAAGCAAAATAGCCCTGATAATCTTAGCAGCATTGCTGAGTATAAAATAGAGCACAAATAGGTTTGCTTTGCCTTAACCTTAGAGTTATTGTACTGCCTAAATTCACCATGATTGTAGAATTCATTGTTCCAAATTATCCCCTGGTGAGCAGGGAAGCTCTGAACCAGTGAATCATAAATTAAATTTAAAACCAGTCTTTGTCACTTACAAATTGTCTTGGCAGAATGGGATCCTACAGAACTTACACTCTGGTTAAATTAGCAAATATGGCACCATGTAAATTAAACAGGACTTTGAGGATTGAAGCCACTGTCGAAACCTATTTTGTGAATGGGTGGTTATCCCCACTGCTTCTCCTATGAACAGCTCAATTCGGCCTATCCTTAAACCTGGAAAGAAAGATTGGCTTTTCACAGTGGATTACTGCACCCCTGCTGCTGTGGTCCCACCTGTTAAGCTCTGACACCCGATACCTGACGTTATGGGAATTACTGACTGCATCCAGTCAGCAGCTAGGAAATATTCTCATATCACATGTTTGGCTACGTGTGTTTTGTTCCGTGCCTAGTTCAACAGCCTCTTAGCTGTGGTTTGCCTTCACCATTGAAGGGATTTGATACACCTTTACCTGCTTACTCTCATGGAACCTCAAGAATCTTGTCATCACACACAGTCTTTGCAGGCAAGATTGGAATTGCATGCACCATATTCCAGGAGCAGAGGTATGACATTACATTAATGACATCCTTCTCCTAGGACATTAGTTTGACATTCATTCTGAACAACCAAATATTGAAAAAAAGGAGCTCTGTCTCACACACAAAAAGATGGGTTATTGCCATACACATAATGTGATAGGCCCTGACACCTTGGTAAGTTCTTGAAAACATTTGGTAAAGAGGAGGCCTTTTCTCCATGACACCATGAAGAAATAGTTATGTCTCTCTCAGCATCCACAACAGCTTTAGGTTCTTTTGATTTTCCAGAGGCAACATAGTCCTCCTTTACAAATTTTGCTTATGCCCTTTTATGCTGTGACTTGCAAATTGGCACCCCCAGTACAGTGGTCATAGACTTCAAATTGCCATACAGCAGGCACCCCAATAGTGCCCTCAGGGACTCTGTTATCACAGGGGCTTTAGCAATCTCCTTGCATACCTCCTGGAGTTACCCATGATGGCCATAATTGTCCATAGGCTTCTGATGCAAGAAACTGTCCTTGACTCCCACTCTATTGCCATTAGAGCTGCAGTTACACCATATACTGGTCTCTCCTGAAAATACAGGCTCTCACAGGCCCTGACCTTGTGAATTTCTTCCTAACTGGCCATTCTGCTTTGGTTCATGGAAACAGCACTTCACAAGCACAGCTCCTGAGACCTCCTTTCTACATTATGGAGCCAAACTTTGGTCCTGTAGCATATATTACCTGCAGAAGGAGTAGCCTCTCCTCTCCTCAGTCACTTACCATGTGACATGGTGCTGGAGGAGGTCATTCCTCTTCCAGTCCTCCTGGCTACATGTGGAGCTCCTTCAGGATGAATGAATAGCAGCGGGAGTTCATTGACTTAGATTTTCTGGATGACATTGCCTCATTCATACATGATGGAGCTCAGTGGAGAGTTGCTGCTTTTCATCCCTTAATTGGGGTGAACTTGATAAAGGACAAGATCCAAGGGTCAGCACAACCGACCCAACAACAGGCAGTCATCTTAGCACCAATGAACAATTAGCCCCATTTTCACATTTTTTTCTACTCTTGGGTGAATTTCTAAGAGTTGCCCCTTTGTGATAAAAGGACTCTGGGTACCAAAATATAAATCAAGCTAACACAAGTCTCTACATATACTAAGTCCAAAATAAAAGGTTTCATGTGGACACTCCTTGTCTGTTGCTTTGTGTTGCTTTGCCCCCCCACGGATTTGTCACCCCTCGTCTCCTGGGTGACGGAGATGCAAAGGGTTACTCAAAGCTCATCTCTTCCGAGCAGTGAGAAGCCCCGAAGTGGTTAACTTCCCTGGGAACGCTCAAGCAAGAGCCAACCCTTCCATTTGGGAAACTAACGCTGAATTGGGGTTCTCTTCCTGCATTTATTTTCCAGACCAGGAAGAGACATAGGTGGGATTATAGTTTAACAGTATAGGCTGGTAACTTTCAGTGAAACAAGCCAGATGACATTCCAGTAGACAATTAAGCGGTCTTATCAACACAAGCTTGATCTTAGCAAACATTCCTTCTTATAGCAATTCCCAGTATCTTTACATAACAATCAGTAACTAGTCTGTCTTTGAGCCAGCAACCTGCTGTGCCACAAATCTTATCTTGCAACAGAGCCTTATAGCCTGAGGAAAATTTCCAGTCCTCCACAAGGTTAATATTTGAAACTGCAAGGCTTTGGAAAACCAGGCCCTGTGAAGTACATATGCTTTTTAGTATATTCCACACTAGTCCATGTCATAGATCCAGACACTATTGATACTAACCAAGGCCCTCATTTCTCTTCTCTGAATATACAACATTGGGCTTTTGAACAAGGCATTTTATAGAATGTTTACCTATCTTACTGGTCTCAGACTCATAGGGTATCATAATGACTTATTCAAGTAAGTTCAAATCAGTGAGATGAAAAGCGGCCTGTTTCAGCCATCAGTCAGTCAGTCATCAAGGAAGAATTGTAATGAGTCTCTCATCTTTATTTCTAAAAGACTTTACTTTTTTAGAGAAGTTTTAGGTTTACAGAAAAATTAATCAGAAAGTACAGAGAATTCCCCCATAACCCTTCTGCTTCTACACAGTTTGCCCTGTTTTTTAAAAAAAAATCTTGTATTACTATGGTACATTTGTTACAAATGATGTATCAATATTAATGTATAAAGTCCACAGTTTACATTAGGGTTGATTCTTACACAATCAATGAGTTTTACAAATATATAATGACCATAATTATTTAATGATGGACAGAAATGTCCATCATTTCTGGGGCCGGCCCATGGCTCACTTGGGAGAGTGTGGTGCTGATAACACCAAGTCAAGGGTTCAGATCCCTATATAAGGATGGCCAGTTAGCTCTCTTGGGAGAGTATGGTGCTGACAACACCAAGTCAAGGGTTAAGATCCCCTTACCAGTCTTCTTTAAAAAAAAAAAAAAAAAGTCCATCATTTCTGTATCATATAGGATAGTTTCACTGCCCTAAAAATCTCTTGTGCTCTACCTGTTCATTCATCTGTCCATCCCACTTAGTATATCTTAACATCCAAAGATCTTTTTACTGTCTCGTGGTTTTGTGTTTTTCAGAATGTCATATACATGGAATCATTCAATATGTAGCCTTTTCATATTGGCTTCCTTCACTTAGCAGTGTCTTTTCATGGCTTGATACCTGATTTATTTTTATCATTCAAAAATATTTCATCATATGGATGTACCAAAGATGATTTATCTATTTGCCTGTTGCAGGATGTCCTGGTTAACTCTTAAACTTAGCAGTTATGAATAAACCTATAAATTATTCATGTATAGGATTTCTCTCATTTCTCCAGGTTGGACCAGACACCATCATTAAACTAGAGCTGTAAGACTTGTAGTGACTACAGTAAAAATGTAGAAATAAGTCAGTGTGTTCAAAGTGCTGTTAAGCTTGTAAGTAAGTGAATGTGTACAGAGAATTAAAGTTCAGACAGCCAACTCATAAATCTTTGGAGATCACAGAATCATATGTGAACTTCTTATGAATTGTATAGATCCCCAGTGCTGTCAGTCTCACCCATTTTTCTGTACACACATGTGGGGTATTTTAGGAATCACTGGTTTTTGAGGATGTGGCTGTGAACTTCACCCAGGAGGAATGGACTCTGCTGGATTCTTCACAGAAGAAGCTCTACAGAGATGTGATGAGGGAAACCTTCAGGAACCTGGCGTGCATAGGTAAGGATGACATCATTCCTTCACTTAGTCAATTGGAAAACAAGTGTTCTTGCTCATCAATGTTGTTCCAAGATTTGGAATGTTGAAAGGGAGCATTTTGGTAAATAAACCAGGCATAGTCACTGCTCATTGTGCATGTAAAAATTATAGAAAGTAATTTTTCTATAATTTCTAATAATTTATAATGATTTTTCTGGGTCTGCATTTTAGGGGGAAAATGGGAAGACCAGAATATTGAATATCAGTACAATAGCCAGGGAAGAAATCTAAGGTGAGTTACACTCGTAAGAGAAAGTAGTATCCCTGAAAGAATCTTAGTATGTCATGAAATTTTAAGAACAAGGAAACAAAATAAGTCCAGCTTCAAATTTGTTTATTCTTAGGAACTTTTCGCCAAAAATATTTTTTTTTTTAAGTGACACAGATATTCAGTTTTTGAAGAATATTTACTTGGAAACAGTATTAAGAAACCCCTCATGTGAATATCACTGTTTTGGTAATAGCTATGGACAAACCCTCTTGCAGAGCATTGAGTATATTCACTTTCAGACAGTTCAGAAAGGGCAGAAAACCTAGTCTTCCTGAAAATGATAAAAATGTAATTCTAATGATAGTTAATAAATATAAAATCATTAATAAATAGCCATTATTAATGTGCTTCTGATTTTTTACAGAAGCCATATGGTAGAGAGACTCTGTGAAAGTAAAGAAGCTAGTCAATGTGGAGAAACCTTCAGCCAGATTCCAAATCTCAGTCTAACTAAGAAAACTACTGCAGTAAAACCATATGAATGTAGTGTATGTGGAAAAGTCTTCGTGCGTCATTCATCCCTTAATAGGCACATCAGATCTCATACAGGACATAAATTATATGAGAAGCCATATGAATGTAAAGAATGTGGGAAAGCCTTCAGTTATCTCAAACCCTTTCAAAGACATGAAAGGACTCACAGTGGAGAAAACCCCTATAAATGTAAACAATGTGGAAAAACCTTTATATATCACCAACCCTTTCAAACACATGCACGAACTCACATTGCAGAAAAACCCTATGAATGTAAGCAGTGTGGTAAAGCTCTAAGTTGTCCCAGTTCTCTTCGAATTCATGAAAGGATTCACACTGGAGAAAAGCCCTATGAATGTAAGATATGTGGTAAAGCCTTCAGTTGTCCCAGTTCTATTCGAATACATGAAAGAACTCACACTGGTGAGAAACCCTATAAATGTAAGGAATGTGGGAAAGCCTTCATATCCCACACAAGTGTTCAAACACACATGGTAACACACAGTGGAGATAGACCATATAAATGTAAGGAATGTGGGAAGGCATTCATTTTTCCCAGTTTTTTACGAGTACATGAAAGAATTCACACTGGAGAGAAACCCTACAAATGTAAACAATGTGGTAAAGCCTTCAGATGTTCCACTTCCATTCAAATTCATGAAAGAACTCACACTGGAGAGAAACCCTATAAATGTAAGGACTGTGGGAAAGCCTTCAGTGCTCGTCCAGCCTTTCGGGTACACCTGAGAATACATACTGGAGAGAAACCTTATAAATGTAAAGAATGTGGGAAAGCCTTCAGTCGTCCCAGTTACTTTCGAATACATGAAAGGACTCACACTGGAGAAAAACCCTATGAATGTAAAAAATGTGGGAAAACCTTTAATTATCCTCTTGATTTGCAAATACATGAAAGAAATCACACTGGAGAAAAACCCTATGAATGTAAGGAATGTGCAAAAGCGTTCATATCTCTTGAAAACTTTCGAAGACACATGATAACACACTCTGGGGATGGACCTTATAAATGTAGGGAATGTGGGAAAACATTTATTTTTCCCAGTGCATTTCGAACACATGTAAGGACTCACACTGGAGAGAAACCCTATGAATGTAAACAATGTGGAAAAGCCTTTAGTTGTTCTAGTTATATTCAAATACATGAAAGAACTCACACTGGAGAGAAACCCTATGAATGTAAGGAATGTGGGAAAGCCTTCATTTACCCCACAAGTTTTCAAGGACACATGAGAATGCATACTGGAGAGAAACCTTATAAATGTAAAGAATGTGGGAAAGCCTTTAGTCTTCACAGTTCCTTTCAAAGACACGAAAGAACTCACAATAGAGGGAAACATCTTGAGTGTAAGCAATGTGGAAAAGTCTTCAGTTTGCCCAAATCCTTACAAAAACATGTGAGAATGCATACTGGACAGAAACTCCACAAGTGTGAAAAATAAGGGAAAGTTACCTATTTCAACAGACATTTTCAGAGCAGTGACAATTTCCACTACAGAGAAATACTATATAAATGTAATATGGAAAGCTAGATGCAAGGTAATTCATGCATAATATTCCAGAAACTTCACAACATGAAAGTAATGTTACAAAAGTCAAAAACATTTTTTTACTCAGTGGCTCATTCTTAAAGTGCATCTGTGAACTATGACTTTCCACTTCTTAGTTTTGCAAAGCAACTTTGAAATGAGAATTGTGTAAGTACTCTTTAAGGCATAGTCCAGAAGCTTAATAGGTAATGTTTTCTTATTAAGTCATTTAATAAACTTTTTTATTTTGAAGTATGGATCCATGGGTGAATTGATATATAATTAGGTTTAATTTTTATATGATTTTTGAATTGTTCTCTGAGTAAGAGACTTGAAAAATGACACTTTGGTAATTGTTGGGATTTTTCCTACTGGCCTCATGCAGAAGGTACTGGATATCTCTTACCCACTGCATGTATTCCACCTTTTTTTTTTTTTTTTTAAATTTTATTTTGTCGATATACATTGTGGCTGATTATTGCTCCCCATCACCAAAACCTCCCTCCCTTCTCCCTCCCCCCCTCCCCCCAACAATGTCCTTTCTGTTTGCAACCTTTTTTTTTTTTTTTTGAGAAAAACTTTTTCTTTTCTTTTTTGGCCAGAATAGCCTTATTACATTTTCCTTTTTAATAGCTGGCATAATTTGTTAAGTATGCAAAGTTTATCACAGAGTATAGTCTCGTGAATTACTTTCACCTTTTGCCCTTTGTTCTTCGTCATTCCTTCTGGCTGGGATTTGGATAATAGACTTTGAATTAAGAAGAGAAATCTAGGGCTGGCCGGATATCTCAGTTGGTTAGAGCATGGTGTTATAACACCAAGGTCAACAGTTCAGATCCCCATGCTGGCCAGCTGCCAAAAAAAAGAGACATCCGTGATAGGACAATAAAATTTAGAGTTGGACATCGCCCTCCTGGTTCTTATTATGTCAACAGAGGTATTGTTGTGAATCAAATGTTCTAGAATCTATTTCCTTTATGAGTTCCATAATAGAATTCACTAATAGCCTAACTTGCATGAGATTTTCCAGACAGAAGTAAAGACAACTTATTAGTCGGGTATCAGAATCACCATACAGTGAGACAGCCAAATGCAGAGGCCCTGCTCGCACCTGCTTCCTGCCCATTTTCCTGATTCTTTTCTCTGCCAGTGAAGAATGTCCTCAAAACTCCCACTGTTTGACTTCCATCTTCAAAGAGATGTGTAGGTTTCCACAAATATCTGCACAAGGTCACATCAAAGATCTATTTGCAGTTTGGATTTTCCATCTAACCCTTGTGTGCATCAAGTTACCATTTTCTGTTTTGGTTGAGAATGTTCTTTGATGCTCTGTCGTCTTTAGATTGTATTCCTCTAAGGTCTAATTTGTATAGTTCTGTTAGTACTGTTAGTGACTGTGTTCCTGATTCCACCATGACAGCTACAGTGATGCAAATCAAAAAGAACTACTGCAAGGGGATTTGTCCCTCTACTTCATTACACAGTGGCCACTGTCCCCCCCAGTCCTTCCGTCTGACAGTAATCACCTTCCTCATAGCAGACAAATTGCGGGTGTTTCCAATTACTGCTGAATGTACTTCCTCCGTACATTTTCAATTATGTTCGATTGTATGTGATTAAAAACAACGTATTTTTTGTGAAATAAAAGCTTGTGTAAATTTTTTTTAGAAATATTTTATTAACTGGTTTCAGGCAACTTGTATACTAATATTGTATTTTCCATTTCCTGAGAGAATATATTAAAATATGCCATTGCAATTATGGATATTCAGTTCAGCTTTGTAATTTTATCAAATTAATCATACCTTCTGATTCTTAGCATGTGCACACAAGTTCAGGTATTTTTTTCCTCAGGCATATTTTAATTTTTACTCTTATGCTTTCACATGTTGTCATGAAACTAATTTCTCTTTCCTTTATAACACCAAAAACGTCAGTGCCCCATTGAAAAAGGTCACCAGGGTCACACCCGTAGTCAATGAGAAAGGTGTAATGAATTGTAGTAATACAGTAGTCTGCCCTTACCCATGGTTTCGCTTTCCATGATTTCAGTTATCTGAAATGGCAGTCAAAAAATATTAAATGGAAAGTTCCAGAAATAAACAACTCATAAGTTTTAAATTGCACACTTCTGAGTAGCATAATGAAATCTCACACCATCCCGCCAAGGACATGAATCATTCCTTTGGGCAGTATATCCAGAATGTACATGCTACCCACCCATTAGTCATTTGATAGCTGTCCCACCTGTCAAGGTGCAGCAGTGCTTGTATCCAAGTAGCCTTTATTTAATGGCCCAAAGTAGAAAAGTAGTGATGCTGGCAATTTGGATATACCAAAGAAAAGCTGTAAAGTGCTTCCTTTTTTTTTTTTTTTTTGGACCAGTAAGGGGATTGCAACCCTCGGCATGGTGTGGTCTACACCATGCCCAGCCAGCGAGCGCACCGGCCATCCCTAAGGAAAGAAAAAAACATGCTGAGGTTGCTAAGATCTTTAATACAGTAAGGTATTTTGAGAGCACATTCACATAAGTTTTACTATAGTATATTGTAATTGTTCTATTAATCTCTTACTGTGCCTAATTTATAACTTAGTCATATGTACGTATATAGGAAAAAACAATATATAGGGTTTGGTTCTATCCATGGTTTCAGGCATCCAAGAGTCTGGGGAAAGGGTGTGCCAAACGCCACCACAAGATGCTGCATGACAACATCCAGGCCATCACCAATGGGGGTCTTTGGGAAGTACCCCAATGATAAGCCCAGGACTACTGTAATAATCAAAAAGTGTAAATGACTGGGATCATCAGTAAAAGGGTGTTCAATAGGACATCTTATGTGAATTGGGATTGTTGTCAGCAGTTCTGTTGCTTTTCAAGGAAACAAGACATTTCTCCATTATTAGATACTGTGAAGAGGTGAACAAGGTCTGTCACTTGCAATCATCAGAGTTCCTAATGGGACAGAAAGGAGTGGAGTTAAACATAAACACCAGTCAGTCATTAGTGAGAAGAGAGGAATTTTGGTCATTTTTGTGGTTTGGACCTTTTTCTCTTTTACAATTACCATCATTGTTTTTGTCTTGATCTATCATGGTCACCATGCTCTGTCAGATGATGGAGGTGTGTGACATCTGCCATATATATTTGGCATTATCATTTTGCTATTATGTACAATTGATAAAATATGTGCCCCATTAACTGTGGAGTTCCTCTCAGTTTCAGGATGGGTTAAGGTCATCTGTACAGTTCTGGCCCATCATGGGTTTCTGCTGTCAGCAGCATGATGTCTATGCAAATCCACTCTGATTTTCCACTTGAAATACCAGAAAGACCTGTGGATTTTCACAGGGCAATTATTGAAAGGATAATTGTGAGTTGCATACAGAGGGTATCATTTTGAGTAGTATCCTAATTTAGTAGAAAATGAGGTATATTTGGAATCCTCAAACTGAAATTTTTAGTGCCTTATTATGAGAGGAGTAGCTGGAAGCTTTGTGTCTCAATTGTCCACAAAGCACACTTGGCTGTTCACAGGTATGGTTTCCATATGCTAAGATCTTCAGTCCATGTTATGAAAGGGTGGGGGAAGAGTAATAGCTTTGTGTTTCATTAAAGAACTAAGGATCTAATCTTTGTGGTTTTTTAGTGCTAACTTATAATTTCTCAGCTTTACAGACTGTGGTTTCATAATTATTAGTATCTCACTTCATTCTCCTTCCAGTAATTCCTCCCATCCTACAAATGAAAGTTAAGCACAAGGAGCACAGTTTTACCCAAATTCACGTAGTGCAGAATAACAGAATTGCCCGGTTTTGAAGTTCTAATGTGTGCCACCACCCATACTGGGCAATGTCAAAACTTTGAAACTCAGGCACACTGCCAGTTTTATATAATTATGAACTTTTACAAATATGGCATCAAATTTTACAAACAGGACTCATAAGGCAACATGATGTTCCATTTATATGACAGTCTGGGAAAGGCAAAAGGTATAGGGACCTAAAACAGATCAGTGGTTTAGGGTAGAGGGATTCAGTACAAATGGGCACCACAAGAGTATTCTTTTGGGATGATGGAGCGTGAACTGTGCATTTGTGAAAAACCACAATTACACTTCGAATACGTATATATTCAAAATAATTAATAGAAAACAAATGCTTTTATATGCTAGGAGAAAGTTAAACTCTCCTGAACCTTGATTTTTATTTGTGCAACACTTCTTTCCACCACCTTGAGGCCTTTCTTGGTGGAAGCGAGTCTGGAGTTAGAAAACTCCCTACGGGCTACACCTGCCCTCACCTCACTAACTGGAGGGAAGTGAGAGGACTCCCGGAGTCTCTCTTTGAATTTACACGTTTCCTTGGTCAGATCTTCAGGAATACTGCGGTTCTGAAACAAAATCTTACTTCACTCTTCTTCTGTAGTGGGATCTGTCTGGGGACATCATATTTATGGGAATCAGCACCATGTCTTCCCAGGGCGTCTGGAGGCCATTTCCAGGTCTGAGTTTCCTATCTCACGCCTACTCTGTGCTTGCTTGCTGGGAAACATCTTCAGAAATCCACACCTGTTCACTCGGAATTTTCTCCAAGGCAATGCCAGGTGTCTGAGTCCAGAGGGCAGAAACAGTGGTAGAATGTGTCACAGGACACACGTCCGGTCACACCCATAAGCACTGTCACACGTAATCTCAAAACAGCCATTGACGTCACAAAGAGATGCTATGTCCTAACTATACAATCGCAGGCACCCCCATCCCAGAGCTCTCTAGAACATTCTACCCGCCCGGAGGTTCCCAGTGCCATGCACTGACCATGCACCGAGCTCCTCCTCATCTCTCAGCTGCACCACTCGGGGGTGGGTTGGCCTTGCCCCACTGAAGCCCGGACACACTTCTTCCTGGAACGCAACACGCCCACTGCTACCTGCTGCAGAGCTCCGGTCCCCATGTCCTATGGGGAAATGTCGATCTCAAAGCTCCGCCAATGCCCACGCTCACGGCCTCACACAGCTCCCAGAATGCAATGCGGAACCTCCGAGGATTTCTGCCTGCACGCAAGCGCGCAGGCGCAAGCGGCGCGGCCAGCCCCTGACAGAGGCTGCACTCAGAAGGCGTCTCAAGGAAGGGCATGCCCACGCCCGCATTCACAACAGCTTCCGTTCTTTTCCATGGTCCCGGAAGCGATATCCTCTTACTGGTTCAAACAACCCACACGGCCCAGCGTTAAGGGGGGGAAATCACACTGTGTTCATAGTGAGGAAATCACAAGTTTGTTTTATGTGGAATTGGAAGGTTAGGGTCAATAATGTGACCATGTACCATACTATTTGAATGTCCTTTGATGGGACGCTGCATTACCCATCATAAATTTAAAAAATATAGCAAAACTTTTCTTTTACGGAGTAGTCCTATCTGGTACTGACTGTTCAGCTCGCTCCATTCAGAATGGGCTTACTGTTGTTGAAGAAGAAAAGAGGCCAGGAAAGTGGAATAAAATAAATGAACCACAATGACTCCATTTTTTAAAACTTAATTGACTTGCCCAAGAAGCTGCCCTTTCGTTAGAATTTATTGCTTGACAGGCCGACCCCATCGCGCAGTCGGGAGAGTGCGGCGCTGGGAGCGCAGCAGTGCTCTTGCTGCGGGTTCGTATCCTATATAAGGATGGCTGGTGCGCTCACTGGCTGAGCGCGGTGCGGCCGGTCACAAAAATGACAAAAAAAAAAAAAGAATTTATTGCTTGACAAAGAAACTCCTTAGGAGATTTCGTTATAACCAAGAAACCCATTGTTTAGATGAATGCAGATGCCATTGTTCAGAAAATATCCTGGGAAAACAGGATGATTATTGATCTGTTGTTTCTTAAAATATATATAGGAATTACAAGTTGAATAGTCTAGATTAGAGTAGCCATAGATATTGTAAAAAGTCGGAGAAACAATTGTTCAATATGTCATAGTTATCTACTCCATCTTTATACAATGTTTGGAACTTGTTTACTGCTTAGACTCACTATAAAACTTCCTCACTTTTTCTGCTTGTTGGGCAGACTTACCCACACTGAGAGGTAGTTTCTTCCGTTTGCAAACCTAATAAATGCCTCATTTACATTTCCTTATAGACTGAAGTGTTTTGCTTTGACACTATTGGGTACCATTTTCAATGTTTTATATAAGTTAACTCGATATACATAGATTAACTCAATTATATACATGTACATAGATTAATACAGCAAATTATATAAGGCCATCCTATGACACCAACATTGCCCTAATACCAAAGTCAGACAAAAGACAAGAAAACTATAAGGGCTGGCTGATTAGCTTAGTTGGTTAGAGTACGGTGCTGATACCAAGGTCCAAGGTTCAATCCCTGTATGGGCCAACTGCCAAAAAAAAAAAAAAAAAAAAAGCGTAGAAAAAACTACTGACAAATATCCCTGATGAATAATTTTTAAGGAATTTACTTATTTATTGAAAAGTATTGATTGTCATGATGAATATTGATACAAAAATCCTCAAGAAAAAAATACCAGCAAACTGAATTCAGCAGCGTATTAAAAGGATTATATAACATGTCCATGGGATTTATCCATGAATGTAGGAATAGCTCAACATATGAAAATTAACCAATGTAATACACTACATTAACATTATGAAGGGGGAAAAAACCACATGATTATCTAAATTGATGCAGAAAATGCATTTGATAAAATTCAACACCATTTCAGTATTAAAAAAAAAAAAAAGACTAAGTAAACTAAGAATAGAAGGAAACTGCCTCAACATAAAAAGGCTGTACATGGGAGGGCAGTGACTAAGTCTGAGGATACTGCTCCAGGAGGAAAACCTGTCATATCCCCTCCTTTCTTCCACTTCCCATGGCAACCAATAAAGGCCATTTATACTATTAAAAATTTTTTTATTAAAAATGTCTATATATGAATAGACCACATTATACTAACATCATACTGAATGGAGAAAGACTGAAAACTTTTCCTCTAAGATCAGGAACAAGATAAGGATGCCCACTTTCACAACTTCTGTTCAATGCAGCATTGGAAATCCTAGCCAGAGCAATTAAGCAATAAAAAGAAATAAAGGGCATCCAAATTAGAAAGAAAAAAGCAAAATTATCTGTCTTCACAGATGACATGATCTTATATGTAGAAAACCCTAAAGATTAAAAAAAACTATTAGAACTAATAAACAAATTCAGCAAAATTTCAGGATACAAAATCAACATACAAAATTCAGTTGTGTTTCTATATACTAACAATAAACAATTCAAAAATGATATTAAGAAAATTCCATTTACAGTGCATCTTAAAGAATAAAATACTTAGGAATAAACTTAACCAAGGAGGCAAATGTCTTGTACACTCAAAACTACAAATGTTCCTGAAAAAAAATTAAACACCAATAAATGCAAAGACATCCTGTGTCCATAGATCGGGAGACTTAATATTAAGATGTCAGTACTACCCAAAGTAATCTAAAGATTCAATACAATGCCTATTGAAATCCCAATGATGATTTTGCAGAATTAGAAAAAAATCCATCCTAAAATCTATAGTCTCTACTGTACCACAAATAGTCAAAACAATCTTGAAAAAAAGAACAAAGTTGGAGATCTCACACTTCTTGACCACAAAACTTACTACAAAGCTACAGTAATCAAAACAATGTGCTACTGGCATAAAGACAGACATATTGACAATGGAACAGAATAGAAAGCTCAGCAATAAACTCTAACATATATGTTCAAATAATGTTCAACAAGGATGCCAGCACATTCAATGGGGAAAGGAAGTCTTTTCAACAAATGGCACTCAGACAACTGTACATCTACATGCAAAAGAATGAAGCTGGACCTTTACCTTACTCTATATACAAAAAAAATTAACAAAATGAGATCCAAGACTTAAATGTAAGAGCAAAAACTATAAAATTCTTAGAAGAAAACATAGGAATGAATCTTCATGATATTGGATTTGGCAATGATTTGGATATGACACCAAAAGCAGAAACAGCAAAAGCAAAAATAGATTAGTAAGCTACATCACATTTAAAACCTTCTGTACATGAAAGGACGCAACAAACGGTGAAAAGGCAACCTACAGAATGGGTGAAAATATTTACAAATTATATATCTGATAAGGAGTCAACATCCAGAATATGAAAAGAACCATACAACTTAACAACAAAAACCAAATAACCTGATTTCATAATGGGCAAAGAACTTGAATAGACATTTCTCCAAAGAAGATATACAAATGGCCAACAAGCATATGAAATGTTGTGCACCATCACTCATCATTAAAGAAATGCAAGTCAAACCCACAATGAGATATCACCTCATAAGCATTAGGATGGCTACTATCATAAACACAGAAAATAACAAGTGTTGGTAAGGATGTGGAGAAATCAGAACCCTTTTGCACTGCTGGTGAGAATCTAAAATGGTGCAGCTGCTGTGCAAAACAATATGGGGATTCCTAAAAAAAGTAAAAAAGAATTACCATATAATCCAGCAACCCCAATTCTGGGTAAATATCCAAAAGAATTGAAAACAAGGTTTTTGTTTGGTTTGGTTTTGGTTTTGGGGGCTGGCTGGTACAGGGATCGAAACCCTTGACCTTGCTGTTATCAGCAAAATTAGTTTTGGCCGTTGTTTGTTTGTTTGTTTGTTTTGGCAGCTGGCCTGTATGGGGATCTGATCCCTTGATCTTAATGTTAACAGCACCATGCTCTCCCAAGTTTTGATGCCCAGCCAACCCTAAAAACAGGGTTTCAAAGAGATACGTGCACACACATGTTCATAGCAGCATTATTCATAATAGCCAAGAGGTGGAAGCAACCCAAATGTCCATGGCCAGACAAATGGGTAAACAAAATGTATATACATGCAATGGAATATTATTCAGCCTTAAAAAGGAAGAAAATTCTGACACATGCTACAACATGGATAAATCTTGAGGACGTTTTATGCTGAGTGAAATAAGCTAGTCACAAAAAAAACCAAACACTGTATGATTCCACTTGTATGAGGCATCTAAGTCGTCAAATTCATAGAAACAAAAAATAGAATGGTGATTGCTGGGGGCTGGAGGAGGAGGGTATGAGGAATTGTTTTCTAAAAAAAAATTTTTTGTTTAGATTTTTGTTTGTTTGTTGGTTAGTGGCTGGCCAGTAGGGGGATCCAAACAGTTGACATTGGTGTTATCAACACCACACTCTAGCCAACTGACCTTACCAGCCAAAAAATATTTTTAAATTAAAAAAATCCATGTTAATAGCATCAAAAGGAATAAAATAAGAATAAATTTAACCAAGGAGATGCAAGACTTATACACTGAAAATTACAAAACATTGCCAATGGAAATTAAAGAAGACCTAAATAAATGGAACAACATCCATGTACATGAGTAGGAAGACTTAATATTGTTGTCTTAAAGTCTTAATATTGTTAAGATTGAATACTCCCCAAAGCGATCTACAATTCAATGCAATCTCTATCAAATCCCAATAGCTTTTTCTGCAGAGAGAGAAAAACTGTTTCTTTTTTTCTTTTTTTTTTTTTTTTAAAGATGACTGGTAAGGGGATCTTAAACCCTTGATTTGGTGTTGTCAGCACCACAGTCTCCCAAGTGAGCTAACCGGCCATCCCTATATAGGGATCCAAACCTGTGGCCTTGGTGTTATCAGCACTGCACTCTCCCAAGTGAGCCACAGGCCGGCACTTGGCCCCTGTTTCTAAAATTCATATGGAATTGCAAGGAATCTGAATAGACAAAATAGGTGTCTTAGTCTGTTTGGGCTGCAATAACAAAAATACTATACACTGGGTCCTGGAGGGAGGCAGAAAAATCCTCTGAGGCACATCCAGCAACCAGGGAGCTCAGCCATGTTCTTGCATAGGATCTGGTAGTTGGAAACACCCCCCAAACCAGAGAGAGAGTTAGAAACATTTCTGGGGGGTGGTGGTATCTTCCACAACCAAGCACCAGTAGGTACCATGTCTGGTCCCAAGGTGCCCTCCCTGGCCTCCCTGCTCAGCCTAGACTGGTCTTTCTGTTCAGAGAGGATCTCAAAAATATTTGGGGTAGGCACATCCTAAAATCAGGGTCCCCAAGACATGAGGTGGCCAGGGAGCTCTCCAGGAGCCTCCTTGTGTGGCCCAGCCAGTCCCACCTTATGATAGGGGACTAAGAAAACTTTATAGAAGCACCGCTGTGGAGTATATTTACATTTATAAAGCAAATATATTTCACAGAGTCTAGTTCCCTGTAGTTTCAAGTTTAACCTAACTTCTTAAAAGTACATATAAAATGTTGACCTTGCAAAAGACAGGAAATTTTCCCCATGCTATAGTCTCTGTTGTAAGATAAAGAATTGTAACACAGCTAGGTTGCTGGCTAAAGGACAGACAAGTTACTGATTGATATGTAAAGTTACTGGGAAGCTGCTGTTGGGAGAGAGAATGTTTGCTAAGATCAAGCTTTTGTTGGTGGATTGACTTAACCTCTTGCAAATTGCATTATGGAATGTCACTTTGCTTTTACTGAATGTTACCAGCCTATATTGTTAAACTATAACCCCACCTATGTTCTCTTCCTGTAACTTCCTGGTCTGGAGAATAAATGCAGGAAGAGAACCCCAATTCATGGTTAATTTCCCAAATGGAAGGAATGCCTCTCTCTTGAGGGTTCCAGGAGATTAACCCCTTTGGGGCTTCTCACTGCTCAGAAGAGATGGGCTTTGAGTACTCCTTTGCAGCTCCATCACCCAGGGGAAGAGGGGTAACAAATCTGTGGGAGGCAAAGCAACACACCACCAATGCCTGGAACCTGTTATGGGTTGAAATCCTAACTCCTGCCCCCTCTCCCACCTGCAGTACCTCAAAATATGGCCTTATTTGGAAATAGAGTCATTGCAGATATAATTAGTTAAGATAAGGTCATTAAAGTTGGCCCCAATTCATTATGAATGGGTCTTTAGAAAAAGGGGAAATTTGGGACTGGCTAATTAGCTCAGTTGGTTAGAGCATGGTGGTGATAACACCATGGTCCAGGGTTTGATCCCTGTACCAGCCAGCCACCAAACAAGGGGTGGGGGTAGAGACTTGGACACAGACACACCCGGAGAATACTGTGAAGATGAAAGAGACTGGGGTGATGCTTCTACAAGCCAAGGAACACCAAAGATTGCCAGCAAACACCAGAAGCTAGGAGAGAGCATGGACATTCGTCCTCACAGTCCCTAGAAGGAAACAACCCTGCCCACACCTTGAGCTTGGACTTCTAGGCTCCAGAACTGTAAGATGACACATTTCTGTCATTTAAAAACCACTTAGTCTGGGATACTTTGTTACAGCATCCCTAGGACACTAATACAGAACCCGCACAAGGCTGTGCTCTGGCTCTGGATGCCCTCCAGCAGAGTACTTAGAAAACTTTTTGGGAGGGCCAGCCCGTGGCTCACTCGGGAGAGTGTGGTGCTGATAACACCAAGGCCGCGGGTTCGGATCCCATATAGGGACGGCCGGTTCGCTCACTGTGTGAGCGTGGTGCTGACAACATCAAGTCAAGGGTTAAGATCCCGTTACCGGTCATCTTTTGAAAAAAAAAAAAAAAAAGAAAGAACTTTTTGGGAGATGCTCCAAATGAATGGAACCCACATGGGACCATGGCCATATCTTTGGCACCTGCCTTGGCCTCCCTGGCCAGACATGGCCCATGCCCTTCCCGACTTGAGGGAGACAGAAGAGAGTTCAAGAAGCACATCTGATGACCAGAGCCCCACATGGAATAGCAGCTGGGCCCAGGGAACTCTCCCACAGTGTCCCTACCAGGTTCAGACTGTCCCCACTCCAGAGGGGGCCTAGAAAATTTTGAGGGAAAAGCAAACCCCTCATGGGACCCTGGTTGACTTGTGGTTCCCTCCTTGTGTCTCCCTGTTCAGCCCAGGCTAGTCCCAGCCTCCAAAAGGGGACAAAGAAAACTGCTGGGGAGCAACTCCAACAACCAGGCCCCTCACAGGACCACAGCTGTGTCAGGTGCCCTGAAAATGTGTGCCTAGCTGGCCCAGGCCAGGGGGACTTGGAAACTCATGCAACACACTATGACCAGACCTGGGGTGCCTTCCCCAATCATCAGTGACCAGATAAGCCGGTCTCCACCACAAGTGGGGACTTGAAATGTGCTCGGGAGGTACTTCCTACAACCTGCCTGCATGCAGGACCAAGGACCCGGTCTCCCCTCTCTGCAGGGAAACTTTGCAAAATTTTCAGAAGGTGCAACTAGAGACCTGGCCCCATGCAGGACCATGTCTGGGCCAGGTCTGTCCTCCTTGGGCTTCCACTGCTGGCCTGGCCAGTCCTTACCTCATGAGGGATACTTAGAAAAAACAGGCCCCTGCACATGATCACAGGAGTCCCTAGCCCTCCCGCAGGGGGTCCTGGAAACATATTCAAGGGACAGATAGGAGGTGCAGGTGATTACTGACTGGGCCACACACAGGACTGCTGTCTTGCCAGGAGCAACTTCCTCCGGCCTCCTTTCTAGCACAGAAAGGATTCAGCCTCCTGAGGGGGACTTAGAAAACTTTCTGGAAGGCCCACAGGGGAATGAATCGTCCAGCGCATCTTACTTAGAACTTCCCTGTCCCAACAGGGCCAGCTCTCCCCGCCACGAAGGTGTTTCAGACCTGTTCCAAAGTACCCACCTCTGGAACTACCTGTTTTGCCAGGGATGGTTCTTACACAGGTTTTTGAAGGGTGTCCAATGAATGGCCCCACAGGAACTGCAGCTGGGACCTGGGTGCCGTCCCTCGGCTTCCCTGTCAGCCTGGGCCAGTGTCCCATCTTAAGAAGGGGACTTAGAAAAAATTTCAGGACGCACTTTCGGCGACGGTGCCCCATGCAGGTCTACGGCCAAGAGTGGGGCGCCCTACCAGGCCTCCCTGGCCACGATCCTGGCCCCATTAGGGGAACCTAGAAAAATTCTCGGGTGGCGCTCTCCACCACTTGGCACCGGGTAGAAAAGCGGCCGAGCCCAGGGCTCCCTATGTCGGTCACTACGACAGCACAAGTTGGTCCCCACGGGCGGAAGGGACCTCCGTGCACTCGTCAGCCAGCCCGCGCCATTCCCCGATGCCGCTCTCCCTGCCTTGTAGTGACAATCTCAGGAGAACCCGTTCTGAGGCGACGCGTATCGCAGCCAGGACGACCCTGCCGTCGCTACCGGCCTCCTGGAACTCGCCGGGTCCTCGTCCCACGCGCGCGGCAACCGAGCGCCGGGAACGATATAAAAGCGGCCACCAGGGGGCGCGCGACACCCGGCGCGACCCAGACGGACCCGAGGAGCCACCGCGTCCGGGCCTCATCGAACCGGGTATCTCGGCACACGGCGGTCGCAGGGTGGCCTGGTTCGCCCTCCATGGAATCCTCTGACTAGCCCAGGCTGATCCGGCCTCCAGAGGGGGCCTTAAAAATTTTTCGGGGGCGCCCTACATGGGCCTCCCTGGCAATGCCGGATCAGTCTCCCGCTCCCGGAGAGCTTAAAAATATTTCCGGGACCATTCAAAATCCTCTCTTCTAGCTATTTTCAGATACCTTTTTGTTGACTATAGTCACCCTACTGTACAATGGGACACCAGAATTTATTCTTCCTTCCTAATTGCAACTTTACCTGTTGGCCAACCTCTCCCAGTGTCCCTTCCCAAAATAAAAATAAAGATAAAATTTTTTTAAAAATATGTTTTCAGGAAGCCCATCTGGGGACCGAGCCCCACGCGGGATCGCGACTGGGCCCGGGGCACCCTCCAAGTAGTCCCTAGCTTGCCCTGTTGCCAGCTAGGAACATCGGTGGCCTGATAATCCACGCACCTCCTGATAACATATCTAAGTCCCCTTCCCCCACATAAACCTCTCTAAGTCGTCTTTTGGTGATGGTGACAGGCATAGACTTGCCAGAGAGACTCAGGGTGGGCACCTGGCCCAGGCTGTGGTTCTGCATGGGTCCTAGTATTGGACCCACTTGGTGGTACACCCCCCCCCATAACATACCCATGCCACCTTCCAAAGGTGAGGAACTGGCCTGGGCTAACAAGTAGACCCAGAGAAGGTGCCATGGGCCCAGGTGTTTTCTGGTTCCAGTCTCAGGAGGGCATCCTGAAGTTTCTATGACCTTCTGTGGAAGCCAGGACAGGCTTAGGCCACACATGGAAGCCCAAGGAGGGCACACTCAGCTCAGTTAGTGGGGCTCTGTCAACAGATGTGTCCCCCTAAGACATTTCTACATCCTGAGTTGGTGTGGACAGACCTGGACCAGCCAGGGAGCTCCAGGCTGGGGGCCTTGAGTGTGCAATGGTCTTGTGTGGGGACCTGTTTTAGGAGGCACCCACCAAAGGCATTTCTAATCCCCTCTGGTGATGTGGACTGGACTGGCTAGACCAGTATGTCCCAGGAGTGTGTCCATGGCCCAGATGCTATCCTTATGTGCCCTGATTATTGTATTCTTCCACCGTGGGATGGAGGGTACAGGCCAGTAGAGAGGCTCCAGATGTTCCCAGCTGGCCTGGGTTCATTCCTTTCCTCCCCACCCACCACCTCCCAGGACTTACAGATATTCTCTAGAGATCCATCCACAATCGGAGACCCACACAGGATGGCAGCTGGACCTGGGGTGCCCTCTGCTGGCCTCCCTCTTTGGCTGGGACAGGTCCCCATTACTGGCATGGGACTTAGGAACCTTTTCAGAGCCTCCAACAAATGGGCCCACGTGGGGCTGTGGGCAAACTCAGGTCACCATCATCAGACCACCCTGTTGGCCACGTCCAATCTCCCTTACTGGAGGGGGACTTGGAAAAATTTGGGGGGGAGACATCCTAAAACAGGGGCCATGGGTGAGCCTGGGGAGCACTCCACAGTTCTCCCTATCTTGTCCAGGACAGTCCCAGCATCAACGGAAAGACTTAGAAAATTATTCTGGGGGCAGTGTCACAGCTGGCCTGGGCCAGTGCACGCTCTCCAATGAAGAGTTGGAAATACTTTCCAGATGTGCATTTGACAAGAGAGCCATGCCACACTGGGCAGTGTCTGGAACGCCTCTTTGGACCTCCCTGTCCAGCCCAGGCCAGCCCCTACCACAGGAGGGGGACTTAGATGTGGGGGTACCTCCAATACCTGGACCAATGTGGCAGATGGGTTCAGGGAAACTTCCTTTGGTCTCACTAGCTGGGCTGGCCTGTCCCTCTCTCAAGAGGGACACTTAGCTGGCCAGTTAACTCAGTTAGAGCATGGTATTATAAGACCAAGGTCAAGTGAAACTTAGGAAAAGGGAAGCAAACCTGGTAACCAGGCCCTGTGTGGGACCACAGCAGGATCCAGTGTGCCCCTCTACCCTACCCTGACACTCCTAGCTGGCCTACACCAAACAGGCCCATTGGAGGGGCACTTGGAAACATTAAAGGGTTAACATACTACCACCCTCCCTCAGCTTCCCCATCCACCCTGGGCCAGTCCTTGTCATCAGAGGGTGACTAAAGAACATTGGTGCTCAGTTGGTGCTTTCAATGATTGGCCCCTATGTAGGACCATGGCCAGGTGAGTTACTCCCTCTAGAGGGAGACTTACAAATCTTTTGGGGAGGTGCATCCAGCAACCAGGATCCACACAGGAACAGGGTTGGGAACACCCTCTTCCCACGTCCCTTTCTGTCCCAGGCAGTCCCACTTCTGGAAAATGACTACAAATTACTGAGAAGCACAGCCAAACACTGATCTTCACATGGACTGCAGGTAGGCCTTGAATGTCGTCCCTTGCCTCTCTGAGCCACAAGGGATGTTCACAAGACTGCCAACTGGAGTGGACGTCGGTTCCTTTGGACTCTAAACTGTGGGCTTAACTGCAACATCTCCTTCCTCAGTAGCAGACCCCAGGGCACACCAGAAGCCTCTGCCTCCTCCACAAAGACCTCCCAGGTACCCTGCCCTCAGCACCCAGCTCCCCCCAGGCCAGGTGGGAGAGGACCCGGGCCAGCCAGGACACAGGTGTGAGGACTCAAGCTAGCAAGTGACCTCCCTGCAGGGCTCAGCCAGGGTTTGCTGATCTTTCTGGCTCATAATTCTGTTCTGCTCCAAAAAACAAGCACGCAAAACAACCCACACTCAGTCACATCACGACCTGAGTCTTAGTAGTGGCATTTTAATGGCTTTTGTTGGTGGGAGGAGCAGCAGTAAGAGGAGAGTCTGCCCCATCCCCCAAGCAAAGGGCTCAGGCTGGGAACCGGCCATCCCCACAGGCCTAGCCATCCTCTTTCCATTGGACTGAGGCCAGGAAGGTGCGGATTTCCATGGGCTGCAGTGTGACGGTGGCTGGGTCCAGCAAGGAAGGAGTGGGGTGGTGGGTAGGGCCTGGGGAGGGGCAGGAGAAGGAGGGGTGAGGGGGTGCAGACTTCCTCTGCCTCATTCCACCGTGCCCCCTCCCCTGGGCCTGAATACAGACATACACCCCCAAATCTGTCCCCAGAGTCTCACACTCAGATCCTTAAACTGCTTCCCTGGGCCTGAATACAACCTCCACGTCTCCAAATCCTTTCCAAAACCTGGCCACTGCCCTCAGACCCTCAAGCCAACCCCAGGGGTGATGGACACCCTCCCAGAACTAGACACTGTCAGAGACTCTCAAATCTTGTTCTTGAGACTAAACTCTATCCCCAAACCCTCAAGACCCACTGCTGGACTTGCTACAGATCCTTAAGCCCCTAACCTGGATCTGGATATGGCTTTAGATCCTCAAGCTCTACGCTGGGTCCTGGCCAACATTCCCACACTTCACACACTGCCCCCGGCTGCCAGCCCCAGGCAAGACCACACCTGACCACCACCCTGGGGCAGATCCCCACCTGTATTTGGTGTCCACTTGAGCCTGGAGGCGCTGGCCCGGAGCTGATTGGCTGCCAGAGTGGTCTCCTGCAGGCGGGTGATGGTGAAGGTGGAGAACAGGTCCTGTGCAGAGGGGACAGGCCAGGCTCAGTAGAGGCAAAGCCAGGTTTCCCCGGTGCCCCTCTTTCTTGCCTCTCTCATTTCTCCTTCCCACTCTGCCCTCCTCACCCGCAAATCCAAGGTCACGGGAGAGCTCAGGTTGCGGCCCGAATCCTCCCCCACGGCGAACTGGTGCTCCAAGCGCAGTAGCAGCATGTCCGGGGCCCAGCGGGCCAGCGTGAGCAGGTGCACTGAGGACGGAAGCTCCCGGCGCAGCCCTGAGAACTGCGGCAAGTGGGGCGGGCTGAGTCGGAAAGGGGAGGGGCTTGGACGGAGAGGGGCGGGGTCTAACTGTGGTCAGGGGCGGGGCTTATTTAGGAGGCGTGGCCAGGGCCGTTAAAGAGAGCGCTGAGCCAATGAGGGGATGAGGCAGACTCAGGGATGGGACAGTCCCAAGTTGGGGGCGGGTCCCAGCCCGGAAAGGACCGAACTGATCTGGCTCGAGACTGGATAATGTTAGAGCGGGGCTGAGGCTCCGGAGAGGCGGGGCTGGCCGAGGGGCGGGCTAGAGGGCGGGGCCGAGGTGAGCAGGAGGGAGAGGGCTGGGCTGGCACTGGGCGGAGACTGCTTGTGGGATGAGGTTAAACGGAGGGAACAGGACTAGCTTATGACCTCCGGGAGAGTGAGAGGCCGGTGAGGTGGGGGGGGGTCCCGGCTGAGCCTAGGAAAATCGGCACCCAACCCGCTCCCCGCAGACTTCATTCCGGTCTTCTCTTTCTGCCCACCCGCCTCCCCTCACCTGCGTGCGATGGGTGGTCCCGGGATGGTAGGGGGCACCGCCACCCGGGGCCAGCACCACCTGTGGGGCCAGGACCTCCTTCTCTGCCAGCAGCCGGTGCCCAGCGGCCGCAGTCCGGACCCGGTCCAGCAGCACGAGGTGCCGCCCTCGCACCCACACCCCCAATCCCGCCTCCAGCAGTGGCTCCCCTACTCCGCGTCCGTCGTCTCTCAGCAGCCTTCGGTGCACCTGGGGGGATAGTGGCCAGGAGAGGGTGAGGATTGAGGGTCTTGCGGGTGTCCCTGGGCCAGAAATCTGGACACAGGAATGGCGTTCTCAGTTTCGTCGGGGACCACAGCAGAGAAGAGGGACAGAAACCACCTTCAAGTTCCAGCAGGGGGCCAGGGTGGGAACTGCTAGGAGGACCCTGGCTTGGATGGGGCTGGGACCTACTGACCATGAGCTCCAGAGAGCCGTCTCGCAGGCTGCTGCCCCCCTGGGAGCGGTCGGTCAGCACAGTCAGCTGCATGTTTCCATCCTGGGGAATGAGGGGCGACAGTGAAGGGCAGGGCTTGGAGCCAGCCCCAGCCCCAGGCAGTTGGGAGATGCTGCGAGTGGGGGTGACTCCCGCTCTGTAGTGTGGGGAGGAGCAGGTGGGGGGAGGGGTACCGTGATGTAAATTCGGCTGTTGACTGGATAGTAATTTCCTGCCACCGGCTCAGTCTGGTTCAGGTTCCAGGTGGGTCTATAATCCCGCCTGGGGTGGGGTGGGATTTGGTCAGGCTTGGGGTCTAACTCTCCTCACTCCTCACGCCCCCTTCATCCTCTCCCTCCCACACTCACATGATCAGCCAATGTCCCCACCACCCCTGGGCCACACACACCACAGAGGACCCCTCAGTGCACTCAGTCACCCCACCTCCTCTTCAGGATCTCCCGGCCATTGCTGTCTGTGTAGAAGTGTCCCTTTGTCTCCAGTTGCGTGTCAAAGCGGCTGATGACCTCCTTCCCCCAGCCATCGCTGTTCCCAATGGGATGGCAAGATTGTGAGCCTCACCTAACCCCACTCTACCTTTGCCCCCACGCCCCAGTCCCAGCCTCTGCCACTCACCCCACAGGTATCGGTCCCACCGTCCACTCCAGCTCCAGGTGCCGCTGTCCCGGGTACAGGCGAACCACTTGAGAACACCAGGCTGAGAAGTTCTGGTGCACCTCCTGCACCAAGGCCGTCTGTGGGCACATGGGTGGAGGGCAGGTGTCAGCCTGCACGCAGGTAGAGGTGAGCCCTGCAAATGTCCCCTGGGCTGTGGACCCCACAAAGACCTACATCAGGATCAACCCAACCAGGGTCTGCCCCACAGAAAGTGGTCAAAGTGGTATGAACAATGTTCCTTGCCCCTTTTGCTCTGCCACTGGCTCAAATGCAGATGTGATGGCTGGAGCCCAAGCAGCCATCAGGGACCATGAGGTGGACACTGAATGTTGAGAAGACAGAGCAATGAGATAGAAGGGGCCTGGGGTGACTGTGGAACTGTCCCACCTTTCCTGGATGGCCCAGCCAAACTCTCTATTAGAAGAAATGAATCTTCTATCTTGTTTTAGGCACAGTTAATTTGGTAACTCTGTTCCAACAGGCAAAACTATATCCTAATACAGTGACCCAGGTATGCATACATTCACTGCAAGGGGAATCACGCTGAATATGAGTCTTGCCATTAACTATCCCATTCTTGCCCAAGAGGAAACTTCAGTAAGAGGCCCTGGAAACCGCAGTTCCCAGCCAAATGCACCCTCAGATATCCACCCAAGGTGAGACTCAACCAAGCCCTTTACCTTTTTGAGGGGGTCAGGGGAGCTGGTGAGTACTAGGATCCAAACACTTGACCTTGGTGTTACAAGGTGCCAAGCCCTACGGAACTGTGAGCTCTCATATATCCACCCCAGATATACACTCCTGTCACCACAGACCTCGGTGAACTCTTCGAGCAGCTACACTTGGGCCAAGTGGAAACATCCCAACCCCAGTTTCCAAAGCTGAGTATAATCTTGACACCCACAGCAGATGTGAATGTCTTCCTACACGCTTCCTCAGGAGAGACTCTCGTGCAACCAGCCATGAATATCAATCAGCCCTGTGCGAAGATCCTCAAATATTCCCCTCAGGTCTTAGCCCCTTTACCTAATGGAGAAGTAAATCCTCCCCGCAGCCTGCACCCTGCACATGTCACAACACCCTCCCAGGCTCCACACATCCCCGCTCCCGTCCCCAACTGCCCACTCATCATTCCTGGCCCCGGACCTTCACCAGGCGGGTCTGAGCCCAGCGGCTCACAGGCAGGGGTTTCGGTTGGTTAGGTCTGAAGATGTAGGCACCCGAAACCTGGCTGCTTATGCTGTCACCTATGCTGGCATTGTACCTGAAGCCAGGGCAAGGGAGAGTCAGTTAAGGGGCCCAGGATCCAAGCACCACCCTCCCCCTAACCTGGTGGTCCTCTCTCACCAGAAGAAGGCCTGGCGAATGGGCAGCAGGAGTTTCTGGTCCATGTTCTCAATCTCCATCAAGAGCCCCGTGTTACGGTCGAAGGTAGCCCGGATGTACTGGGCAGAAAGGGTGGACAGATGTTAATGACCATCACCTCAGCCAATTGCAGCTCCTTCCTTCCCAGGGCTCAGGACAAAACCTCAGAGTCACCCCTGTCTCCTCTCACTCTCTCATTCCTCATACTTGATACTATTAACAAGTCCCAACAGGGCCAACCCCGTGGCTCACTCCCGAGGCCGCAGGTTCGGATCCTATATAGGGATGGCCGGTGTGCTCACTGGCTGAGCGCGGTGCGGGCGACACCAAGCCAAGGGTTATAATCCCCTTACCGGTCACACACACACACACACACACAAAAAAAAAAAAAAAAAAAAAAAAAAAACAAGTCCCAACAACTCCATCTTCAACCTTATCCTCAATCTAATACTTTTATCCCTCCGTGGCTTTCCAGGACTAGTGCAGATGACTCCTTCCAGGTCTCTTTGCTTCTATGCTGGGCCTCCCATAGTCTGTTCCCCCCCCAACAGCCAAAGGGCAACTGTGACAGCCTAAATCCCATCACAGTCATCATCTGCTCCGGAACAGGACTGGCTTGGGCTTCTGGCACAGGAACCCTGGTGCCAGGACTAACGAGATTTGTGGATACCCAAGGAAATATTTTTATTTCTCTTAGAATCAGAAGAAAACATATATAATAATGAATAGGGCTGGCTGGTGAGCTCAGTTGGTTAGAGTGCAGTGTTATAATACAAAGATCAAGGATTGGGATCCCTGCATTGGCCAGCTGCAAAAATAAATAAATAAATAAATAACATATTGTAATGAAGCCTGCCTGGATTATATTTATCTTTATACCAATACCATCATAAAACATATTTTAAAACTTTTTTTTTTTAGGGGCTGGCCCATGGCTCACTCGGGAGAGTGCGGTGCTGATAACACCAAGCCAAGGGTTAAGATACCCTTACCGGTCATCTTTATAAAAATTTTTTTAAAAACTTTTTTTTTTATGGAAGAAGGGGCCCACAAAGGCAAAAGTACCAGGGCCCGTGTATCACCTTATCAGGAAGGCCTGACACACACACCCCTCTAAAATTGCAAACCCTCACCTGCCATCAACTCTGACATATCTGTCAGGTGTCATCCATGATCACACTGGGATCTCATAACAGCCCCAGGAAAGGACATTAGGGCTCAGATGAAGGTCACTCACTCAAAGACACACCATCAGGGGAGTGGTGATGGTTGACCATAAACCCAGGACCTGCTGACCCAGAGACCACGAAGCTCACCATAACACTTCAAATTTGTCACGGGGGCAGGGAAAGGGATCTGAATGTGGTCTCACCTCATTTTCGATGGCCAAGTCACGGGACCAGGACTTCTGGGGTCTGGAGAGGGGGATGCGGGCCTTGGGGTTCCGGCCAGGCACCTGGACTACTGAGTAGATGCTGAAACCGAGGGCGGGCACGGAGGCTGAGAAGAGCAGCTCCGGATGTTGCTCCTGACTGTCTGAGCTGGGAGGTATCACCACCTCAGGTATGGAAGGAGGGAAACTGAGTCAAGAGGCTGTGAGTACACATATAAAGCCACACAGACACAGAGGCATCAAACTCAAGGAAGGGGAGGAGTCCCGGGATGAGGAGAAGAAATCTAGGTGTTGGGGAGTGTCCCAGGAAAAGACTGCAGAGAAGATTCACAAGGTGGAAAACATCCTCTGCGGAGGGCGGACAGAGAAGTGAGGAAGAGGGAAGAGATCCTTGAGGCAGGGGAGTGTGGGACAGATTCCCAGGGGAGGAAGAGGTTCGTGGAAGAGGACTTCTGGGATGAAGGGGATATCCATGAACAGGAAGAAAATCTATGGGGGGATATTTGAAAGGGGGACCACCCGTGAAGGTACATGTTCCCAAGCGGAGCTGATTTTAAAGGGCAGAGGGGAAGATATTTGTGGAGGGGTAGGTATTGATGGAGAGGGATTGTATCCATGAGGGGGAGATACCCAAGAGGGAGGTGTCCATGGGGGGGAAGGGGGCATGTGCATGGGAGCAAGTGTCCAAGGAGGGAATATTTATTAAATGGGCTCACATTGCTCTGCACAGTCCTGCCATTGGGGTCTTTCACGAGGAAAACGCTTTTGCTGACTGGCAGCCGCACCATCCAATCCACGTTCCGCCCCAGAGGGTTATAAATGGTGACCTGGAACTGGGGAGAGACGGTCAGGGAGGGCATGGGTCACAGCTGGCCTTCTCCACCACGCACGACAACGTGTCTGGGTGATGCTGGTGCAGTCATGGCCCTCCAGGCCAAGCCCCCTGCTGGTGCAATGCTGTCATTCTTGCCCCAGCTTCACTGCGCCCCACGTGATCTTGCCTCAGTAGGGTCCTACAGAAAATTTGACCACCACCCTTTCTAGAGCCCCTCAGCCTGAGCCCCGCTTCCTCTTCGCCCCCCCCCACGATCCACCTGGTTCCCCACCCCCACCCGACTCTAGTCCCACCCACGGGACTTGCCTCCCGGCCCCGCCCTGCCCGCCCTGGCTCACCCGCGCCGCCGTCTGGCTGATCGGGCAGAGGCTGATGTTGAGATCGCGGCAGAACTTGAAGTCCTCCTTGGAACCGCTGAGCCGCGCCAACGCGTTGCTCACGAGAACCTGGGGAGCAGTGCAAAAGGATCCCACCCGTTCTCCTCCCCGCCCCTCCCACAAGTCCCGCCCCCACTGGCCCTCCTAGGCCCCACCCCATTGCCCTCGACCACGCCCTACAGCTGACCCCGCCCCTCCTTGTCTCCGCTCCCAGGCCCCGCCCCACGCACCTCGCAGGGTCCCCAGCCCTCCGCTAGCTGGCGCGCGTAGTCGTCGGCCACGTGCTGCCGGGAGGTGCCGCTGACGGCATCGTGGTGCTGGAGCACCGCCATCGCCTCATCTGCGGGCAGATGGTGAGTCCGGCGGGGTGCCGCAGGATTCTCGGGCCCGACCCCAAGGAGATGCGAAAGGTCCCATGCTGCGGGCAGGGTTCTTAGGGGCTTTAAGAGGGGACTCGAGGGAGTGTGACTTAGGGATGGTTTCCAGCTTCAGCCCCACTCCCGTCCCCTCATGGCCTGACACCTACTGAGTGGTGCACTGTCTCCCAAGCCATAGGATCCCACGTTGGCCGCCGGGCCCGCCAGCGCCTCCAGCTGGTTGCACACCTGGGGAGCAGAGGGTATGTTGGGGCACCGGGCCTGCCGGACCTCCTGGGCTGCCCCCTTGAGCCCGGAGCCCACCCACCTGCAGAAAGTTGTAGCTGAGGCGCTCGTAGCGTTTGAGGGCCGGCCGGCTGGAAAAATAGCCAGTCCAGAATTTGTGGGGGCCGTCCGCGTAGGGGAAGAAGTCGTCCTGTTTCACAGACCTGCAGTGGCAGGGGCATTGAGGGCAGGGTCATGACCCATGGGGCATGCCAATCCCCCCTCACCAAGCTCCCCGGTTCCCCCTCTCCCCAAATACCAGGTGAGGTTGGCCTTGTTCAGCTCCCAGAGGTAACAAGCCGGGGTGGAGTAGAGAACATGGACTCGGCTCCCGTTTGCCTGTTGCTGGGAGGAGGCGTGTGTAAGCCCTCGGGAGTCCGCGCTTTCCCGGGAACACCCGTGCGCACATACACACCTCCCCGCGTGGGCGCACATTCATGCACCAGGTAGGTGCAGATTCAATGAATACACATTTTAAGTGCAAACCAACAGTCAAGGGTGGAAATGAATTTTGGCCCAAGCCGAATATTACCATCCTTGAAAAGGATTTCAGGGATGCAAGAATAAACTTGAAATTTTCCTAAACATTTTAAATAATTTCAATTTTTTATTTCATTTTGTATTTTCTTCTTTTTGGCAGCTGGTGGGTAAGGGGAACCAAACCCTTATCCTTGGTGTTATTAACACTGCTCTAACCAACTGAGCTGACCAGCCAGCCCTAAATAATTCCTATTTTATTATTCAAAACTTTTGTGGAAAACTAAATGTGACATTATAGAGCAGGAAGAATCATTTTTCAGCACTGTCAGGTTACCAAAAGACAGCTTTTATACTAAACTCACTTTCAACTTAGTGAGGTGGAGGAGGAACAAGAAGGTGACTTCCACATGGAAAAGGATATTTGTTCTGCTCATGCTCTGTCACCAGTGTGTGCAGTAGGTGCTCGGTAAGCACTTTTTTTTCCTTAAAGATGACCGGTAAGGGGATCTTAACCCTAGATTTGGTGTTGTCAGCACCACACTCTCCCAAGTGAACCACGGGCTGGTCCTTCAGTAAGCATTTGAGTGAAGAAAGGGATGTGCATGGGCTACATGCCTTTATGTGCATACACATGTCTACACACCTCCACACACAGTCATCTCTCTGGTTACATACATAATACTCACACACACTGTTCACTCAGCAAACAATCACTCAGGTCTTCAGTATGCTCAAGATTGCGGACACAATCTAGAACCAGATTATAACACCGAAATCAAGGGTTTGGATCCCCAGACTGGCCAGCCGCCCAAAGAAAATAATAATAATAGAATCAGAGAGACCAGCCCCCACCCCCATGGCATGCACAGCCAAGCAAAGGAGATAGACACTGAAGAGTCAGCTGGTTGCAATTGTCCTGGATTTGGCACCACAGGTATTTGTGGGGGCTGATCTGAGCACAGAGGAAAGCAAAGTCTCCCCCTGGATTTTGGTGAAGGTTTCCTGGAGGAGGAGACGTTGCAGTTGGTGTCTTAAAGGAAGAGCAGGAGGTTTTCAGCCAGAAATAATGTAGCAAACAACCACTAACACATATTCTGTGCCAGGCACTGTCCTACTGATCTACACAAACGACCTCATTAAACTCTCATTAACAGCCCTATGAGGTGAGGACCACCATTATGCCCCTTTTATAGATGAGGAAACTTAAGCACTGTGTTTAAGAACATTTCTCAAAATCACAGAGCCAGTAAGTGGCAAAGCCAGGATTTGAACCCATGGACTCCACTTACAGAGTTTGTGAAATGGAGTTGGGCAAAGGAGCAGTCAATGGCAAGAGAAACAGCGAGAGGGTGTGACATCATGGTAGCCCAGGGATATGGATTTTGCAGGAGAAAGTGGTCGAGGTGCTGAAGTCTCCTCAGACACCATGGGCATGGGAGGACTGAGAAATATCTTCTGGAAGGCCTTCGGTGATGGTTACTGAGAGCTGTTTTGGTGAAACAGCAGTGCAGGGAGCGAGTGGGTGGTGAGGATGTAGAGAATACACAGGTGGTGAGGACAAGATTGATGAGAAGGGGCATCTGAGATGGAAGAGGGGAGACAAGTTTGTGTGCTGATGGGGAAGAGTGACTGCCGGTGCACACAGCCACAGCTGCAGGCCACTTACAGTGACACATCAAAACATCTGTAGTAGGAAGCATAATGGCCCCCCAAAGATGTCCACGTCCTGATTGCCAGAACCTGTGACTATGGTAGGTTACATGGAAAAGGAGAATCAAGGCTGCAGATGGAATTAAGGTTGTTCATCAGCTAACCTCAAAATAGGGAGATTATCCTGAATTATCCAGCAGACCCAATGTAATCACAAGGTTGTTTAAAAGTGGAAGGGGGAGGCAGAAGAGGAGAGAATGAGAAAGAGATGTGATTACAGAAGCAGTGTCAGAGGGATGCTCTGAGCTGGCTTTGAAGATGGAGGAAGGGGCCACAAGTCAGGGAATTCAGGGAAGCTTTCAGAGGCTGGAAAAAGCAAGGAAACATATTCTCTCCTAGAGCCACCAGAAAGGCACAGTCCTGCCAACACCTTGATTCTAGCCCAGTGAGCCCCATGCCGGACTTCTGACCTACAGAACTATAAGACAACATATTTCTATTGTTTTGAGGTGCTAAGTTTGTGGTAATTTGTTATAGTAGCCATAGAAAACTAAGATAGCACCCATAGCTATGCACATGACCCAAGGCCCAGGGATCCAAGCACACAGGGGTACCACGGGGTGGGCACACTGACCTGGGCATTGACCAGCCGGATGAGCTTGTCCAGGTTTTTGAACCACATGTTGGCGTTCTCATATTGGAAGTCCGAGCCCATGGTCATCACGGTGTGGTTGGTGCGGTAGTACTGGGCCTGCGGGCCAGAGGGGAGTCCTCAGGCTGGGGTGTCCCGGTCCCCCCCATGAATAGCTATGTCTTGGTATATATGTGGTTAAGAATGTAGGCACACATGCAGGCATGGTTAGGGGGGTGGGTGTGGCACATAGGAGAGTAGGGACACATATAAAAACAGCCACTAGCTGTTGAGCAGTTCTCCTGGGCCCACCACACAGATAAGGGCACTGAGGCACTGTCCCATGCCATCTCATGCACACAAATCCAAGAGGGGGACACAGTGATGGTGAAGAGAACAGTGCCTTCCTCCAAGGGGTATGAGGAGGTGTCAGGAAAGCCTAATAATCATCAGTCTGGCAGGTTCTGGACACCAGGGTTACCTGGGCAGCAGCCAGCTGCAGGAAGTAATCGACCATCTTCTTGGCGTTATATTCAGGGCTGCGGGGATCCTCCACCACAGGCGTGTCAGCACACAGCACATCCCAGCACAGATTATCCGGTGGGTTATAAATGTTGGGGAGCACACCTGAGGGCCAAACCAGGCTCAGGGGGGTGGCCCACGCCCCAGACTTGCTTTGGGTTCAATGCCTGCCAGGCCTCACCCAGGATGGGCTTCAGAATGTATGGGACCGAGTGCAAAACGAAAACAGAGGGCCCTTGTTCACAAAGTATTAAGAATTCTAGGACAGTGACAGCAGAGAATTCAGTCAAGCGCAGGGCCCTCCACCCCCTCACCAGTGAAGAGGTCGGCAGTTGGGGGCTTCAGGCTGTCGCTGGCCCGCCACACCTGCTCCATCTGCCGCTTTTCCTTCCGCACTTCTTTATCCTGATAATCGAGGCGCCCGAAGAAGAAGCCATCAAAGCCCATCTGGGAGTAGGGCAGGAAGGACAGTAGGAATGAGGGCCCCGCCCTCTCACCACCACGCAGGGCTCAGCTCGGGAGGTGTGGGTCAGAGCACAGGTAGGAAGCGGGGCTGAAAGTACGGTGGCTGCCAGTTTATTTCCAAGCTTGGGGAAGGGTCGGAACCCACTTCCACCTCCCCAGATCAGTGAAAGCCAAAAGAAGGCCTGACTCAAGGAGTGAGGGTCCCCTTTCCACAGCATGAGGATGGATGGGGTCAGAGTACAGGTAATGGAGCTGGTTTTAAAGCACAGGAGGCCTCCATCTGCCAACCGGCTTGTGGGCCAGAGCTGTAACAGGGGCGGGTCAGGGGAGGGGCCGGAGCCTGCGGGACTGGGGCATAGCAGGGCCTAGGCTAGAGCATAAAAGGAACATGAGTCGCAGATTCACAGGTCACCCAAGCGGGGGGGGGGGGCCTCAGTGGGCCTGTGGGTCAGGGCCTGGTCCGTGTGAGTTAGCAAGGAAAGGCAGGGCTTGAGTGGCTGAGTGGAGTCAGGGCGAGTGAAGGGGTGGCTGCACCTGGGCGAACAGTGAGGCCTGTTCCCGAGAGTGGCCGAAGGGGTCGATGTGCCAGGCCACACGGGGGCGCCCGTCGTTGCCGAATGTGTCCTCCAGGAAGCGCAGCCCGAGTGTCATCTGGTCCACAATGGCGCCATAATGGGTGGCCGCCTCGTCGTTCATCACCCAGCCACCATTGGCAAACTCCAGGCGCCCTGTGCAGGGAGGGACAAGGTCCAGGTTGGCTGTTGGGGGTGGGGCCAGGGTGGAGGATGCTGGGAGTAAGAAGACCTGCCTGCATGCTCAGGCCTGGAAGGAGAGGAGGGGTTGCTCCCAGGCCCATGTAACCAGAGACAGGAAAGAGAGCTCCCTGCATGGCAGGCTTTCAGGAGGATCCACTGGAGGTGGGGCCCTGGACGGTGCACATTTCTCAAAATAAAGGGAGATTCCAGGCAGGAGGAGCCGCATGCATGTACAGCCTGCACGTGGCATGATAAAATCTCAGAAACTAGGACTGCAGAAAGAGAAGCTGGGCTGGGCTTCCTCTTTCCATTTCCTTGGGGCAGGCTCACCCTGGCGCACCAGCTGCCGCACGGTTTCCTGTGTTGCATTTGTCTGCTGGTACCACCAGCGGGAGAAGAAGGCCATCTCCACATAGACGAAGCGGCGGGTGGGCTCTGCCAGCAGGGCGGAGATGACTGAGTCTAGGATGTACTGTACGCCAGCATGCTGGATGTCATTCTTGACTGTGGATACAGGGGTCAGGCAATCAGGGACCAATACAAGGGGGACATTCCTCAACACAGGAACCCAAGTTGGACATTGCCCCCACCCTAATGTGCAGGGCCTAGAGGGGCTCAGAGGGGCCATGGCAGTCCCAGGTGCCAGTCCCCACCCTCTACTCACTGCCATAAAAGTACTGGTCCACTGTCTTGAGCCAGCCCACGTCATCATGTGTGTGGGCCACCAGGTGCACGTTGAGCATGTCCGGCTGCACAGTGGGGCATGTCTGCACAGGGACCCCAAACACATACACACAGTCTATGAGCAACCCCAGAGTTAAGAGGAGAGGTGGGAGGTGGGGGGAGAGTCGCAAGCTAAGGCTTGATTTAGAGGTGAGTGACTCAGAGGGTAAAGAGGCCTGACCCCAACAGTGTGCAGAGGAGACCAAGCCCTCCCAGGCAGGACACACACATACAAGGGTATTTCACAAAGTTCATGGAAAGATTCCTGTTATCTTTCAATTCTATTTTGCCACGAATTTTGTGAAGTACTCTCGCAGTTGTGGTCACAGATACAGCTCCCACTTTGCACAACCCCACAAGGCAGCTCTCGTTCACACCGTGGGAAAATGATAATAGTAGTAGCTGATGTTCGTTAAGCATTAGCAAATGGCAGACAACCACCCGGGACGTAGAGCAATATTATCCCCAGTTTTCAGATGATGGCACTGAGACTCAGAGAGGGGAGATGACTTCCCCAAAGTAATACAGCCAGGCAGTAGACGAACCAAGTTAAAACTCCAGATAGGCTGACACTAGAGTCCCAGCTCTCAACAAGCTCCCCCCTCAATACACACACAGATGCTCACCCCCTGCCCCTCCAATCACACAGTTAAGCGCATGCAAAGTCCAGGCAAGCGACCCGGAGACACAGGGAGGCAGGTACAATCAGACACAGCCCCGTTCTCAGACGCGCACAGCCAGACCTCTCCATGACACAAAGCACGCACTCAGACCACACTGTCCCCTCAGCAGCCATTCACTAGGCACACACGGATCAGAACCACCCACACACACCTCCACACCGTCCTCGGGACTTCGACTCCCTGAGTTTTCCGCCCACGGGCCCCGCTGACCTCGTATCCAGCGGCTCGAGCCCCCGGCGCCGCCAGCAACAACAGAAAGAGAAAGGAAAGAGGCGGGAGCGGCGGACGCAGGGCGCGGGAACTCATCCAGGTCCCCGCTGCGCCCAGGCGGTCGCCGGCGCGGACCCCCGAAGCCAGCCAGCCGGCGCCCATTGCTCTGCCGCCGCCGCCCATGGCTCTGCCGCCGCCGCCGCCGCCGCCGCCGCCGCCGCCGACTCCTGTGGTTCCCAGGCCCTGCCCCCAGAACCCGGTCTGGCCAATCGGCGCTGGAGGGCGGGGCCTGGCGCGTCACGGGAACGAGTACGCAGTCCTGGGCACACTTGGGTTCTCCAGGAATGTGGGAAAGCGCCCGGCGTGTCCTACTCTCGGGACGCTGGTTTGACCATTGGCGCCTTTAAGCGTCTCGCCAGCTCCCTGGGACCTTGGAGTGCCTCCTTGTCCCCAGAGGGGCAGAGGTCTCAGATTTTCCTACGGGTGCCGAGTTCTCCTAGAGGGTGCAGTGTGTGCGTCCTGTACCATCATCACCTTCAGGGCTAGGGTTCTGGAGGGACCGAGCTTGGCTACGAGCGGGGGTTGATGCGAATCCTGTTCTATCCTGCGGGGACTGGAACGATGGATGAACGAACTGCCCTTGAGTGCTGGGGATGGGAGGCATCAGCCTGGTTGGGACGGATCCCTCGGACCCAGTGAGGAGGGAGGGCTGGCAGGTGGGGAAGGACCATGAGTCTTTCATGCCCTTCCGAATTCCTACCAATCCATCCAGTTGGCAGACATTACTCCATTCCTCTAATAAGAAAATCAAAGCCCAGACTGCTTAGCAGAGCCTCCAGAGGGCGGGGGTCAGTGTCCTGTCCCTGACACCTGACTTAAGGCATGCAGCTTGTGAAATAAGTAAGTGAAACACCAGAAAGCTCCAGACTGGGGCCCTGCCCCAGGCCTAACTGAGCGGAGGAGGGGAGCACCCCCACAGAACAGAAGAGAGAAGTCGGAGGGCAGCTACAGTGAAAAACTTTATTGACTGGTTTCAACAAGAAAACGAGTGAGTTTACCTAGAAACATGGACAACATCTCCCCTAGCAGCAGGCAGGCTAGAGGAGGCAGGAGGGGTAGGCCTCAGGGATTTCCCTCTATGACCCAGCAGAAGTGGGACCCCAGGGCAGGGGCCAGTTTCTCTCCATCCAGCTGGGCCCTTGAGACTCCCTCACTCAGGGAAGTCCAGTACAGCAGCTGAGGGCAGGAGACTGAGCAGCCAAAGTCTAGGGGAAGGTGGATAGAAGGGTTCCAGGATGTGACCTGGCTAGGCTGACATCACCAGGGGGGTGTCATGGGCTGAGGATTCTGCAGATAGGACATCACCACGGCAGAGATGGACAGCCTGAGACAGGAGAGAGGGGTCAAGCCAGGATGGGTAGGCTTGGGTCTCCCCTCCCCACTTACTCAGGAGCCCCTCCCTCTCCAGGCCAAGCCTCACATGAAGCTACTCATCATCTGTTTAGTGTCCTCTGAGCTCCGGGAGTTGGCAAAACTGATGAAGGAGCAGTAGACAGCGACCCAAGCGCACCACTTCAGCTGGGGAAATGTATAGGTGGGTGGGCCGGTTAGGTCAGTGAGAGGCAGGCCAATGAGCCCCCGAAGCCACATTCCCAGGCACCGGTTCCAGCCCACTGATTCCACCTTGTGCAGCTCTGACCTTGCCCCCCAGGAGTTGCTCAGTCCCGCCCGCTCATAGGGTCTCTGATCCCACCATGTCCCCTCACATCCCCAAACACTAAGGACCCTGCCCTTTCTCCACGAGTCCCTTTCAAGTTACTTCAAAACCTTGCCTGCCACGTACCCCACTGGGGCTTTCTTGGTCCTACGTCACCCCAGCCCCGCCCCCGGCCAACTTCAGGCCCCGCCCCCTCAGCGCTGGCCAGACGCCCCGCTTCATTCCGAACCCGCCCCCCGGCCTCGTTCTCAGGACGAGCTACGCCCATGGAAACTCAACCCCGCCCACCTTAAGCATGAGGCCGCACATGCTGAAGATCATGCCCAGCAGGTTCATGTAGTCCGGCGTCGGGTCGTCCAAGGCCGGGTTACACTCGCTCGGTGGGGGCTTGTACCTGCGACAGGCTCAAGGGTCAGGGGCGCTCAAGCCCTGCCCCCAGGATGGACAAGCGCTTGCCTGGGCCCCAGCCCACACCCACAACCTGAGCCACGTTGCCATGATCTTGGGATTCTCACCTCAACACTTTGTTCGGCCTCCGTGGGTCCGACATATTGTTCGTGGACATAGCGAGTCGAAGTTAGGTCACGCCTCTTCCGCTGCGGGAGGGGCAGCTTCCAGCGTAGAAATGGGGGGGTAGCTTTTAGAGTAACACCCGCAGCCATCGCACTTCAGTTCCTAACCGCCGAGGCGAGGACTGCCCTCCCGCCAGAGGACGGAGAATTAGGAGCAGCTAGAAGTGTTCCTTAAAAGCGAGAAGTGGGGAAAAACCTGAAGGAGAGTTTCAGTAGTCCCAATGCTGCCGCCAAAATGCCGAAATTTTAAACCCGGAAGTGAGAAGCAGGAAGTAGATCATGGAGGGCAATAATAAGGTTACACCCAAGCGTGAGTTTCGAAGCCTCGGAACCTCCGTACGGACCAATATTAGGCGGGGAGGAAGGGATCTCTGAGCCATGGCTTTCCCTGAGCCAAAGCCGCGGGCCCCGGAACTGCCACAGAAACGGTTAAAGACGCTGGACTGCGGACAGAGGGCAGTGCGAGCCGTGCGATTTAATGGTGAGCGCCTTCATCTTCATTTGGGTCCTTCTCCCGCCTCCTGAGGTCTACGGCCCAGTAACCACTGCCTGGTGTTCCCCAGTGGATGGCAATTACTGCCTGACGTGCGGCAGCGACAAGACCCTCAAGTTGTGGAATCCGTTGCGGGGGACGCTGCTACGGACGTATAGCGGCCACGGCTACGAGGTGCTGGACGCGGCCGGGTGAGCCGGGGGCCAGGCCGGGATAGGAGCGCTGAGGCTGGGACCGGAGGCCGACGCTGACCTTCCCTCCTCTGCCCTCTAGCTCCTTTGACAACAGCAGTCTCTGCTCCGGGGGCGGAGACAAGGCGGTGGTGCTGTGGGATGTGGCATCGGGGCAGGTTGTGCGCAAATTCCGGGGCCACGCGGGGGTGAGTGTTAACCTGTAGACCCTCATTAAGAGCGTGGATAGCGGAGGGGACCCATATTAGCGCGTGGATAATGACAGGGACACACACCCCTCCCATTACAGCGTCAGGATCCTTGCCCTTCCCCAGATGCTGCTCCCTCCTCCCACCCATGGCCGGGCTGTCACCAAGCCCTGTCCTTGGGGTTCCCCCCAAACCCTTCACCTCCTTTACCGCTAGCCTTTGCCCTTGCTTTAACCTGCACTGGGAACCCTGTCTTTATCCCAATCCTCCAAAGTCTAGCCTCCTCTGAGTGGCAGTGATTGTTTCTCAGAAGGTAAACACAGTGCAGTTTAATGAAGAGGCCACAGTCATCCTGTCCGGTGAGTCTGGGGCCTAGGCAGGGGAGCCCAGGGTGCTGCCCCCGCTCCCAAACCTGACCTCACCTTCATGCTGGCTTCACAGGATCTATCGATTCCAGCATCCGCTGCTGGGACTGCCGCTCGCGGAGGCCCGAGCCAGTGCAGACGCTAGAGGAGGCCAGGGATGGTATATCCAGCGTGAAGGTGTCAGACCATGAGGTCCTGGCAGGGTGAGTGGAGCCAGGACCTTGTCCCTCCCCAGGTTCCTCTGTGCTTAGATTAAAATCTACTCTCCTCACCACCACTTGTAATGCCTTGCACAGTCTGGCTCCTACTAATCTCTCAGCTTTTATTCATTACAGGGCTTAATTTCTCTCTCTTTTTTTTTGTAGCTGGCCAATACTGGGATCCAAACCCTTGACCTTGGTACTCATTTCTCTTAAACATTCCAACCATCCTCCCACCATAGGACCTTTGCAATTGCTCTTCCTCTGCCTGGACTGCCCTTCTCCTACTTAAAGTGTATTTGAGCACCTACTGCATGCCAGATACTTTTCTAGTTAATGGTCATACAGCAGTGAACAAATAGGAAAGCAGGGGAAAATCCTGCCTGTGTAGGGTTGTTATTCTGGTTGCAGGAAATAAACACTTTTTTTTTTAATCTCGTGCAGGGGCTGGCTGGTTGGCTCAGTTGGTTAGAGCATGGTGCTGATAACACCAAGGGCCAGGATTCAATCCCTGTACAGGCCAGCCAACAAAAAGAAATTTAAAGTCCCGTGCAGGACTTCCCAAGTGTTGCCACAACCTGAGAGAGTACCATTTCCACCATAGGGGGAATTAGGGCTGCCCAGCCCGTTAGATTGGCCCTGTTCCCACACATTTCTCCTTGGACCACACGTTTGGCTCCTTCTCATCCTTCAAGTCCCAGTTCAGATGTCACCTCCTCAGGGAGGCCTTTGTTGACCTAAAAAGAAATTGAGACCAAATACATGTAGCAGGGATTTATTGAGCCAGTGTCACGACTGCAGTGGGGGAGACACATAGATTGGGGATCCCTGAAAATGTGTTCCAAAGAGGGCCAGCAGAGCTTAACATTTTATAATCACAAGAAGGGGAAAGGGTCGAAGGAAAGAGAACCCCACCTAATTATCAGGCCTTCTGTTGGCAGAATGTGCCATATGGATTGGGGATTGTTACTAAGTTACATCCTACATGCAGGGTTCTAGGTCAAGGGTAATAAGTATTCTAGGTTATTTTATGGCTTTCTGGTGCCATCGTGGCTGCTTCTAAGTAAAATGGTCTTACAGTAACATATTCTAGGAGGCGGATGTGATTACTGACTTATCCCAGATATCTGAAGGCACTATAATTTAGCTGGCCTGGTCAGAGCGCATTCTTTTGGTTATCACTTTCCTAGATCTCCCTTGGTCAATGAATGCCAGCTCCATGATGGCAGAAACTGCACCCGCCTTGGTCATGGCTATGTCCCAGGCCTCCACACAGGGCCTGACCCAGAAGAGACACTAGGTACATATTTAACTGAGTCATCTGAGTAGATCCTCCTGATGGACTCCTAAGGAACTGGCTGTTTCCATTCTCCACTGGTAGAGAACACACAGTCCCCTCTCTCTTGGGCCACAGTCAGGCAACCAAGTACCCTGTGGTCCTGGCTCCCCACTGTCAGCCCCCACTCTGCCATGCTCAGCCTCACCTATCATTCACATAGTCATTCACTGGGGATTTGAGGCCTCCCAGCCAGGCCTGGGTCTGGGTGCCAGGGACACAGCCAAGAATGAACCAGACCTGGTCCTCGCCCTTTGGGAGCCCCTCTCTAGGGGGACAGATGGACAATCAGTAAAGAAATAAACACAGCTAACATAACTGAAGCAGTGGTAAGGGTCAAGAGAAAAGATGGGGTTGTGTGAGAAATTAACTTGGGGACTGGCCGATTAGCCAGTTGGTTAGAGCACGGCATTATAACACCAAGGTGAAGGGTTCCGATCCCCATATCTGCCAGCCACCAAAAAAAAAAATTAACTTGAGGACACTTTAGGTCATTGTTGAGGGGGTTGGGGGGGGACAGAGGGAAGGCTGTGTAAGCTGAGATGAAGGAGGATGAGGAGCCCGCTGGGGAAGAGCAAGTGCAGATGTCCCAAGGAGAAGGTGTTTGCGGTGCTACTGTGACTGGGCCAAGGTTGCAGAGGCCGCAAGGGCATGTAGGGGGAGGTGAGAGGAGGAGGTGTTCACAAGCTGACTGCACAGGGTCTGAAGGGCCTCCGGATCTGAGGTTAATGGAAAGGGAAGGATTGGGTCCCATGACTGTACTTTCAAAGGCGCTCCCTCTGGTGGCTGTGGGGAGACTGTGCAGGTGCTGGGCGACAAGGGTGGTGCTGGAGGAGGGGAACTGGTTGGATTCTGAGAGTACGTAGAGGAAGAGCTGGGGAGCGTGGGGAAAGGAATCCAGAAGGGTTTGGAAACGGGGTTGTGGATCTTGGAAATGGATGGAATGGGACCTGATTGGGTCCCGGGCCTGAGCCTCAAAGCCAGTGCCTCAGCATTGCACCCATGTGCCCAGGAAGAGCAGGCCCAGACCTGCCCTCAGCGCCCTGGCTGGGTGGGAGGTCGCAGGGTCACGGGGACAGGCTGCCTGGAGCCATGGAACCGCTGGCCCCACTCTACACTTCAGCTGGATCTACCCTCTCTGCAGCTCCGTGGATGGCCGCGTGAGGCGCTATGACCTGAGGATGGGGCAGCTCTTCTCCGACTACGTGGGCAGTGAGTGTGGCTGGGGCTGGGGGACTGGAAGAGGGCACAGCCAGGGACACCCTAGCCTCACCCGCCTGCCCCCCTCCCCTCCTCCCAGGCCCCATCACCTGCACCTGCTTCAGCCGGGATGGGCAGT
This sequence comes from Cynocephalus volans, assembly GCF_027409185.1. Lineage (NCBI taxonomy): Eukaryota > Metazoa > Chordata > Mammalia > Dermoptera > Cynocephalidae > Cynocephalus > Cynocephalus volans. The sequence goes on from NC_084469.1 coordinate 104,555,310, forward strand.
GCACCCTGGTGTCCAGCCTGGACTCCACACTGCGCCTTCTAGACAAAGACACGGGGGAGCTGCTGGGCGAGTGAGTCTTCATAGTTGTGGAGCTCCTTCCCTCTGACCTCCCTTCCCCTTTTCCTCCCTTCCCCCCTCCCTTGCTGAGGACCAAGCCCTCCTGATCCCCTTGCCCCCAGGTACACAGGCCATAAGAACCAGGAATACAAGCTAGACTGCTGCCTGAGTGAGCGTGACACGCACGTGGTCAGCTGCTCTGAGGATGGGAAGGTGTTCTTCTGGGACCTGGTGGAGGTGAGACTCCCCACCCCTACTCCATACTTGGATGCCTGCCCTGTCCCAGCCTTATCCTTACCTTGGTCACTCTCAGGCCTGGAAAAGGGAGTGGTGTTAGGTAATCGAGCTGGGATCTTGAAGGAGGAGTGAGAGGATGAGGAAGGAAAGACATTCCAGGCAAAAGGAACAGCATGTGCTAAAGCTTGGAGGTGTGCCATGTGCACACATTGGTCATAAAACAGAAGGACTTCAGGTTGGCGGCAGCAGCAGGCTCCGGGTCAGGCAGGGCCGCAAATGCCAGGCTGAACCACTGGGACTGACCCGAATGAGGGGAACTGGATGGTGGCGTCTGACTTCGGGTGAGATGGGGCTGTAGTTGTTCAGGAAACCTGAGCTACATCTGAGTGTCTCCATGGGTGGTTCCAAGCCCCAAGCACTGTCCTTGATGTGTCCCAGCCTGGTGGAGTCGTCAGGCTGGGAATAGAACATCCTGGCTGAGGCTGGGGAGCCTCAGAGAAGGAAACGTCAGTGCTGGGGGTTGGCTGGAGGAACTAAGCTCCATAAGAGGATGGAGGGAGCTTTCGCTCTGGGAACTAACACAGGGAGAAACGTTCTACCTACTTCTTGCGGGCCCTGTAGACTGAAAGAGAAGATCAGCGGTCTCTGGACACAGCTAGAGGCAGAGCCAAGAGGACTTACTGATAAGGGATGTGAGGTGCGAGAGAAAGAGTTGCCAGATGTTTGGCCCAAGCACCTGGAAAGATGGAGTGACTGAGGGGCTCAGTTTTAAGCAGATGAGGTTTGCAGTGCCTGGGAGGTGATTAGGGGCAGGTGCATAAAGGTCAGGGGAGAGGGATGCCCAGGGACCTCGGGGGCCAGGGGACTGCCTGGCCACTCATCATGGCTCCTCACTCCTTGTTCCACAGGGTACCCTGGCGCTGGCCCTGCCTGTGGGTCCCAGTGTGGTGCAGTCGCTGGCCTACCACCCCACAGAGCCCTGCCTGCTGACTGCCATGGGGGGCAGCATCCAGTGCTGGAGGGAAGAGGCCTACGAGGCAGAGGGGGGAGCAGGCTGAAGCCAGAGAACCCACCACCAGGACCAAGGACCAAGACACAAGACTGAGGACCGCCAAGACCATTTATTCTAAAGACGCTTCTGACTAAGGAGTGAGAAAGGGGCTGGGTCTTCAAACTAATAAATAGAGGAGGGGGTCAGGCCTCCCTAGGGCCACAGCTGCTCAGTCTTCATTCTTCTCGGGCACGAAAGCATCTACCTTCTGGGCAAACGTTTCTGCCACAAGCAGGGGGAAGACCAGGGAGGCATCAGCATAGACCTGCAGAAGGAACCTGGGTGAGCCAGGGGACCTGAGGCCACATCCCAGGAGATGCTGACCCCCACCCAGAGGACCTTACCTTGACAGGCTGTGCATCCCCCCTGATCTTGCCCCAAGAGACGGCCTCATCTGGCCGGGCACCTGAATCAGAGCCATCAAACTCCTGGGCCGTGTTGATGTAGACAGCATAGTCGGCCCCGTTCCGCTGCGGGCAGGGGCAGGGCAGGCCCAGTCAGCCAGGCACGGGGGCAGGACCATAGCCAAAGAGGTTGCGGGGTGTGTCCCCGATGAAGGAAGCCTTGGGCAGTCCCTTGCTCCAGGGAGGAGCCTCACATCAATGCCTGGGGTCACGGGGGTTGCTGGGCATACGATGGGTAGTGTTTCCCTGGACCCACCCCATAGGTATCAACAACCCTCCCCCATCTGCTCTGCAGCAAGAGCCACCACCAGCTCTATCCTCAGCAGATCTCCGACCCACCCACCCCTGCCCTCCACAGACCCCATCACCGCCCTCCTGGACCCCCACTCTCTCACGCTCCACCATCTGTCCCCCCACAGCAGCCAGAGGGCACCTGCCAACACCTGAGGCAGGTCATCTCCCACCTCCCTCAGCAAAAGCAAAAGCCCTCCCTGCAGCCCAAGAGGCCCAGCATGCTTTGCCGCGTCACCTGCCGCCCTGACTACTTCCCACCTCCCCTCACCAGCCTCCTACAGGCACCTCAGAGCCTTTGCTGGCTCTTCCCTATGCCAGAAACTTTCTTCCCCAATGGCTTGTAGGAGGCATTTCCCAAAAACCTCTGCTCACAGGTCACATTTCCCAGAAGCCCCCTCCAACACCCTTTATTGAACAGCACCTTTTTCCTTCTCATCCCGTCACCCAGCCTTATTTTTCTGCACAGCAGTGACTGCCGCCTGACACACGTCACTGGTTTCCTGTCTGTCTCCCCCACTAGAATGTCTGTCTCAGGAAGTCAGGGCTCCTGGCCTCTCTGCTCCCTGGCCATCTCCCCAGTGCACGGCACAGGCCCAGCACACAAGCATGTCTGCACAGTGGCCTGGGGACCACCCCACCAGGCACAGGCACATGCACCACCCGCACTCACCATGAGGTTGGCGTTGGCGATGTGGTGCTTGACCAGGCCTCCGCCCAGGATGATCATCCCAGAGCGTTTGGCGAAGATGGCCTGTGTGTTGATGAGCCTCAGGTCTGGGGGGAAGAGGGCCGTGGTCAGGCCTCAGGCTTGTCCGACCCTCCTTCCCTGCTCCCCTGTGGCCCCCACGCCTCACCCTCAACGATATCCAGGACCAGGCCTGGATTCTTGTAGGAATGGAAGAAGATCATGTCGCCCAGTGAGCCATCTGTAAGCGCCGGGCTCAACACGGGGATGTGGTTCTGAGGGAGGACAGGACCAGTCAGCAGTGGACGCTCGGAGCCTGATGGGGGCAGCCTGGTCCCCGTCCCAGTTGCATCCCCTCCTCTCTGCCCGACTGGACAGGGTGCTTAATTCCTCTGGGCCTGTCTCCTCGACTGTAAAGGATAATGGCACCTCTCTCACAGATGAGGAGGCGTATGTGAGAAAACCCACCTAAAATACATATGATGGTGTCTGGCACATAAAGAGGGGCAGCTCTTGTTACTTTTCAGATTGTGGGGCTTCACAGCCTCTGGGGAGGGTGGGACCCTGAGCCAGGCCCTAGGGGAGTTGCTAAGCACTGCCCCTAACCATTCCCAGATAGTCTAGGAGTGGAGCCAGGAGACTGGGACCCCCAGTCCATAGCTGTGTGACTTCAGACAAATTACCTAAGCTATTTGTGGCTGAGGTTCCTCAGCTGAGATGATGACAGTAGGGACTCCCCAGGTGGTTGTGAAGACAAAACAAGTCAACACATGCCGAAGCCTGGGAACTCTGCCCCTACCGAGCCCCTCACCTTCTGGGCCCAGTAATACACTGAGTCTGGGTTGTTGATCTCCTTGCCAAGCCGGGCAATCATCTTCGAAGGAGTCCACTTCACGCCCTAGGAGGAGACATCAGCGTCAGCCCACACCTCCCCAGATTTCCACCATGCTGAACCCTCCCCCCACTCAACCTCTCATTATTCCAGCCCCACCTCTGTGTTCTGCTCCAGTACCATCTGGTCCAGAATGGGCATCAGCCAGTCCTCAAACTTGCAGTAATTGTCATTGGGCACCAGCAAGTTCCCAATCCTGGGGACGGGAAGCATGTGGGCAGCAGTCCCAAGGCCCTCAGCCCAGCTACCCTGCCCAGCACCACTCAGGGCCCCCACCTGTTGATACCGTTCTCCCGGAGTTCCTTCCCCCTGAGGCTGAACTCGCCCAGGTATGTGGGCGCCAGGCATTTGATAAGATCCTCCTCCACACCCCCGGCCGTTGTCACCAATACATCCACCTGCAGCCACAAGACAGGAAGGTTGGCCCAAGAAGGGGAGCTCTGCCTTCATCCTGGGCAGGATTTCTAACCTCAGTACTTATTCAGTGACTCTTAGGGGTGAGCTGTGCTGCAAAACAAAACTCGATTCTGTCCCTCTATTTAAAACTGACCTCGATCTCCCCCATCTCACTTAAGTGATCAATAACTTTATTGCCCATTAACCCAGAGAGGCCAGGGCCACAGCCCCACCAGGTCCACACCATGTTGTGCTGCACGAGGTAGCGAATGGTCTCACGGATGCCTGAACTGATGAGGTTGGATGTATAGCCCAGAAAAATGGTGCAGCCAGTGAGTGGGCGGCGGCTCTGGGTCAGGTCTGCATGCTGGTCTTCATCCTGCGACAGCGGCTCCAGCTTCTTCTCAATCTGGGAGTAAGGGCCAGGTAGAGATCTGGCCTCAAACCCCAGCCCAGGGATCCCAGGTGGGTTTCAGAGTCAGATTTCATCCCCAGGCTCTGCCCACTCAGGAATACAGGACCACTTCTACCAGGGACCAGTGAATGTCCCCTGTGCAGACTCTGCCTCTTTCCCAGACCCGATCTAAGGGCACACGTTCCGTCTTTATATATATACCCTTTCAGGAATCGGAGAGCATCTCTTTTTCACGTCCAGTAACCTTCCCTGCTAGCCAAGTTCAAACCCCACCCTGATTAAGGCTCCTCCTCCAATTCCCTCCCTAAACCACACTGTCTTGCCCCAGGCTCCACCCATCCCAGAACACTTTAAATATGCCTAGATGGGCTGGCCGTTTGCTCAACTGGCAGAGTGTGGTGCTGGTAACACCAAAGTCACGGGTTCGGATTCCCGTACCAGCCCGCTGCGCCAAAAAAAATTAAAGTAAGTAAATATTCCTAGAACCCGGGGCTGGCCCGTGGCTCACTCGGGAGAGTGCGGTGCTGATAACACCAAGGCCGTGGGTTCAGATCCTATATAGGGATGGCCGGTTGGCTCACTGGCTGAGCGTGGTGCTGACAACACCAAGCCAAGGGTTGAGATGCCCTTACCGGTCTTTATATTAAAAAAAAAAAAAAAAATTCCTAGAACCCGCCCGTACCTAGAATCAGACCCCACCACTTCTTATACTAGGATTTAACAACCGGATTGCAAAGTCCTTTCCCAGCACAGAAACTCCCGCCCATGACAGGCCCCGCCTCTCTCCAACCATTAGGACCGCCCCCTAGCGAAGGCCACGCCCCCTCACCGAAGGGAAGCCCCACCCCTCCAAGTACCGCATTGGTCCTATTAGAGGCCACGCCCCCCAGCCCGGTAAGTCCCGCCCCAGGACTTACCATGGCGTTCACTTGCTGCACCGCCCGCCCGAAGTTGGTTGCCTGAAAGCCGGTGGTGCCGAAGGCCTCCAGCAGTGCGCGGTAATTCACCCCGCGGCTGAAGTCGTAACCCCGGACCTGGACGCTCTCGGGCGGCAACGCCGAGCTGTGCTTTAGCACGGCGGCCAGCGCCGCCGCGGGCGCCTTCCCCTCTGGGGAACCCTCCATGTGCCTGCGGCCGGCTCTGTCAGGTCAGAGCCGCCCCAGGCCGGGCCTACGGCGGCCTAGAAACGCGTTAAGCCCCTGCACGAGCGACTCTGCTACTGTACCGGAAGTAGGGCTCGGGAAAAAGACCGGAAGCTGCTTCGTTACATGACCCTCTGTGGATCCCGTAGTTCAGGGAGTAGCTATTTTTGAGGGTGTGTTTCTTACTACGGAAGCCGCGAGGAGCCGTTATTCCTTTTCGCTTCACGTGTATGAGGATCCTTATTTTAATTCCGCCTGCTGGAGATCCACCGCATTGCGTGGCGTTTACCCATTCGTTTTTGTCCTCTGGACAAGAGGATGGCTCTTTAAGCGTCGCCCTTGGACAAGATTTGGGTACCAGATAGACACAGTTTCAGCCTGTCTGAGCCTCTCGTGTTAGTGGTACGGTGATCCCTCGCAAGTCTCCAGAGTTCCACACGCTGCGTAACCGTCCTTCCTTCCTTCCCCCGGCAGCTGCAGTTGTCACCCTCTGGGAAGCCTTCTCTGACCTTCCACTGGGTCAGGGGCCTCCTCTGAGAAGCAGGGCTGTCATCTTCACTCCAGCAAGACTGAGACCTCCAGTGGGGTCTGTGTCTCACGCATCCTCCTAACCGTGCACAGGGTCCAAAGGGGACCCCTTTATTCACTGGCTACAATTTACAGAATCTATGCTATGCGTTGGGTTCTGTGCTAGGAGCTGAGGATGTAGCAGTGAACAAGACGAAGATGTGTACCCTGCCCTCCTAGAGTCCACAGTCTGATTGCGAGGATTGAAGGCTGACAAAAACGGTAAGTTCTATTCAGGACTTAAACAAGATGGTTAGAGTCTTAAGGGTGAGAGTGGGTGGAGGAGTTGGTAGCTTTAGTTGGAGGGACAGGTGATTGAGGAAGGATGCTAAGGAGGTGAGATTTGAGCCAAGACCAGAAGACTGAGAAAGAGCCCATATGTGAAGATCTGGGGGGTTGGTCATTCCACCCGCACTGAGAGAGTGCACGGCCACTGCAAAGGCCCTGAGGCTGGAAATGAGCCTACTTATTGCAGGAACAGAACATCCTCGATATTCCCACTTGGATCTCAAAGTCGCCCAGTCAGTTGATCCTCCTGCATCTCAGCAAATGGCCCCACCCTCCACTCATCTACTAGGGGAAAAACTGGGGAGTTGAGCTATCAAGCTTCATCAGTTTTCCCTTCTCTCATGCCCCACATCCATCCATCAGCATATCTGCCAAGCTCACCTATAAAATAGGTCCCAATTCCAAATGCTTTTCCTCACAGGTCCCCACAGCCTCCCCACTAGTCTTCCTCCCCTACAGTCCGTCTCCTAGCTGAGGCTAGCAAGCTCTTTAAACATAAATCAAATATGTCATTTAGACATAAATTAGACACATCATTGTTAAAACCCTCTAGTTGTGGCTTCCCCTTCAGAGTAAAATCCAGGCTCTTCACCATGGCCTTCAAGGGTGCCTGCTGACCTCCCTGCCTCCATCTCCCACCACACTTGCCCTCCCTCACTCCCACCCCTCCAGCTACACGGACCTCTTTGCTGTTCCCAGAACCCACCAAGCTCTTTCCTGATCAAGGACCCATGAACCTGCTGTTCCCTGTGTCTGGAACATCCCCTTCCCCAGCTCCTCCTCCTCCTTTGAGCCTCAGTACAAATATCACCTCTGGGAGTCCTGCCCTGTCTACCCCTCTCACCTTTACCTCGATTTTATTTATTTACTTTTGTTTTGGCAGCTGACCACAGCGGGGGATCCAAACCCTTGACCATGGTGTTACCAGCACTATGCTCTAACCAAGTGAGCTAACCAGCCACCCCTTACCTGGATTTTACTCTTCATTCCTGTTCTCTTTCAAATGTTTTCTCTTTCCCTAATACATGTTATTCGTTGTTGCCTTTCTTTCTATGACTAGAATGACAGCTCCATGAGGGCAGGATTTTGTCGTTTCACTGCTAGTTTGTGCTTTTTGTACAGTGCTGGGCACATGTTAGATCTCAGCAAATATACTTAAGGGCCAAATTGTGTCCCCCTAAAATTCATATGTTGAAGCCCTAACTCTCCGTACCTCAGAATGTGATTGTGTTTGGAGACAGGGTCTTTAAAGAGGTGATAAAGTAAAATCAGGCTGTTAGGGTAGGTGCCAGTCCAATCTGACCAGTACCCTTAAAAGAAGAGGAAATGTGGGTATACTAAGAGATACCAGGGATGTGCACACACAGAAAAAAGACTGTGTGGACACAGCAAGAAGATGGCCATCCACAAGTCCGGGAGAGAAGCCTCAGAAGAACCAAACCTGCCGGAACTGGCCTGTGGCTCACTCGGGAGAGTGTGGTGCTGATAACACCAAGGCCACGGGTTCGGATCCCTATATAGGGATGGCCGGTTGCTCACCTGGGAGAGCGTGGTGCTGACAACACCAAGTCAAGGGTTAAGATCCCCTTACTGGTCATCTTTAAAAAAAAAAGAAGAACCAAACCTGCCAAGACCTTGATCTTGGATTTCTAGTCTCCAAAATTGTGAGAAAATAATTTCTGTGGTTTTGTGTGTGTGTGTTTTGTGTTTTTTCTATTTCAATATTTTTTACTGAGGGCTATAAATATATCTAAAAAGATAAATAAATTATATGAAGAACTTTCTTTAACTGCACTGTTTTTCTTCACAATGGCCTTCAAATCACAGGAAGCAGTGATTCTGTTTTTGGCAACTGGCCAGTACGGTGATCCAAACCCTTGACCTTGGTGTTATAAAGGCTGTGCTCTAACCAACTGAGCTAACTGGCCAGCCCCATTTCCTTTTCTTTTATTACACACTGCAAGGTTTCTGAACCAGTATCCCCACCCTCAGTCTTCTCATTTATAAATCAAATCTGAGGGGCTGGCCTGTGACTCACTTGGGAGAGTGTGGTGCTGATAACACCAACACCACGGTTTCGGATCCCTATATAGGCATGGCTGGTTTGCTCACTTGGGAGAGCGTGGTGCTGACAGCACCAAGTCAGGGGTTAAGATCCATTTACTGCTCATCTTTTAAAAAATAAATAAATCAAATCAAATCAAATCTGGGCTGGCCGGTTAGCTCAGTTGGTTAGAGTGCAGCCTTATAACCTCAAGGTCATGGTTTGGATCCATATACCAGCCAGCTGCCAAAAAAAAAAAGTATAAATCAAACTCATTTTTTTTTTTTTTACAAAGATAACCGGTAAGGGGATCTTAACCCTTGACTTGGTGTTGTCAGCACCACGCTTACCCAGTGAGCTAACCGGCCATCCCTATATAGGATCCGAACCCGCAGCCTTGGTGTTATTAGCACCACGCTCTCCCGAGTGAGCCACGGGCCGGCCCTCAAACTCATTTTCAGTCCATTGTTTATTTTATTTTATTTTTTAAAAAGATGACCGGTAAGGGGATCTTAACCCTTGACTTGGTGTTGTCAGCACCACACTCTCGGGCCGGCTCCTCAATCCATTGTTTAGAGGGAGCATATTTTTTTCTGTTCCACAAAGAGGACTTTTTTCTTCACAACTGGATCATGATGCAGGAGAGTCAGGATCTCCCATAGTCAACTCCTGGTGTTGAAGGACAGTCCTGTCCAGCTTGGCTCATCATCTACCAGAATGGTTCTGTTTTTCATTAGCTTTAATCCAACAAAAAACTACTCTTACGGGTTTCTTATGTTGGGTTATAAGCAAAGGCTGCTTTAGAATTTTCTTGGACTTGCTCCTGACAAAGGAGACCGTGGAGAGGGGCATGGCAACCACAACTGTGCAGTCTCTGTAACGCAGATTTCTGTAGTTTAAGCCACCTGGTTTGTGGTATTTTGTCATGGCAGCCTGAGCAGACTAATACAAGCTGAACGAATGAATGAACACAAGAGCATCAGAGTGATCCACGAGGAATGAGGGAGGGAGAGGTTAAGAAAGAAATTCAGACAGCCCAGACCAGGCACCCTGGTGGGCTGTGGTGAGGAGGTTGGGTTTTATTCTAAGAGTCTGGGAAACCACTGGAGAGTTTTCATTTCCTTTTTTGTTTTTGGCAGCCGGCCAGTACGGAAATCCCATTGGAGAGGTTTTTTTTGAAGTCCATGGAAAGAAAGATTTGTATTATCTTTCAATTCTATTTTTCCACGAACTTATTTTATTATTTTTATTTATTTATTGGCAGGTGGCCAGTACAGGAGCACTGGAGAGTTTTCAAAAAGGGATTGAGAGGGGCCGAGCCCGTGGCTCACTCGGGAGAGTGTGGCGCTGGGAGCGCCGAGGCCGCGGGTTCAGATCCCATATAGGGATGGCCGGTTTGCTCACTGGGTGAGCGTGGTGCTGACAAAAAGGGATTGAGAGTTATTTTTTAACAGATCCTGCTGGCTGCCTTAAGAACAGCAGGGGAGGGGACAGGGCAGAGGGTAAGCTGGACACCAGGCCATAGGTGACTGCACTGGTCCAGGTGAGTAAAGATGCAGGCAGGACCAGGTGGTATGAACGGTGAGAGAAGAGACTGGACTGAGAACCTAATCTGCAGGCTGATCTGATGGCTCTTGAGATAGGATGAAGTGTGGGGACACCAGAAGAAAGAGAAGAATAAAGGAGCTAGAGATTTGGCCTGAGCAGTTGGATGGACAGTGATGAACTTTACTTTGAGGAGGTGCGGGGAGGCAGGGGCAGAAGGTCTGGGGGGAACATAATCCAGGGTCCTGCTTGGCTGAGTTGGGTGAGAGACGCCTGAGAGGCGTTTTGACGTCTGGAGGAGGGAGACAAGTCCTCAGGTCTGGGGTTCAGGGAAGAGGCAGTTGGGACAGAGACAGAGGCCCCATTAACATAAGCAAGTGGATCGGGTCATCTGGTTGAAATCCTGGGCAGTGAGTGTAGACAGAGAAGGAGAGCAGGGCTGTACCCAAGCCCAGCCACACTCCACCTGATGGGTGGCAGAGGCTGGCAAAGGAGGCACGTTGGGGACAGCAGGGGATACATCAGGTCAGACAGAGGCCAGGCCCCTGAACTCCCCCAGCCAAGCTGCCTAGCCCAAGGGGACCCAGGTGACGTGACACCAGGATAGCTGCAGGACCTTCTAGGGCAGGGACCCCCTCGGCCAAGGCAGCTGCTGCTACTGCTGCTGGTGACATTTCACTCCATGAGCCCCTGACTGTCCTAGCTTCAAAGTCTCTCCAGGGGTGGGAGAGGGAGAAGAGGGGGTTGGAGAGGCCAGGTCGGTGTGGGGGAGGGAGTCAGAGCGGGGCGGCCGCTGGAGGATCAGGCAGCCAGGCGTCTTCAGCCAGAGTCCTCAGCTGAGGTACGTGGATCTGACAGCGGTCTAGGAACAGCCATCCCTATCCCACAGACCCCAGGGGACGTGGGAGGAGGTGTGGGGGCCCTTGGGATGCCCTAGGCTCAGAGTCAGGTTGGGCCAGCTGTCCACAGCCTTGGCCACCCTCCCCCAGATGTCCGGCAAGTTGGCCATTGGCAGCGACATCGGGCAGGCCCGCCGGGCAGTAGAGCAGCTGCGGATGGAGGTGGGCATCGACCGTGTGAAGGTGAGAGTCACAGAGGACATGGGAGGCGGGGTGAGGTGGGCACACCTGGGCGAGGGGCAGGTGGACAGCCTCAGTCTGGCTGACCGAATATGTCTGCAGGTGTCCAAGGCGGCCGCCGACCTGCTGCAGTTCTGCACCGAGCAGGCCAAGAGTGACCCCTTTCTCATGGGCATCCCAGCCGCCACCAACCCCTTCAAGGAGAAGAAGTCCTGTGCCATTCTGTGACCCCACGACAATGCCACCTAGTGAGCCCAGCAACCCAGAGGGCCTCAATAAACATGAAATGAATGCTCCTCAGGGCATGGCTTGGCCAGGCTGAGACTGGGGCCCAAGGAGGACTGCAGGCTGGCAGGGGACAGGCACACACCTGGCCCATCCTCCCTCCCCAGCCCACCCTCAGGTTCATGGCCAGGGCAAAGCATGCACACACCCTGGAGCCCTGGCCCAAAGAACATACTCCTCCCTTCCTTTCCCCTCCCCCACACCTAAGGGGTGGCCCACGTGGAAGGACTGCCGGAGGTGGGACAGGTGACACTCGGGAGGTGGTCCCACTCCCACAGCGCAGGTGCACATCCAAGGTTCAAGTCACACTCTACACACCCACAAGCATCACACGCCACACACACTTCTCACACAGGAGCCCATGATCCTCAGACTCTCCCTCTTACACACACACACACAGAGGGCAGCAGCTGATATGCTCTAATGCCGTCTCTCACACTCACCTCCAACCCGCCCTGCAGCATCCCAGCCCCTTGGCCACCCCAAGCTCATGCTCCAGGCCCAGATGCCAGTACAGTACATCAGGTTTATTTCTCGTGCGCTCTCAACGGAGAGCGGGGTGTCTAAGTCATAACAAAACCAGGACCTGAGGGTGGGAGCAGGTCCACGGATGGGCCACAACCCAAACTTCACCTCCCAGGGCAGGGGGACCAACCCAGGGCCCCTGCCTGATGGTGGCCCAGGCTCCTTGCGCCCAAGGCCTGCAGGACGGGGACAGAGGCAGCACCAACAAGGGGGAAGGTCCCCAAGAACAGAGGCCGAGGTCCAGCCTGCTGGCCGGCAGTAACCACATCCACATCCGCCTGCTTAGGCCTGTAGCCTCCAGACCTCCAGCGACAGGCCCCCTGAGGCAGCCACCACCAGGTTGCCCTCAGCACAGATCTGGGAGGGCAGGAACATGGGGAGTCAGGGGGTGGCACTCTGAGCTGGCCAGGCAGGGTGTGCAGGGCAGGGCCTTACCCCATTCAGCACATTGTGGTGGCTTCGGGTGCAGATAGTCTTTGGTGGGTCTGTGGGCACGTGCACCTGGTGATGGGCAACAGACAAAGGTCAAGGTGGGCCCCTGGTGGGTGGGGGTGGGGGTGGGCAACTGTTCTCAGGAAAGGAGCTGGGCTGGAGCCTCACCCGGATGGTCTTGTCAGTGGATGTGGTATACAAGGCTCCGAGCGAGTGTTTGATCCCCGTGATTTGAGACCTGTGGCCCACGTCAAAGGACTACGGGAGGGGGGACGAATGACACTCAAATGAGGCTCTACCAAGGCCAGCCCCCCACACCACCAGGGAGGAAGGAGACCCAGGGGCGAGAGATGGGCAGGGGCAAGGGCCCTGGCAGACCCGGACAAGCTGGAAGCAGCCATTGTGGTTGGCGAAGACGTGCAGCAGGCCCTGGTTGTCACCGGCCCAGAGCTGAGGCTCCTGGTAGGACATGCAGAGCAAGTAGGAGTCCAGCTGTGGGAGGGACATGAGACAAAGCAGTTCAGGCTGGGCCAGGATGGGCTGCAGCCCCAGTCCCTCGGGCCCCCGGGGGGGGCCCACCTGCAGCCGCTGCAGGATGCTGTTGGCTCGGCGGTCGAACACCACCAGGGTGTGGTCCTCGCTGCCCGAGATGATGTGCCGGTCATCCGCCAGCAGTGCCAGCACAGCACTGGAGTGCAGTCGCCGGCTCTTCAGCAGGGCCGGGCCCGCTTCACAGGGGATGGGCCAGGGAGGAGGGGGACATCAGAGCCCTTCGGAGGCCCCCTGGCCCACCCGAGGCTCTCAGGCCTCCATGTTCTCTGGCAAAACCCTCAGTCTGCTCGGTCCCCTGCCCCACAGGTGACCCGTCTCTCCTTTCCCACCCCAGGCCTCTGCCCCTCCCTGCCCCATCCCATCTCCCTCCTCCAGTTCTGTCTGTTCCTTTCAGTACAGAGTCACATTTGAAACGCCTTCGCCTGCAGGTGGGCCTGAGATATGTCCCCACCCTCCACCCCCACTAGGGCTCTGCCTGGACAAGGCTCACTGGCTTTTCAATTAAACAAAATAAGAACAAATAAGTAAGTAAACGAAGAGGCCTATGTGTGAGGCAGTGTTGGTTATAGGTGTCTTATGTAAACCAACTTACTTAACCCACCGCTGCTCTTATCATCATCTCCTGTTAACCCTGTGGGGCTGCTGGGGGTGTTATTATCTGGACTGTACAGATGGGGAAACTGAGGCTCAAGTTTGCCTGGGGTCACACAGCTAGGAAGTGGGGGAGGCAGGATTCCAACCCAACCCCTGGGGCTTTCTCTGCACCCCCTGCTCCAGTCGCGTTGGGCCCCACGACAGAACTGTCACTCTAAGTGTTTAGCATCTGGTTATGTGACTGTTGCCCCACCCAGACTGTGAAGCCCAAGGGAGCCCTGCTCTGCCAACCTAGGCCCCAGGATCCCTGGCTTACCTCTGGGGTCGTAGACTGTCACCTTCTTGTCATAGGTACCGGTCACCAGGATGTCAGGCCGGTAGGAGAGGCACAGCACAGCTGCTTTGCTTCTGGGGACACATGGACCACAGGACTCCGGCTGCAATCAGGCAGAGCCCTACCCACCCAGGCCTCCTGCCCATGATCCCTCATACTTTATCTCGCCAAACTGCTGCCCATCGGCCGCTATGTCCCAGAGCTTCACCGTGCTGTCCCAGGAGCCGGAGCACACGCGGTGGTCCTGTGCTGCCAGTGACCACACCCAGCCCTGCAGGACCAGGCACAGCAGTCACACACGGCTCCCCACCTCGTGGGCTGCAAATTAGCTCAGGCCCCTCACCACAGCCCATAGGGGCAGGGCAGGACCTGCCTGTTTCTGCAGATGAGGCTCAGAGAGGTCAAAAAGTTCACCCAAAGCCACACAGCATTTCCTTTCTGACACCCACTTTGACAGATGCTGCGGGACAACACAACTCTAGCTCCACATGATCATCCCCATCCCACAGATAACAAAATCAAGGATCAGAGAAGAGAGGGAGAGAGCCAACACACGAACTCAGAGCAAGTTCAAACCTAACTGAGATTAGAGTTTGGGTCTGTGGGTCTGTCTGACTTCAGAGCCCAGGACATGCACGCCCCACCCAATAACATTTCTAAGTCAAGTTCTGCAGAGGCTAGGCACCTGTGGTGGTGTGAGGCCACGTGACAACGTGCTTAAGAGTGCAGCCTGGGCACATCACATCCCCTCCCTCAGTTTCTTCATCGGCAAAATGGGCAGATGAACAGCCCCACCTCAGGAGCTGACATGCAGAGTGCTGGATGCTGGCTGACTCATTCCTCCAACCCTCTGAGGAGGGTACTGTAGTGGATCCCATTTTACAGATGAGGAAACTGGGGCACAAAAAGTTTGAGTCTCTCACCCCAGGTCACACAGCCAGAAAGTAGCAGAGTGGGGATCTGAATCTGCCTCAGAGCCCAAGCTCTTGGTCACTGGCCTGGACCACCTCAATGACTGATGTCCCTCTGCAGCCATGACTGTCATGCTCAGGGCTGGCCGACCCAAGGACAGCCTCATAGCTGCCCTGTGCTGTTCCTCTTAAGGTATACGTGCGGCTGGCCAGTTAGCTTAGTTGGTTGGAGCGCGGTGTTACAACACTAAGGTCAAGCGTTCAAATCCCCTTACCATCCAGCTGCCAAAAAAAAAAGTAAGATTTAAAAAAAAGTATGCCTGACATCTATTGAGCACCTGCTATGTGTCAAAGCCTGAGCTTAATGTATTCATATTAATGCCTATTCACCCTCACCCTAACTACCCACTGGACACAAGTAGAAACTTGCACAGAGAAGTCACACATCTTGTCCAAAGTCACACCAACAACAGCAGGGCGAAATTAAAACCTATGAGGTCTGGCACCAAAACCTAGGCTGTTAGCTATGGCACCATACCTGGGCTTCATGCCTCCTAGCCCCGCCTGACCCCTCACCTTGTGGGTGCTGTTCTGCTGGGTGCCCAGGGCTTTGACCAGAACCCGGCTGGGCTCCGCCCCCAGCTGCCGCAGGTCCCACAGGTTGACATTGCGATCTCGGGAGCCGGAGAGACAGAGCATCCCATCCTGGGAGGGGAGTGAGATGATGTTGTCAGGGCCACTCTGGCCCACCCCTCCCTGTCCCCCCGCTGACCCGGCCTCACCTGGAGCAGCAGCACCGAGTCAATGGAAGCAAAGTGCCCGTTGGCCAGGCAGAAGTACTCAGCCCAGCGTCCATCCTCTGCCCAGCGGGCCAGGTGCTGCTCCAGCTCAATGCAGGCCGCCGGCCAGTCAAAGTCCTCCTCTGTGGGCACCATGAGTAGGGTTCCTGGTGGGCAGGGAACCCGCCACCCAAACCAGCTGGCCAAGCTCACCCCTGGCTTCCAGGGAGCTCAATCTACACCAGACTTGGAGAGAACCCTCTGAATCCCTCACCCCACCCAAGTAAGTTCCAGCTCTGGCCTTGGGACCAGCTGCCCACCCCTCCCAGGCAGGTCTAGGACTACTCCTCACTCCAGTTTCCAGAAGTTGGAAACTGGGGCCTCAGGACCACCCTTCTAGGCCTCATCCCCCAACCCATGCCTGGAGGATAGCAGCCTCAAGACGTTGAGGTCCTTCCTCACCCCTGGCTGAGGTCTAATCTCAGCCCCTCAGTCCTCAGGCTGGACATAGGAGCTGGGGCCTCATAACTAACTCTTCTTGCCTCAGCCATCTGAACCAGACCAAGGGAAGTGTTTCTTAAACTAGTATCTGTAAACTGGGGAGGTTTGTCAAGATGCATAATCCAAACTCCAGGTGCAGAGATTCAGTGGTTTGGGTGGGACCCAAGCATCTATGTTTATCAAGTTGTTTGGAAGAGTCTGACCCCAGGGGTCGGAAGGCAACACCTTGAGAATCACTAATGCAGGAGTCCCTGCCCCTCTGTAGAATCAAAGCTTCCATTTTGAATAATCGACCACCCAACCTGTTATTAATGTTGGCTCAAGGGTCTGAGGATCCAACAATATCAGGATCACCAATATCAATTCACGGTCTCCAAGCTGTGTTCTGAGCAGTGAACTCAGGGGCAGGAGGAATGACCACCAGCCCTTGCCTAAGATGCCAGGCTAGACCTAGGGCTTGAAGATCTGTGGTTGCTGGTGTCAGGGATCTCAACATTTATACCCTAGGTTTAAACCTCAAGGGTTGCAGGCCCTGGACGCTGAGCTCCTGCCTCAGTGCCCCCAGCTCAAGGCTCCCTAGGGGTCAGGGGTTTTGGTTTCGCCAGTTGCTGCCTCAGCCTCTGGGCTAGACCCAGAGCCTGAGGATTCTTGGGCTTACTCTGAGCCCCAAGTGTAGATTCCCACAGCCTCAGACTTCAAGTCCCTGAGTCAATCTCTAACCAGGAATCAGAGGCTTGGTATCACCAGACCCCAAGCCTGCGGACCTCCGAATCCTGAGTTCAGGGATCCGATTTCTGGTGTACCTTTTCACAGTCTCAGGACCCCGAGCGTCTGCCTCATGTTCCACCCAAAGATCAGGAACTTTGGCACCACCAGTAACAACCTCAGCCTCCAGCCAGAGCCAGGACAGCCAGGAAGCCTGCTCCAGCGGCTATGCCCACAGCACTCAAAGGTACCCCCTCCTCTGTCCTAAGCCTGACCTGGGAGGGCGTCCCCGCCCCTGGGTGCGCGCACCTTCCACCACTGGGTAGGGCGCGCGTAAGCGGCGCTGCGCGCGTAGCCTCCAGATGACATGGTCGCGCACGAGGTCGCGCAGTGTGTGGCACACGCGCGGAAGGACGTGGAGCACGAGGCGCGCGTCCAAGTAGGCGCAGATCTCGAGGAGCAGCTCCGGGGGAAGACTCAGCAGGCCCGGCTCACCCATGGCCGGGACTTTGGACGCGGCCCGCGGCTCCAGGGCACCGGGAGACGCGGCGGACGTGGACAGCGGGGAGGCGCGAGGGGGCTCCAGGCCGGGTTTCGGCGGAGTGAGCACGCGGGCCACGTAGGCCTCGGCCTGCGCGTCAGGGTCGGGCTCCGGCTCCGGGTCCGAGTCATCGTCCCAGGCGCAGGGGTCGTCGCAGGGACCTGGAGGCAGCTCCATGGCGACCGGGTGGGCGCGGCCCGCCCGGCCCTGTCAGCTGCTGGCCCCGCGTCCTGTCTCCTAGGCAGCGCGACAAGACTTCCGGCGCCGCCTGATGACGTTGCCCCGGAGACAGGAAGCGAACGGTTCTCGGGGAAACTGGTTTGATTCCGAAGGCCCGCTGGGCCGAGTGGTCTCTTTCGGCAGCGGCGTCGGCCTTAGGCTGGAAAGTGCATATTTCTGCGTTTTTTAGACAAGCATCTCTGGTGGTGCTGCTGCAGAGGGCCAGCTGACTCGTCACAAAACGCGGCTCTGTCGGAGCCACCTGTTAAAAGTGACGCTGAGCTTAGATACGCAGAGGCCCTTTTCGGAGTTCGCAGTCTGGGGCAGAGGAGGGTTTCGAACTCCTGTCTATTCGATGCCTCTCTTCTTCCGGAGCCAGAAATATGCAGTGTTACACTGGAAGGGGGCTCAGTGAAACTGTTACTGTGTATTACCTAAAGTCATACTGATAAAAAAACAGCGTCTTATTTACTCTTTTGAGCCGGGCAGTTAACCGATCCACATAAATTATTTGAGCAGCACTTCCTGTTTCCTCTGCTTGACATTCTCCTCATGGCTATTTGTTCAAACATCACCTTCTTGTAAGGCCTTCCCAGGGCACCCTACATAAGATTTCGACCATTTCCTCCAACGTTCTATCTCCCCCTTCTATTTTTCTCTATGATGCTTATCACTGTTCCCCTATTTATAGTCTATTCCCTCTCACTAGAATGTAGGCATTGTTTGTCGAATGATTGTTGAATGTGTCAGCATGTTTTAGTTTCTTCAGGTTGATAACCGGTGATCTTTGGGCCATACTGAGGTTGCAACAAGATTTTATTCTTAAGATTGTGTTCCCCCAGAGCTGGAGGTATTTTTCATTTACCACAGTAACTTGCTCATGTTTAAATGTCTCCCACAGCCCTGATGCTGGGATGAGCCTTCTACGAACTTCTAACCTGCCGAGTGATGCAGAGTTGTGAAATCATCCGAAGATAATAGTGCTGCAAGGCCTTGCTCCTTGCCACTCAGTTTAGTGTATGGCACAGGGGTAATCTTGAACCTGGGCTATAACACCAATGGCTCCCCTTTAATGAACCGTACTTATGTTTCAGAGAACACATTGCACATTTCATGTACGTTACACATGGAGTCTTCCTTCTTTTACATTCACTTTCCCATTTTACAGGGAAGAAAACTGAGACTTAAGTTGCCAAGCAATGTGCCCGGTTTTTACTTCCCTGCTCCCTCAGTTATTTCCTGTGCATCCTCATTTTTTTTATAAAAGATGACCGGTAAGGAGATCTTAACCCTTGACTTGGTGTTATCAGCACCACACTCTCTCGAGTGAGCCATGGGCTGGCCCCTGTGCATCCTCACTTCTAAAGCATCCCAGGCCCCTCCCCACATCTCCACCACCAAAGCCAAAGATTTTGGACAAGGACAGGAAGCCAGACACGAAGTGTTTCACAAGAAACTGATCTTTACTCAACAAAGTTCTACACAAGTGGAATCTCACGCCACCTCGGCGCCAATCCCCAGCACAGCACAGTAACAAATGGACAAATCCGGGAGCCCGCAGGGGAAGAGGGTGAACAGGAGGGACTCAGGAAACAGGGAAAGAGGGACTGCGGATCAAGGCCAGTCTGGGTCCACAGCCCTGGGCAAGGAAGAAGGTTGAGAAGCTGAAACTTCGTTGTGCAAAAACCAACCAAAAATAAATTAAAAAATTAAATAGCTTTCTTATTTAAAAAAAGAAAGAAAAGAAGAACCAGGCTCCCCTTCCCTGCAGGTGTTTGGAGCCTCCCAACTTGGGTGGAGAGGGGGCTACCAATCCCATCAGCCAATCCATCCACACACCCCAAGACCCAGCAGAGGATGCTCCACATAACTGGAATTACCAGAAAATGTAATGGTATTAAAAAAACTTTTTTTTTTTTTTTTTTTTTTTAAACAAATGGTTTCCAGAGACCTGCTCAGGTTTCATGGTGGGGGAGAAACCAGCTGAGTTATGGAATGTGCACTAGGTGCCCCTTGGAATAGAGGCAGGGCCTGACCCTGTATGAGAGAAGACACAGGGCTAGGATGGGGGCAGGGTCTAGGGCCTCGGAGGGATGGATGGAGCAAACCCCAGCATGCAGGACTCCAGTCAAATCCCAAAACACAGGGGCCCCCAAAGAAGTCAAAAGCAGGGAAGGAAAAAAAGGAAAATAATAGTTCAGGGGGCTTCAGGGCCCGGTTTCCCAGCCAACTGGGAAGTAAGTACACCCACTCCTCTCTACGGGAGCCACTCCCACCGTGACCACACCCCCAAGCCATCCCAGAGGGCTCTCTAGCTGCCCTAGTCTGGTGGGGTCTCTGGGCCCACGGGGCACGTGATGAGCACAAAGTCTCAGGGCGACATAGTGGAGGGAAGGGAGTGCACCACCTTTTGCCTCCTCCAAGCCCTCGGGTTTCCTTCTTGCTGGCAAAGCGTGAGCATTTGTATTCTGTCATCATCAATTAAATGCCCCTCCTATGGCCCTCGAGTTAAAATTTGGGCCTGGACCTTGAGAAGGGGGCTCTCAGAAACACAGAGGGACGAGCTGCCCTTGAAGCTGCTTACCGGGGGTAGACGCCAGCAGCTCTGGCTGCCCCCAGATCTCTTCAGGAAAAAGGTCCCCGCCCAGCATCTTGAAAAGCTGCTGGAGCACAGGGGAGAGGGGGCAGGCAGGCTCTGGCCAGCCCCAGCCACTCCAGCAGTCCCCACCCTAGTGGCTAGGATGGGACAAGGACGGGGACACACTGGCTGAGGCTGCCACTAAGCTGGCAGGAAGTGTGTGGAGCAGGTCCAAAGCATGTGCGTGCTGACAGGGCAACCCCAAGGTGGCTGTCCTCCTCCCCCCGCCCTGGGGTCTCGGCTGAGGCCCCCAACCCACCCAGCCCTCCCCAATCACCGCCAGTTCTGGCAAAACAGCAGAAGCTTCTTAAACTCTAGATGCAGGTTACACGGAAGGCCTTACAGGCTAACTCAGGGGTTCACTAATTCTACTGTCTCCATGCAGTCGGGGAAATGGTGGGGCGGCTGGCCCAGCCTTGCCGGCTGCAGCGCCCGCACATGCGTGTGGCCACGTGTGTGCACATGGGAGTGGACGCGTCTACAAGGACCCCCCCCTCCCCGCCTGCTTTTCCCTTGCCTCATCTGAAGCCGGATTTGGTCGGCCGTGTTGATACCTCCCTCCCACGTGGCTGGCCCAAGTGAGCTGCCTGAGATGACCCCATTAGAGCCCAGGGGCCCTTACCCACCAAGAAGTCCCACCCCCCTCCCAGTTTGTAGGATGAGCATGGAGGCGCCACCCACCTGCCCGCCCACTGGCCAGACAGGGCTGGCAGGGCAGGTGGACGGATGGACGGACAGGGAAGGCATCTGGATTTGGGTCCCACTCACTCCTCCCTAACCCCCCTCGACCAGGGCACAGCGACTTCTGGACGCAGCGCGCTCCCCAGCAATCCCTCCGACGACGATGCAGACAGAAACCTGCAGGTGGAGGAGGAGGGTCAGTGCCCACTGGCCTTTGGCACCCGAGACAGCACTGGCCCGCAACCCGTGGCCCCCTCACCTGGTGGTCTCTCTGTTCGCCTAGACCCCGTAGAAGGCCGCCAGCCTCTCCTTGAGCAGCGGTGGGAACTGCTCAGAGAACTGCTGCCAGTTCTCCTCTCCCACTTGGTCTTTGAAGCCATGGAGAATCTGGGGTAAGGGAGGGGGTGAAGGGCGGGCAAGAGCAGAGCAAGAGAAACATCCCTTCCTGCACCAGGGTCTCCATCCCGCCCCCTCCGGGGTCTAGATCAGAGCCCAGTGGAAGCCTCACCTTATAAAACATGTCCCGAAGGTCATCCTTCGGGCTCACCCAGGAGGCTACAGCGTCACAGAAGAAAATAAAGTCCTGAAACGTGATGGATCCTATATGAGGGGCCGCCCGAGCCCAGCCCCAGCGCCTCCCTTAGAGCCCAGCTGCCCCAACCTGCACGACGCCCCCAGGGTTGACGCCAATCATCATGCAGATGCCCCGGAAGGCTGAGTCCTTCTCCTCATTGTCCCTGATGTTCCTGAGGGATGTGCACCTGTGGGAAGATGAACAGCAGGCCAGGGGTTGGGCAGGGCTGGGGCAGGAGGTGCATGTAAGGGGGGTGGGGCAGCAGGGGGTGGGCAGCTTGGTCTGGGACATATATCAAAGGTGACTGGGGTGGGACAGGGGGGTCAGAAGGCAGGTAGGGCTGGGGAGGGGGGCACAGGAAAGGGTCGGGCCTATCCTGCCCCCCCCATGGCAAGCCCCACAGGCAAGTACACACCAAGGCCGAATGAACTGCTGCAGCATGGGTGCCACCTCCTGTGGGCACACGTAGCCCAGGCGGCCGATGGTGATGGCTGGAATGGCAGAGGGACTCGTCAGGCGACCTGCAACCCCGAGCGGCCCCGGGACAGTACATGGCAGGGCCTCTGGAATGAGGCACTGAGCCCCGCCCCATGGGCCCCAAGGGAATGGCTCCTGCAACCAACCTGGGCTCCGGAGGTGGGCCCAGCCAGGCTCTGCTCCCTGCCCCACCTGGGTCTCTTCCTAGGTCTCCCACTTGGGGTTCCTCCCAGAACCCCCTTCTAGGTCCTTCCAGATACACTCCCTGGTTCTTTCCTGAGGCCTCTCATTGACTCCCCTCCCAGCCCAGGCCTGGTGCCCACCTGTGTTTTCCAGCAGCGTCTTGGGCGTGTTGGGTCGGTTAATGATCTCCACCAGGTTGTTGAGGACCATCTGCACGTATGGCTGCATCTCTGCCCCTGGGGGACCAGCACATCAGAGCCCTGCACAGCCCTCTCCACCCATAGTAGGCCCGTTAGGGGCACAGCCCCACCTCACTCGCTGACTCCCGTTCCATCCAGAAGCTGGCCAAGCACAATCAGTGAATGAACAAAAAACCTGCTGATCCCCTGCCCAGAATCTATGGCCAGTCAGCGACAGACCTCCTATCCCCCAATCCCAGCCTCCTCTAAACAGCAGAGGCGTCCCTGGAGTCACCACTGGGCACCATGATGACACCACACCACCCAGCCTCACCCCAGGAAAAGAAGCCAAAGTCACCCAACCTATCCCAGTGGCTTTTCAGCCAACTGCATGGGGGTTGGGGAAGTGGCAAACGGTCCAATCAGGACAATCACCCTGCCCTGCCTCTGTGATTGGAGAAACCTCTTTCCATGGCCACTCGGAGGCTTCCCTTGAGGGCACCTGTAAGTTAAAACTGGCTCCCACCCCCAGGCCAGGAACAGGCCAATGGGGAGAGGAATGGCCATCCCACTTGCCAGGCACTCACCCATCTGCATGCAGATCTCACCGATGGCCCAGGTGGCATTGTTGCAGACAGAGATGAACTCAGGATTCAGGTTGGTGCCCAGGATGGGCATGAACTCGGCTGGTGGGGAGAAAGCAGGGTGCTGAGCAGGCGGGCCAGCAGGGTGAGCTCCAGGACCTGGCCAGGCAGGCCCCATCAGCCAGTACAAATACATCCCAGCTCGGTCACAGTCCTACCCAGGCAGTTCTCCATCATGTGAGGCCGGGGCTGGGGTCATGGGTCAAAGACAAGATGAGTGTCATACCGATACAGGGCTTGACGTGTATGAAGCAGGCTTTGGTGAGGTCTCCCAGGAGGGCGAAGGAGCTCTGCCGGACCTCGGGCATTGAGTCCTGTGGGTCAGAGAGGGGTCAGCGTGGCAGGGCTCCCCTCTCTCAACCAGGGTAGCTGAGGGGGTGCAGTTCCTGGTGTATTTCCTGACCCTGGGCACTGAGGCTCAGGGCCATTCCTTAACCACTCTAGCCATAGGCCCACATCTGTAAACAGGATGGCAGTGCTCCACGCCAGGGACTTGGCACTACTACAGAGGGGAGCAGGTCTTGTGCTTTCAGGTTTTTGAGTGCAGCCTGCAAGGAGCACCCACCTACCTGCATGCACTGGAAAAGCAGTGTCATGATGTTGCTGCGGGCCACGAGCTGCTCCACGTGGACCCCCAGGCCCTCGGCCAGGCCGCTGAGCAGGTCCAGTGCCACGATCATGAAGTCCTTGTCGGGAGCCTCATACTGCTCGGGGTGCTGGGTGTACATCTGGGCAGAGATGGGGGCAAGGAGGCAAGTGAGGGGAGTGGGCCTGGGCTCCCACAGCAGCAGAGGGACAGGCGGGCAGGCCAGGGGGTGCTCACCATGGCCTGGGCCAGTGTCTTCTGCACCAGGGTGACACAGCGCTGGTAGACGGGTTCGCAGTAGGGCAGGAAGCCGCTCTGTAGGGCGGTGGCCACTGATGACAGGCACTAGCAGTGGGGAGGACAGGAGAGGTGAACTTGCGTAGGGTGGGGAGAGGTGAGGCATGGGAGAGGGCCCAAGGTCACTCACCTCCAGCAGGGGGAAGAGATCCTTGTCCTCATCCTTGAGCTCATTCCACTTCTGGATCAGTGGGGGCATCAGCTTCTGGATGTACTCCTGGAGGGGCAGTGGGAAGTTGGGGCTCCCTAGATGGGGGTGGCCTGGGACTCAGAGGTCCCAGTGATAAGGTCCGGGCTCCTTGCCATGGCTCAGAGGGCCCACAGGGCTCACCCTCCAGTCAGACCTCGAGGTCTTTTTTGTTCTTCTCACCTGTCCCCATCACCACCCTGCCCCTAGGAGCCTGGCGCAGCACCTCCTGGTTCCTGCAGGCCCCTGAGCTCCCCTAGCACAGCAATTATAACTGTCTCATAACTGTCTCTCCCCTGCTAGACTGGGAGGAGGGCAAGGGTGGGAGCCAGGTCTTATCTGTCTGCCTGTCCAGGTCACAGCCACGCCCCTGGCATGCAACACGATGTTGCCGCCAGGTCACCGGATGCTGAGGGCCCCAGGGACGAGGAGGGAGGCGTTCTGGGGTCTCACCGGCTGGTTGAGGTGGTGGCCCACAGAGTCGGCCAGGGTGCCGATGGCGTCGTAGAGGATGAGCAGGTTCTTGTGCTGGTACTTGCCGAAGGCAAAGACAAGGGTGTCCAGGATGTAGCTGAGGTAGGGCACCAGCTCTGTGCAGGCCTCCTCCTCCAGGGTAGCAAAGGCACTGGCGGGAGGGAGGGCAGGGTGGGGGGCTCAGTGGTCACAGCAGAGGGCCCTGGGCCTCGGGCAGTCGGGGAGGGCACACTCGGGATCAGCCAGTACGAATACGAGAAAAATCAGTGCAACATCAGCGGTCATGGGTGTCATCACTTCCCGGAGGGTGGCTAGGGTAGGGGAGCTGCGGAGTCAGGGGTCAAGGGTCACCTGCAGGCTGCCTCCTGCACCCTCTTGTTGCCATCCAGGATGCGTTTGAGCAGCTCTGTCATCAAAGGCTTGAGATGCATGTCGGGCGGCTGGCTGACCACCCAGTGGGCGTAGCGGCTCAGCGTCCAGCAGGCAATGGACCGCACCAGGGCCTTCTTGTCTGACAGGCACTGGATGAGGTGCGGGATCAGCTCAGGTAGGTAGGGCACCATGCCCTGCATGCAGCCTGCAGCCACCGGGAGACAGGAGCGGGCAGGTCAGCTGCAGCCCAGGGACAAGCTGAGCCCAGCTGGGCCCAGCCCCACCCACACTTCTGGAGGGAACAGTTCAGCCCCACCTGACAGATGGGGAAACTGAGGCTCAGAGGAGGTTAAATAACTGGCCCAGAGTCATTGCACAGAGCCAGTGAAAGGCAGGGGCAAGAGGGGAAACAGAGTAGACACACCTCATAACAGGGTCCTGTCATTATTTGGTCACTTGGTAATTCATAATCTCCTCATGATTCACAATCTGCCGGGCTGCATAGTGAGTCAGGCTTTATTGGGCAGCAGGGCCACAGGTAGATGGAAAGTGCTTTTCATTTGAAACCCTTCTCTGATATCTGATTTTTCTTTTTCCCTTTACTTTTTAATCATGAACACCTCTCTTTTAATTATAAAGAACACAAATAGCATCCCCCAATAATCCAAGACACAAGATCTATTTTTACCAGTTTGGGATCAACTCTTCTAGACCTTTTGCCATCAATATGTAATAAGCCTAATATAATCTATTAATTAATATATGCATAGGCACTGCATTATTACATGCCCTATCAACATAAGATACATTAATCATATACTATACACAAAAACCTTCCCTTAGACAAATTTTAAAAGCTGTCCAGGTTGAGGATTCTTACTGCTGTGTCTGAAATTTTTAGGATGCTGAGGTGCTCACATATGACAACCATAACAGACTCACAAAGGCCTTCCGTAATTCAATCTTTATGTCTCATTGGGACAAAAGGAGACTGAAAACCAGGCCAACTGCAGGAAACAGCAACCGCTGGGCACTTCTGATTCTGGCAGGTTATTTAGCCTTGCAGCCTGGAGCAGTTTTGAGGCCCAGACACACCTGGGTGACTTCAGGGAAGTGATGTAAATCTCTCTGTACCTCTGTTACCCCAGCTCTAAGACCGGGACCCAGCACCCACCTCCTTAGATGGTGGTGAGGACTGGGCTGCCCTGCTGCGGGGCCAGCACAGAGAAGTGCCTGTCATTATTGTTGTTGCTGTAACTATGCTTAGAGCATCACAGAATTCCCTACCCATGAGAATGCAGGAGAGGGCTTGCGTTTTGGGGTTTCGGGGATTCCTGTCAGGCCCATGGGCCAAGGGGAGGATTGAGATGGCAGAGCTGTTTGGAGGGGGGTGAATATGCCTCCATTCACCCACCACTGCCCAGTCTCAGGCCAGCACAGGGGTCAGAGGTCAGGTGCAGATAGGCCAGGTGGACACCCGCCTGGGCACTCACCCTCAGCAATGGCACCCAGCACCAGGATGCCTGACTCCTTGACCACCCACTCGGGGTGGAAGAGGAGGCCCTTGAGCAGGGGAAGTAGGTGGGGCAGCAGTTCCTCCCGGAAGACGTTGGCGAGGACGTCCAGTGCAGCTGCTGAGCACTTCCCTAGGACACATTGCGGGGCAGGCTCAGGGAAGCCCATAGGGCAGGCGTCTGGGCCTTCTCAACCACGCTCCCCCAGGGATCAGAGATCATGATTAGAATCTTCATGATCTGCTCCGCCATAGCAAGCCCAGGGCTTCCACCCCCACCTCCAGGCCAGACACACACTCAGATTCCAGTCGGACAAAGCATCGTCGTCATCATCGTCCTCTGTGTCCTCGGAGCCATCGGGCCTCTCGGCCTCATGGGGCAGCGTCACTGTGCGCGACTTGTGGAAGCGCGGCTTGATGTCCTGCTCGCTGTCAGGGACTGCTTCGTCCTCCTCCACGTCCCCCTGGGGGTCAGGTTGGGCAGACCACTAAGCACCACCAGGACCCCAGCCCCACCACCACTGCCCTGGCCCACCTGTGCCCAGCAGTCAGCCCTGCCTGACCTTGAGCAGGATGATGTCAATTTCCGAGTATTTCATCCCATTTACCAGAATGGGGATCAACCTGTCAGGAGAGAGGCTGTTCATCGGAATGCAGGGAACCCGGCAGAGGAGAGGCGCAGCCTAGGACAAGAGGGAAGCAGAGGCGCAGGCAGGGCCACCAAGCAGCCAAGGGGCAGACTGTGCCAAGCATGCTGATATGGCTTGTCCTGCATCCATTCATTTCCTTCCTGTTGGGGAACTAACCCAAGCTAGTCTCAGCCACCGTGATTAGGACAGAGCTACACCACTCCTGGCTCCACAGGGAGGCTCTTGATTCCTATCTGGCCACTCAAGGAATTCCAGACCCCTGAATACACTAAGAACCTTGGAACAGTGCCTGGTTCCTAGTACACATACAGGGCAGAGACACACCAGGCTGGGGAAGCTAACAGTCAGGGCAGCCGGCCCTCTCCGCTGGAGCTCACACACCTTGGAGTTGGAAACTGCTCAGCAAGGGTCGCTCATCACCCCCAGGGGCCATCCACCCAGCCCCAGACCCACCCCCTGCTTGTTATCAATAGTGATTCAGGGACAAGCAAGTGATCCAAGTTGGCTGAACAGGGTCAGCTCTAGGACTTTTGTTGGAAATACTGGTCAAGAAATTTCTTTACTCTGAGATTCCTAAACTGGAAGGATGCAGTGGGCCACGGCACTAACACGAAGGAAGGTTGTGCCTGAGAACAAAGCCAACACAGAGGAAGCAGATGTGAGGGTGGACAGCTGCCTTTCACAACCTTTCAGCACCCGGATCCTGCCCTGCCTGATGCCTTTGCTGATTATTGATAATTGTTGATTATGATATTCTATCGATTACTTAATTTTTTTTTTTTTTTTTTTTTTTTAAAAGATGACCGGTAAGGGGATCTTAACCCTTGACTTGGTGCTGTGAGCACCACGCTCAGCCAGTGAGCGAACCGGCCATCCGTATATGGGATCCGAACCCGGGGCCTTGGTGTTATCAGCACCGCACTCTCCCGAGTGAGCCACGGGCCGGCCCCACGATTACTTAATTTTTAAGTCATTAGAGCTACACTCTTGCAAAATCACCTGCAAGGTAAGTGTACTCAGGATTGAAAGGGAACTGACACAGAGGATGTGGACTGAGATAAGCACAGGGGGTGACCAGAAAGAAGGAAGAGGCACAGCAACGGGTTGAGGCTGGGGTGGGACAGGGGGCAGGAGTGGAACTCACTGGACCAGATGGGAGGCCAGGACTTCCTTGCAGATGGGCTGCTCAGCCAGCGTCAGCCAGAACTCGCAGGCCTCAAGGGCCACATTCTCATCATGGTCCTGGGTCCTCTGCAACATGTACTGGAGCAGGGAGGAGAGGCTAAGGTTCAGCCTGGCTGGGTGTGCTCCCTGACCCCCCCCATGGTCCACCCACCTGCCTGCACCTGTCCACCCAGTCCAGCTCGGTCATGCACACCTGGATAATGCTGTGCATGTGGGGGATGAGCCTGTCAATCCGCACTTCCAGAAGCATCACCAGGGCGCGGCATACATTCTTCCGCACCTCGGGGTCATCGTCCACGGCCAGGGCAAACAGGTGCTGCGGGGAATGGTGGGGTGAGATGCTGTAGGGCCCTCGGCCCTCCCCCTGCCCACCTCTGGCCCGGCAGCCCACCTCGATGAAGGTGTCAATATTGTCCATCAGTGCCTGGGCCCGGTCCATGATGAACTGGTTCACACAGGCTATGGCATGGGACCTGGCAGGGAGAGACATTATGTGTCACCCCAACTCTGCCCACCCACACACCCACTCCAGGCACCCCCGGAGACCCCAGGGGAGCCACACCCACCGGATCTTGGGGCTGCAGTGCTTGAAGAATTGCAGAAACTTGGGGATCATGATGTTGAGGGGCCTGTTGAGGGCATCACTGTCCAGAAGCTCAGACGAGTCTTCGCAGATCTTCTGCAGGGCCCCAAAGGCTCCCTGAGTGGACAGGTGCAGAGAGACAGGTGGGTCCCCAGCACGGCCCCAGCCCCAGCACCTACCTGCTCAGTGGGACCCCAGCTTGCTGCCTACCTCACAAGTGTTGTAATCCTCCGAGTTGAGCAGGTTGCACAGCTGAGGCAGCAGCTCGGGCCACATCTGCAGTTCGCCCTTGGAAGCGATGGTGGTGATCAGAATGCCTGGGGCAGCCAGGAAAGGACGCTGCCTCAGGATGGGCACCTGGGCCTCCCCACCGGGTGTTCACTGCGCTGCCTTTCCCTCCACTCTCCACTTGAGCCCCACAGCCCCCTTCGAGGTGGGTGCTCAGCAAACATCCTCTGAGCCTTACTGTGCACCAGCTCTGTTGCAGACCCTGGGATACAGCACGGAACACAACAAAACCCCTGCCCTTGGGAGCCAGAGGGAGGCCACGAGGCAAAGTGAAATCAGCAAAAGAACTGGGAGGCTATATGCCAAGGGCTAAGGAGGGAAATAAAGCAGAAAAGATGGCTAGACAGGGCGGAGGGTGAGGGTAGCAATTTTAAGTTGGGTAGCCAGAACAGGCCTCATCGAAGTGACATCTTGACATCTGAGCAAAGACCTGAAGGAGCTGAGAGGAGGCATCCAGGTACCTGGGGAAACAGCCTTCCAGGCAAAGGGATCAGCAAGTGCAAAGGCCCTAGGGTAGGACAGGTCTGGTGTGCTCACAGATGGGCAAGGAGTAAAGAGGGCTGAGCAGAGAAATTGTGAGGGGGGTGGACAGGGAGGTAGCAGGGGCACATCATGCAAGGCCTTGTGGCCACGAGGAGGTCTTGTACTGCCTCCAAGAAATACAAGTGCAACCTGCAGCAGGCATCTGGCCATGAGGCAGTGGAGCAGTCTGGCAGCAGAGCTGAACACGAGTGCTCTCAGTGTAGAAATGGCATTTAACGCCACAAGGTGGCAGTGTTTCCCCGGGACAGAAGCTGCCACTGCCAACACTATGATGACCCAGAATCATGAGTATTGAGAAAGGTGTTCCCTGAGATGGGTGCTGGTGCCAGCCCAGCAGTTCCAGACCCCTACCTGGCTGTGTGACATTGTCTACATCACCTAACCTCTCTGTACCTCAGTGCTCTCGGTCCTCAATGGGAGTCTTCAACAACTTAACCCAAGTACTTAGAGCAGAGTCTGGCACCTAGAATGAGCTCAGTAGGTCTAGATCCTCCTGCTGACCTCGGAGGGGAAGTGTTGGGGCTAAGAATCCCTTTTAATAGAGGCAGCAAGGCACAACATCAGCACTTCCAGGAGGCCCCAGTATCTACGTCAAATTTAATCCTATTTTTCTGTCCTTATTGCATTTATTTTTAGGAGTACCTTCCCTTTAAGGCAAGCAAATCTGTCTTTTCATTTCAATAGTTCTATACAATTTCCTATTAAAAGCAACTTTTAGGCTGGCCAGTTAGCTCAGTTGGTTACAGTGTGGTGTTATAACACCAAGGTCAAGAGTTCGGATCCCCATATAGGACAGCCGCCAAAAAAGAAAAAGGAACTTTTAAAGCATCTTTCTGCAACTTCCTCAAGCACACTTCTGGGAGTTGAGAAGGCTTCACCACAAACC
This sequence comes from Cynocephalus volans, assembly GCF_027409185.1. Taxonomy (NCBI): domain Eukaryota; kingdom Metazoa; phylum Chordata; class Mammalia; order Dermoptera; family Cynocephalidae; genus Cynocephalus; species Cynocephalus volans. The sequence goes on from NC_084469.1 coordinate 104,585,724, forward strand.
TAATTCATGTTGCGCCTAAATCATTATCTGGTTTTTTTTGGCGGCCGGTGTGCCTATATCAGTATCAGTGAGAATTAGCTAACGATTGTCTCTGGGCTCTGAAAGTTGCACACAAGAGCAGGGAGCCTGCATATTTTAACTGCTATATCCCAAACACTCAGCCAGGGACCTAACAGAAAATTCTGGATGCTGAGTGATTGCCTCAGAAGCAAGAATGACAGTTTCAGGAGCGAGTGGTTCCAGAATGTGGACCGGCCCTGCCTGGGTCACTTATGACCCCTGCTTCTTACCAGGCAAGTCCCTTAATGTCTCAGTGCCTCTGTTTCCTCGTCTGTCAAATGGCAATAATAATGGTACTACCAAGGGTGCTGAAACACTCAGTGAAGCAATACCCTTAACATGCTCAGAAGCTTCTTGGCCAAGAATGAGGGCTCCGTGTGTCCTCAGAGGTGACCCTCTCTGCCCCTCTTACCGATGGTGGCTCGGATGAGCGAGGAGGCGTCGCCAATATTGTTGAGACACTCCTGTTTGATAAAATCAGCCACGGGCGGCGGGAAGCTCTGGTAATGTGCCTTCACATTGTTCTTGAGAATGAGGCCACTGAGAGAGCGAGTTGGCTCATCTGGGGGGAAAGAGTTGAGGTTCAGGGGACCACGGGGGAGAAAGCAGGGTCCAGCCCACTGGAAGGGCAGAGGGCATACCTTCTGACTTGAGTCTGGTCAGGACAAAGATCAGGTAGTTGTTGAAGTCAGGAAACTGGTTGAGTTGTTTGAGTTTCTGCTAGGCTGTTAAGGGACTTGGGAGACAGGGGCCTTCCCCAGGCAGGGCTACCTCACTGCCATGGAGCTGAGAGCACCTCCGACCCCTGGGACCAGGCTGCCAGCTCCTGGGATCCCACCCATCAACCCCAGAACAACACACAGCATTTCCAGACCATCAGATTCATACAGGGAGTAACTTGAGTGGAATGCCTACGCTTCCCACCACTCTTGAAGACCCGGTCAGAGCAGAAGAGGGTTGGAAAACCCTGTTCCTCTGAAGGTGGCAGCTGCCACTCAGCAGTGCTCACTAGCAGTCCTAAATGTTGCCAGATTTTTTTTTTAAATGCAATCAGATTTTCAAGTGAAACTTGCTAATGTTTTAAATATTTTAAATTTTTAACTTAAAACATTTTAAACAACCAATTGTAAAAAAAAATTTTTAACCACAAAGCCTAAAAAACCCAAGTACCAACTAAAGGTCCTTTCACTCAGGGCCACATTTCCCCCAACTCTGACAGGACAGAACTGGACTTCCCATCCTAACTCCACTGCATACTAGTTGCAACCTTAGGCAAATTGTTTAGCCTGTCTAAGCCTTGATTTCCTCATCTGTAAAATGGGGAGAGTAACAGTACCTACTTAATAGTTAGTGGAATAAGTGCTCCATGAACAACAGATATTTTCACTTATTTTCTACCCCTGAAGCTCCAGGAATGAGACCCAGGAATCCTAATCTTACTTGTCTGTCCAGGCCACGCACTGTCTGGGGATTAGGGAGTTGGCCCCTCCCTCTCTGGCCTTCAAGGGCTGCAGACATCTGCGTGGTTCCCCCAGCCCCGGAAGGAAGGAAGGATACATCCTGCACGATGCGCTGCGTGGCCGTGTTGGGCGACTGTGAATCTTTGAGCAGCTGCAGGACCTGCTGCAGGCCCTGCTCGTCTGGCTGCCAGTCCATAGCGCAAGGCGAGCTGCAGGGATAGGGGCTGGGGTCAGCGCTGGGTCTCTGGGGCTCTGTGTGAGACCGTGGTTGAGCCCCCGAGGTGGTAGCAGCCGCCTGACGACGGGAGCGCCCTCGGCGGACAGGCGGAGGCCGCCGATCCACGCCTGCCCAAATGCGGGGTCCCCGCCAGCTGCGCCATCCTCGGCCGCGCAGTCGTGGGCTTGGGATCGCGGGCGGGGGAATGTGGAAGCGGGCCACGGGCGGCGGTGGGTCCCGGAGGATCCTCATCGGGCCCAGAGAGGAGCCGTCGTCCCAGGGCGGTCCATGCCGCCGCCCCCCGCTGCGGGCTTTAAGGCTTCCGCCTCCATGGCAGCTGCTGGGTGAGGGCCCAGCAGCCTCCACGTCCAGGGGCCCCGCCCCAGACCGCGATAGTGCCCCGGCCCCCGTGGTCTCCCCGGTGCAGGCACGGTCCCCGAAGATTCCCCTTCTCCGAAATCTGGCCCTTTGGTTCCTCCAGATCCCAGCCCCCTCCTGCCCAAATCAGGTTCCTGAGCTTCTCTGGGTGCACTGTCCCAAGGTGCTCCGATCGTCCCTGCCGTCCCCGCCAATCCGGCCCTTCAAGCTCAATGAATGCCAGACGCCCCCCTTTCTGGCCTAACCAGACCCCGTCCAACGATTTCCTTTAAATCAGGCCCGAAGCAGTCCCCAGATAGGTCTCCGTTGCCTCTCCGAATGAGCCAGCTAAGACCGCCCAACCCATGACAGAAGCCCCCTGAACCGGTCTCTGTCGCCTTCCCCAATCAGGTCTGGCCAAGCTTCCCCACCTCCCACCCTCCACCCAAGTCAGCAGTTAACTCTAGCTGACAGATTTCTGCTGCCTCCCCCAATCAGGGTCGGCCAAGCCGCCCCCCCCAAACCTCGAGTCGGAAACCCCCTTCGCCCAATCCCTGCAGCTTCCCCCAATTAGGCCTGGCCGAACACCCCCAGAGCATTCCCTTCAACGGATCCCAGAGACGCCTCGCACTCAGACCCGGCAAAGCTCTCTAGGCCGAAGTCTTACGCCCCTCCTTAACAGAGCCCAACAAGCTTCCCCCCAACTTTTCAGTGCAGCCTCCCCCAATCAGACCCAACCAGGCCCCGCCGGAACTGGTCCCCACACACACCCGATCCTCGCGACGTCCCCCAATCAGGCCCTAAGCAGTCCCCAGACGCTTCCCCCAATCAGATCTCCTCCAGTCCGCCCCAGCCGCCCCAGTGGCCCGCTTTTCGCAGCTCCCCAACCTTGCCCGGCTCCGAGGCCGCACCCCCCAAGCTCGGCTCGGTACCCCCTCCCCCGCCCGGTCCTTCCTCTCAGCCTGGTGAATCTGGCCCAACCGGGCTCCCGGCCTTTCCCGGTCGGGCGCGGCCCCGACGCCCAGGCCGCGCGCAGCGCAGGCCCGTTGCCAGGAGGAGTCGACACAAGCAGGAGCCGAGCGAGTCAGGCTCTTAGTGAGGCCCACTTACCGGGCCCGGAGCGGCAGCGGCGGAGCCTCGCGATGCGGCTTCTCCTGAGACTCGGCGCGGAAGGAGGGAGCCAAAGAGAGGAAATAAAGAAACGCGGCCGTAAATGAGCCGCCGTGGCTTCCGTACTCCGTTCAAACTGGTCCCGCCAAGCCAATCGGGAGGTGCAGGCGTCGCACGTGGCCTGGCACTGGAGAGATCCCGGCTCTGCCGAGGCGGGTCACGTGACGAAAGAGTTGTGGCCTCTCTGGCCGTTCGGTCCTCCCAGCATCTCGTTTTCTCAGTCTCTTTGGCCAGCCTGAAGGCAGCTCTTGGTGAAGGCAGGAGTTTGGTAGCGCGTGGGGACTTTTGGTGTGTGATGGACCCGGGAACCCCTCGGCCAACTCCTGTAAGAACAGAACTGTGCCTGCCTTTCCCCATCCCGAGGATACTTGGGATGAGTACACTGCGTGCGCGCAAGAAAAGAGCAGAGGGACTGAGCCCAGGGTGGACTTTATACCCCAGAAACAAAGGAAAGGAAGCCGGACAAAGGGAGTGCGTGAGAAGTGCTGGGTTCCTGCAGAAGCCTGCGCCACATTTTGCGTTATTTATTTTCCAATATTGTTTTACAGTTATTACAAGGAGATGAAAAAACCATAAGGATATAAATTTTTTAATGAAATGGATAAAATAAACTATAGAGCAGAAGGTCTAATCCCTTTCCCTACCTGAAGCTGAACGAGGTGGAACAGCCCAGGAAATTTAGGTAAGGATAGAGTCATGAAGAAATCTTCGTGATCCTTGAGCTGTCTGAAAACAGGGCACCCTTCTTCCTTCTCTTGATAGCAGAGCGGAGAAGGGAGGAGCTGGAGACTTTAGAGCATCCCGGTTTCCCCTCCAGGCCCTGCCAATAGCAAGGTGGACGACCTCCTGCCACTTGGAGCCTCCGTTTCTCCACTTGTCAAATGGTTTTAAGAATAGTTTTATCGATTAAAGATAATCAAAGTTAAGCATTAGCAGGCCGGCCATAAATAGTTCTTTTAAAATGTTTCTCCCCCCCTCCGGCCCCCGCAAGGCTCAAGGCCGTCATTACACTGTATTCAGCCCTTCCCTAAACCAATATTTACTGAATCAACTTGTGCTGTAATCCCAACAGAGAACCCAACCCTGCCCCGAGGGACAATTGACCCTAGACCGCAGCACAGGCCAATTTTTGCCCGTGCCTGGAGGAGGGGGACAGGTTTCTCAGACCACATCCCGTTGGCAAAGCCGGTCCCAGGTCCGTTCATTTATGAGAAGTAGTTTTTGGGGCCTCCCAGGCTAAGGAAGAGTCGGCTGGCACCTAATTCCACTCTGAAAGTCGGGGTAGTTCCCGCTCCTTAAAACAGGAGCGGGGGGCCGGCCCGTGGCTCACTCGGGAGAGTGTGGTGCTGATAACACCAAGGCCACGGGTTCGGATCCCATATAGGGATGGCCGGTTGCTCACTGGGTAGCGTGGTGCTGACACCAAGTCAAGGGTTAAGATCCCCTTACCGGTCATCTTTTAAAAATAAAAATAAAAATAAACAGGAGCGGGAACTACCACCGTAGCCACCTCCGCTGGGCACAAACCCCGCTTGAGACACGCATGCGCAAAGGTCTCACTCCTAAGCCCTCCCACCCCAGAACTACAAATACCGTCATGCCAAGCGCCTGAGTCGCCGCGCTTTAAGGCTCTGACTCTAAGGCGAGGGCTTCTGAAGACTCACCGGATGGGTGTTGAGCGCAAGGCAGAGTGGGATTGGGGGGCGCGGGCTGGATTTGTGGGTTTCGGGGGGATGGAAACAATAGGAGCTTTCTGGTCAAACTGAGGGGCTGCCTTAAATAAGGATCAGATAGAGAGCGAGCTTGGAATGCAAGAGACAATTTGTTAATGTTCACCACCTCCTTTTAATATCGCAAGTTCACAGCGGCGCTGCGCAAGCCTCGGGAGAGTTGGGGCAGAACAAAGTGGCCCCTGCTGCATGTATAGTCCACACTGTTGGCCCTCATGTAGTCACGGAAGTCTTACTCTTCCCAGATAGCGAATTTGAGTGCCGAATCAGGACAAGTTGTTTTTTGGGTCACCCCCCCTCCCATTTCTTACGCACCACCTGCATGTCAAGAGGTTTCCAGATAAATGCAGATCAAAACTACACTGAGATACCATCTCACCCCAGTTAGGATGGCTAAAATCCAAAAGACTCTGAACGATAAATGCTTCCGAGGTTGCAGAGAAAAAGGAACTCTCATACATTGTTGGTGGGACTGCAAAATGGTGCAGCCTCTATGGAAAATGGTATGGAGGTTCTCAAACAATTGCAGATAGATCTACCATATGACCCAGCTATCCCACTGCTGGGAATATACCCAGAGGAATGGAAATCATCAAGTCGAAGGTATACCTGTTCCCCAATGTTCATCGCAGCACTCTTTACAATAGCCAAGAGTTGGAACCAGCCCAAATGTCCATCATCAGATGAGTGGATACGGAAAATGTGGTATATCTACACAATGGAATACTACTCAGCTATAAAAACGAATGAAATACTGCCATTTGCAACAACATGGATGGACCTTGAGAGAATTATATTAAGTGAAACAAGTCAGGCACAGAAAGAGAAATACCACATGTTCTCACTTATTGGTGGGAGATAAAAATAAATTCACACACACACAAAAGAAAAAAAAAAAAAACCGGGGGGGGGGAGAAGAAGACATAACAATTACAATTCCTTGAAGTTGACATGACAAGCATACAGAAAGGGCATTGTTGGGTGGGAGGGGGGAGAGGGAGGAGGAAAGGAGGTTTCGGTAATGGGCCACAATAATCAACCACATTGTATATCGACAAAATAAAATTTTTTTAAAAAAGAGGTTTCCAGATAATATCTCATTCAATTCTCAAAACAGCCCATGCATGGCAAACTTACTTCATTTCAACTAGAAGCACTCAGTGCAAAAGAAACTCAGGGAGCTAGTACCCAGCTGTGAATCTTAGATGGGAAACAAACGCTCTCTCAGTTTACAACAGCCTCCCTGCCTGAGCACTGAAGAGTTAAAAGGTCATTTTTCAAGCACAGCCCTCAAACACAAGTCAACTTCTTCACCCAGAAAAGCAGTGATAGCTGTTTTAAACAACGTTGGGGTTAAAGTTGACTGTATGAATATAACCCTTAATTTAGAACTTGACCCTTCTATAATTTACCCCTATTTTATAGATGAAGAACCTGAATCACAGAAAGGCTTAAGTGACTTACCCAAGATCATTTAGTCAACAGGCACTAGAATAGTTTGAAGCCAGAGCTGCGTGACTCACTAGAACCTGAACTTGATTCTCCTCCCCCTTCAGGCTTTCCTCTGGTCGGGTCAGAGCTGGTAAGCACTGTGAAGGGAGGTGCCTGAACTTTCAGCACCTCCTGCCTCTTGGCGATACAGAATAGAGGCTGAGCTGCAGCAGGGGCGACCTACTTCTCCCACTGTGTTTCTTTTTAAAGATCCAGTGGCTGCTCGTTGCTTTGGAGGAGGAGGAGGTAGGGATGGTTCCATTAGCCTCCTGTGTTCCCTCCCACCAGTCGACCCCCAAGTCCAAAGTCACACCTGGGCTCGCTCAGCATCCCCAAAATAAGAGGGAAAGACCTTTGAGCCCAGGTGGAAAATAAAGCAGACAAGCCTTATTGTGTGGTAGCAGGAAGTGAGACGGGGAAGGTATCCTGTTCCAAAGGCTGCTTGCTGTTTCTTCTTCGACAAGCCGGGTGTGGTCATGGTTTCAGCTTAGGGTCTTTGCGCCTGCTGTTCCTTCTGCCTGGAACACTCTTCAGGGGACCATCCTCGCTGCCTGTCCCACTCTTTTCAGGACTTGGAACAAATGTCACTTTGTCAGGGAGATCATCGCTGACCAAGTCAAAATTGCCCTCTCTCCCACTCTCATCTCGGTCACCCCTTTCATGCATTATTTTTTCCCACAGAATGTATAACCATCTGATGTGCTCTGTGTATTATTCTGTCTTGTCTGTTTCCCCAGCTAGAACATCAGATCCACGAAGGCAGGATTTTTCTTTTAGTAGCTGTTTTATGTCCACGGAGCATGTGCTCAGTATTTGTTACATGAGTAAATGTCCCACCCCAACCTCCAGACTGCATCTAGCAGAATTTCAGAGGCCAGGGTGGTACCACCTCAGTCCTCTCCCAGGACCATAGCCATCTGCCTTTCCTCCCTCTGCTTCCTCAGGTCCCAGGCACCAGGTGACAGCCAAGTCAGTGTTTCTCTGAGTCTTGATCCTCCCCCAATTGAAAGTGGAACCCCTTCTTGGCCCTGGGACGGGTGGAAGTGCTGAGGTTGTTCAGCATTCCTGCCTGGGAAGACTCAGGTTGTAGGTCCATACCCAGTGAGCCCCAACATCTAGTAGATTTGAGAAGGGGACGGGAGGCAAAGACATCTTAAAACATTTGATGTGGAGGGCCAGCCCATGGCTCACTCGGGAGAGTGTGGTGCTGATAACACCAAGGCCACGGGTTCGGATCCCTGTATAGGGATGGCCAGTTTGCTCACTGGCTGAGCGGGATGCTGACACCACCAAGCCAAGTGTTAAGATCCCCTTTAAAAAAAAAAAATGTGATGTGGAGACTTGGTGGAGAACAGGCAGAACCAGGCAGCTTCACACTCCACGGGGATGAGCAAGGGGGCCAGGAGGAGGGCATGGGATGGCAATAAGCACTAGAGAGAGCAGTGGGGGAGTCAGACTTCCTTTAAGACACCCTGTCCCCTGACATACCATCGATTGTGTTCTGCAAGGTGAGGCAATCAAGCCCCTTTGCCCTTCTTCTCCTGACAGTATATGCATCTGGGCAGGACAGACTGGCCACCCTGGCAGGGCCGCAAGGAGCTGGGAGGGCTGATCAGCCCCTGAAATCCAGATCGTAGTGCTCCTCATCTCCTCCACTGCCAAGACCCCATACCCTCCCTTCTCCCAGTCATGGCCTGGCCTCCTCGGTCTCCCAGGCTCTGCCTCAGCCCCTTCAGTCTATTCTCCAAACAGGAGCCACAGGGATGCTGTGAGGATATAAAACACATCATGGTCCTTCCTACTTCAAACCCCCCAAAGTGTTCTCTGCACTTGAATAAAGTCCCGACTTTTCACCCTACGTAGCACACGAGGCTCTGCATGTAATCCATCCATCCTTCCACACTCACATGGGGAGGCTCCCCACTTGGACCAGGTGCTCTCCACCTGTCCTTTCTCTTTTGGTGGTTGACCAGTCTCCACATGTCTTTACGCACTGACTGTTCCCTCTTCCTGAGAACATCCTCAGGACTCTGATCCAATGTCAACTAAAATAGACACCCTCGGGCCAGCCTGTGGCTCACTTGGGAGTGTGGTGCTGATAATACCAAGTCAGGGGTTAAGATCCCCTTACCAGTCATCTTTAAAAAAAACAAACAAAAAAAAACAAGACACCTCTCCTCCCCAGCCTCTACCCTGTATTTCTTAGCAGTCACCACCCAAAATGACTTCTCCTTTTTGTTTTTTGTCTATCTCCCTCTGCAAGTACAGGCCAAGTGTGATGTGTTCTGTTCATTGCTATGGCCCCAGGGCCTAGAACAGCTCTGGCACATAGTAGGTGATCATTAAGTTTCTGCTGAATGAACACAGTAACAACTTTGGCCCAGTGAAAATAGGACTGTGAAGAGAAACTGAACCTAAGGTGCAACAGTGGGGATTCAGCCAGGGGTGAGGGAAGATGGGTCTTGAGTCCACGCGTGCAGGAGGGGACGTGCTCCTGCACCTTCCTACCCCCCCACCCCTCCCTCACTGGGCCAAACCCAGGCTTTGGCAGGTGCAGTGCCAGCCAGTGAGGGAGAGCTTAGGTTAGAGCTTGAAGAAGACAAACAAAGCACATGGCTCCAGCACTAAGTCAAGTTCTTTACTTCCCAGAAGTGATGGCTAAGGGGGGGACAGGGAAGGTGGGGGACGAGAAGGAGACAGAAAGAGCCAGAGAGAGCGAGGAGATGGAAAGAGAGGGGACAGTAAACCATTGTGTTCTATTAAGTCTCGTGAGGCAAGTGCTCAAGGTAAAAAAGAGTCCTGGAGAATCGCTGGCGGCTGCGGGAAGCATCTCGGTTTCCTTCTGTTATAAGTCCTCCGGAGGGAGGCTGCTACCGCTGCCACCGCTGCCACATTAAATAGTTATGTACATCGCAGAGAGTCCCAGGCTGTGGGCAGGCGGGGGAGGGGGTCATTTCACCAGGGGACGAGTTTTATCATCATCACCACACTGGTGAGCTTTGTACTTTTTCACTTCTGCCATGTACTTGGCCCATGCATCACCTTTACTTGTTAATACCTGTGGGGGGTGGGGAGGGGAAGGGGTTGGGAGGGAGATGCCAGGGAGGCCAGGAACCCAGGTCAGGACTGTCCTGAGACAGCTGACCCAACCCTGCTGTCACCCTGAAGGCCCTGGGTTTGAGGTAAAGATGTGCAGAGTCAAGTTATTTGGGGAACTTATTGAAAGCCCCTCCTACCCCACCCACACACCCATCCGAGGCCCTGGTGCTGGACAGGGAGGGAGAGGGCTCCACCGCTGGCACGGAGGCTGGGAGGGAAGGGCACTCGGGCAGCCCCACACCCGGCCTGCTCACCTCATCCTCCGTCTTCTGCTTCTTGGCTACTATTCCCGTCTTGAGGGCTAGTTTGTTCCCGCCTCTGCGTTTGCCCACCTGGGTGAAGGGACAGAAGACTGCAACGGTTACAGGAGCCGGGCCCGCCCTTGGCGGCGCTGAGGCCCACTACACCTTCCTAGCCTGGCCCGGTGGCCCGTCCCGACGCCGCGCCCAGCTCCGGCAGCCGGCCAACCTGCGCAGCAATCAGAGAGGAGCACACGCAACTCAGCGCTGGCTCTGGGCCTGCGATGCCCAGGCAGTCCTGGGCCCTGGGCTGCCCTCCCAGGGAGCGAGAAGAGTGCCCACTGTGATGGGGGCCGGCTCTGTCCTCACTCTATGCTGAGGCCTCACCCTCCCCTAGTAGGGACCACATAGGTGTCAACAGCTCCCTCTATTGAGCACCTACTGTATGCCAAGCCCTGTGCCAGAGTGCTGTGGATGTATCATCTCCTTTCACTTTCAGTTACCCTAGGATGAAGGTTATAACCATCTCCATTTTATAGATGAGGAAACAGTCTTTGAGAAGAAGAGGTCATGGTGACAACAAACAATGGAGCTAGATCCGGGGTCACACGGTTCTAAGTCACTGGGCAGCACCCTTAGCCATCAAGCAACACTGTTTCCCTGTGCCTAACCCAGCCTCTTTGGAGGGGAGACTGCAATGGCTCCTTGATGAAAAAATGAAAAGGACGGTGACAACTACTGCTACTCCCATTTATGAAGGGATCCTCAACCACCACTCTCAGTTGTCACACCAACCTGGCTCCTGATGCTTTCCCCTTCCTCAAACAGAAGTCTTACTCTGGACTTTCATCCTGGAATCCCATCTTCTCTCACTGACTGAGGGCTTCCTGTCCCCCACTGCAAAAGACTTCACAGACATCATCTCATCTCTACCCCTCAACCAGGCATTAAGTGACCTGTGCTTCTGGGACTATTCTCACACCCATTTTTAATAGATGAAGAAACTATGGCTTGGAGAAGTTAGATCATGTGCCCCAAATCACACAGCTGGATCCTGGACTTAACCCCCAGTCCTTTATTCTCAAGTCAACACTTCTTACTCCACACCACAGGAATTTGATCGCAACACCAGAGACAAAGCAAGCTCAGAGCCGACAACCAATATATGTCCCATTTATTTAGCCCAGAGTTTCTCAATCTGGCACTAATGACACTTTGAGCTGGATCATTCTTTGTTGGGGGAGAAGGGGTACCTGTCCTGTGCTTTGTAGGATGTTTAGCAGCATCCCTGGCCTCTACCAACAGACGTCACTAGCAATCCCTCCCTCAGTTCAGACAACGAAAAATGTCTCCAAACTCTGCCAAATGTGGTGGTGGGGGAAATCGTCCCCAATTGAGAACCACTGGTTTAGTCCTTCTTATAAGACAGGCCCTGTGCTAGCCACTTTTCCAGGATCACCTCACCGAATCCTCATATCACAAGATGTCATGATATCCATTTCCGCAACTAGGGAAAATGACCGTTGGCCAACCCAGAGACTCCAGAAAAGCAGCGATCTTGTCTGTCATGTTCACCACTGCATACCCAGCACCTAGCACAATGCCCAGCACAAGGTAAGGTGCTCAATAACTGGACACTGGTCCAATGGAGATTCAGGGAGGTCAAGCAATTTTCCTAAAGTCACACAGTAAGCGGTCTGAGTCTAATGCACACAGCTCAGACTAAATTTGCTCCCCTTCCCCACAATACAGGGTGGTCCCAAGTACTCAAAGGCCAAGTACCACTCAAACAGGAATACTGGGATCCAGGTTTCCCCATCCCCGGAGCGCTGCTTCCAATGCAATTCCTCGGCTCCCGGTTCCCGCGGGCAGGGTCCGGGGGTCCTCACCTCCGCCCCCAGACCCCTATCGTAGGGAACCCAGGTTCCACATCCTTAGCGGGAGACCCGGACGTCCCCCTCATTGGGGAGAACAGTGGACCTGGATCCCAATCCCCCTTCTCCGACCCCGATTTCCCCAGCCAAGGCAGGCCCTGGCGCCTGCCCCCACCCCCGCGGCTCCTTACGAAGCTGAGTGTGGGGCCTGGGCCGCCCTTCCTCTTCGGATCCCCAGGGCCCGCGGCGGCGGCCTGCTGGTCGGGTCGCTGCGGGCCCGGGGGAGGCTCCTCCTGCCGCTGCCGCTGCTCCTCCTCCATCTTCCGCTTGAACAGCTCCAGGAAGCTGCCGTCGTTGGCGAACAAGTTCACGCCGCCCGACACCGGGCTCGAACCCGCGCCCAACACCTCCTCGTCCCCGCTCTCGGGCGACGTCCCTGGCCCTGACTCAGCCCATCGGCTCCCGCCACCTCCGCTACCCGCGGGGCCCGGCGCCTCCCGGCCCGGAGGCTCCGCCCGTCTCCCTCGGGCAGCCATTTTGTCACCAGGTGCCGCGCAAAGGACTCCGGGAAGGCCGCTCCGGCCCCGCGCTTGGCGCCCGACTTGCCTGGTCCGGAGCAGTGCATGCCGGGAAGAGCGGTCTGGCCCGCGAGCGTCCGCAGTCGGGAGCGGGGGCCAGGGGCGGGGCGAACGAGGGCATGACCTGGCGGGGCGGGGCAATGGAGAGGTGCCCCGCCCCGCGGGTTCTTACAATACAGCGATACTCGGGCTGGCGTTACGCAGATAGGGGCTCCTCAGGAATGGGGCCATCGTCTGGGACTGTGGCTCTAGCTAGCTCTTCGGAGTGGGGTTCCCGCTTGGAGCTGGGGGGCGCATTGGCTTTGCAGGCCTAGAATCCTCGTCTGACACCAGGGATACTCTCGATGAGGTGAAGGACCCCGTTTGGGGCAGTGTGATCATCTGACACCTCAGAACTTGAGTCCCTAGCTAGGTCTATGGAACATATCTAGCCTGGACCCCTCGACTAGAAATGGAGGTATCTGTGGGTTGGGTACCTTCCTCTGGGATGCTCACATTTGGGAATAGGGATACGGCTGGCTCCGTGGAGCTGGGGTCCCCGTCTGACAATAAGGTTATTTTACGGGCTGGAGTACTCATATGAAGCCTTGGGTATTTCTAGGCTGGAGTCCACCTCTAAGATTAAGAGTATTCTGGATTGGAGTCCCTGCCCACGGCCTGGGACCTAGCTTGTATTCCTACCCCAGGGCAGAGGTTCGAACAGGAAATTCTCTGGAGTCTACCTTCGAACACGCAACCAAGTGCGTGTAGATTTTCAGAAATTAGGGTCCCTTCTACGACAAGGAGCGCGGTTGCAGGTATGGTCCCTGCGCAGCGGGACAAGGGCCTGCGGATCCTGCCCACAACTAGAATCGTTTTCCCTGATACCCACCCGGAGCCCGGGGACTTGTCTCCAGCCAACTATTCAATTCGTCTCTGATAGGCAAGAGATAGGTAGTTCACAGCCAATTAAATAACAGAGGCGGCGGACCTGAAGCAAAGTTGGGACTCAACTTGGAGAAGGAAGTGATCGACACGAAGTTGAGCCTATGGGATCAGGCCAGGGCGGATCTTGGATCTAATTTCACCCAAAGGGCATGGAATGGGTGTTTGGACGGTTGCTAAGGAGAGGTTGGCGCTACCGGGGCGTGAGAGTGACTGGTGGAAGTAGGAAAAGATGTAGCCAATGAAAGGAGTGCTTCAGGACTTAGGGCCCAATCAGTGAAGGGGAGTACACTGGACCATACCTATATGTTCATCAGACAGGGGGAGCCTTTGGAAAAATATCGACAAGAAGTAGATAAAGTGAGCTCTGGAGGCTGAGAACGTTAATAATGTAGCTTCTATTAGCTCTTAAGATTCAGGCCACGAGGAAATTAATTCAGGCTCCTAACCTTCGTGGGGATGTGATAGAGAATTTCCCCTGCGTGTCCTTTGTATGGTGCGCTCCACTTGGTCACGTGAGCCGGTTCCAAGATGGCGGCAGGGGTGGCCGGGTGGGGGGTTGAGGCGGAGGAGTTCGAGGATGCACCTGATGTGGAGCCGCTGGAGCCCACGCTTAGCAACATCATCGAGCAGCGCAGCCTTAAGTGGATCTTCGTCGGGGGCAAGGGTGGCGTGGGCAAGACTACCTGCAGGTAAGGAGGCTGAGACCGGAGCCGAGAAGGCGGGTGGGATGTACCACTGGGAAAGGGGAGGCCAGGGACTGGCTTTTCCACCCCGAGCCGGGCGAGGGGGCTGGGCCAGGGTCTTCCGTGTTGTACTCTCCCGAAATTACTTGGAGCAAATGGAAGATACCTCCTCGATGCAGGCCTGGCACCCTCTGATTTGGACCATCCCCATTGGGGCTCGAGTGCTGAACCACAGTGAACCTAGCGCACGGGGCGGGGGGCGGGGGAGCACTTAGATGTCCCAATCAGCTGGACTGTACCCGAGTGAGCTCAGAGTAGGGGGAGGGGCACCAGAGCAAGCTATACTAGTCTGGTGAACCTTGCCATTTTATGCCCAGTGCGAGGATGGGGGTGGAAAACCAGGGAGAGGGCACTTGATCGAAGTGTCCCAGTCAGCTGGGAGAAAGGGGAGGGGTCCCTGGGGCAAATTATCATGGATTAGTGCACTGAAGCATTCTGAGCTTAGCAGGGAGTGCAGGGTACCCTTTGGCTTAGAGTTGAGGGAGGGGGCACAGAGTCAAGCTATGCAGTCTGGACAGCTGGACCATGCCACTCTCTGCCCAGGAAAGAAAAAGCAGGCAGCAGGCCAGATCGACTCAGTTAGCTGAACCTTATGACTCTAGTCCAGATGGAGAGGTCAGCAGGTGAGGTCTGAGAGGGTTCTCTTGCAGGGATTGAGGCTTGATCGCACAGTGACCCATACTCTCCTCTTAAGGCTTCTGCTCATCCCTGTGACCTGCTCCTGAGACTCCACATCTCCCGTTGCAGACCTGGGGAGCAGAGCCTGACCCTTCACTCCCCACCTTTTGATCTTTCTTTGCCCAGCTGCAGCCTGGCAGTCCAGCTGTCCAAGGGGCGTGAGAGTGTTCTGATCATCTCCACAGACCCAGCCCACAACATTTCAGATGCTTTTGACCAGAAGTTCTCCAAGGTGCCTACCAAGGTCAAAGGCTATGATAACCTCTTTGCTATGGTGAGTGGAGCAGGGCTCAGCTCCCCACTTTTGGCAAAAGTTACTCAGGTCTTTCCTCCACACACCCACCAGCAGCCACCATGTCCTGCACATGCTACATCCTGCATCTCCCCAGTTTCACTTCTCTTTCGCCATACCAGGGGAGAACCAAGTGAGGAATGTTCAAGGAGCAGGAAGGAAGCTGGAGTGACTGGAGCTTAGTGAGCAAGGGTTGGGGAGGGAGAAGTTGGACAAGCCAACCAGAGCCACATGGACCTTGCAGGCCACAGCGAGCAGTTTGGCTTTGATTCCAGGTTTAATGGGAAGCTGTTCATTTTAAGCAGGGCAATGTCATGACTAAATTTGTTTTGAAAAGTTTCCTCTGGCCACTATGCAGGGATTGGGTTATAAGTCAAGGGTGGAAGCAGGGAGACTAACAAAACAAAGAAGCTGGGGCTATAACCAGGCCAGAAATGATAGCAGCTGGACTCGAGTGGGGGCAGAACAAGTGGAGACATCCAAGCAGATTGCATGACAGTAGCTTAGTTATGTGAGCCTGGAGCTTGGAGGAGATTGGCATTGATTTGGAAGTTATTGTCCTAAGGGTGGTATTTAAATCTGTGTGAGTGGAGGAGAGTGCGGGAGAACAGAGAGGCATAGAAACAAGCCGGGGACACATCAGCATTTAGGGTCCAGCAGAGAAGGAAGAACCAGCAAAGGAGGCCAAAAAGGAGCCACCAGTGAGGTGGGAAGAAAGCCAGAGAGTGTGGCGTTCTGAGATCCAGGAGGGTAAAGGAATCCTGGACAGGCAGAGGTTGTTGGCTCCAGCAGGCACATCGGTTTTGGATTGACCACCCTGGTAGTGGGGGCAAAGCCTTCCTGGAGCAAGTGAGATGAGGAGGTGGAGACAGTGATTGTCACCATGGGAGTTGAGAAGTGGGGCTTTTGCTGGAGGGATACAGTGTGTAAGGAAGGCTTTTTAGAGAGAGGAGATGTTAGAGCATTTGCTGACTAAGTGAAGCTGCAGAGGGAGTGAGGGTGCTGGCAGGAGACGATTCTCAGGCGGGATGAGTTCCATCCAGCATACAGACCCAGAACTTGGGCTCTGCTAGGGTCAGGACTCGGAGGGAAGAGCAGGAAATTAGGGCATCTCCTGGGGGGAAGATGGTGTTGGCAGCCAGTGAATTCTCTTTCTCACCAAGGCACAGGTGAGGGCCTCAGCAGTGAATGGGACAGAAGAGCTTTGAGAGGGAGAAGATGCCACCTTAACACTTCTGAGGGTGGAAGGGGGACCCAGGATTGTCTGGCTCATCGTGTGCCCATTGGAGATTTGTGATCAGGAATGGGGAGCAGGGAGGGAATTACTCGTCAAGTGTGTTCAGGCCCTCGAGTGCGGTGATACCGGAGAGCTGGGAATAACCAGGGTGGGGATTTTGCCAATCACATAAAGAAGAGGGAGTGTTTGCAAAGGCACCCTGTGGAGCCTGGGCCAGATAAAGGGGCTGGCCAAGAGGGACACTGACAGCTAACAGGGGGCAGAGGTGAGGGGATGAGGTGGCCCAAAGAGGTTTAGAATAACTGAGTCAGGAGAGGGGTGTGGATGATCAGAGGTATCCCCGTGACTAGGAATTAACTATCAGGGGTGTGACTGTGGGTGTACAGGGGTGGGGTGATGGGTGGCAAGCTCCCCACAGGGGAATGACCCCTGAGGGCAGCGACTTGAGGGCTTGGCCATGGAACTCATGATGTCACCAGGAAGAGGTGACATGAGAGGAGGATAGAGAGGGAGGCATCAAGTCTAGGACTAGTCAGGGACCCTGGACAAGGCCATCTCTTCATAAATTTATACATGTTGAGGAACCACTGTGTGCCAGACACTGTTCTAGGCACTTGGGGACACAGCAGTGAGCAAGACAGAAAACCCCCTGCCCTCCCAAGCAGACATTCTGGTTAGGGAGATAAACACAATAAGGAAACCATGTGGGATGTGGGGAGCTGCATTGTTAGACAGGGTGGTCATTGGAGGAATGATCTGGAAGAGGTTGGGGGGCCAGTTGTGGGAGAGTCTTGGGCAGGCGAGATCCATGTGGGGAACCGCAATGTAAATGCTCTGCAGTGGGTTTCAGCTTCCTTTTGGGGACCTTGGTCTCAGTTTGATCTTTTACTTGTTTATGAAATGATTTGACCATTGCTGAGACTGTACGAGACCCTAAGGCCCCAAAGGAGGGCAGTGCTATACATCGGGGTCTTGGGGTGACCCCAGCCATGACCTAATGAGGGACCTGTGGTTGGAGCCCTCCACAGGCTCCCTCTGGCCCTGTGCCCAGGTGGGAAGGCCCCCAGCAGTAGCAGCGGCCTGAGTCTCATCCCCTCGGCCCCCAGGAGATCGACCCCAGCCTCGGGGTGGCAGAGCTGCCTGACGAGTTCTTCGAGGAGGACAACATGCTGAGCATGGGCAAGAAGATGATGCAGGAAGCTATGAGCGCCTTCCCCGGCATCGATGAAGCCATGAGCTATGCCGAGGTCATGAGGTCAGGCCCAGCCAGTGGGGTGGGGGCCACGCGGGGAAGTCGGGGTACAGCGGGCCTTACCCCCATCTCCCCTCAGGCTGGTGAAGGGCATGAACTTCTCGGTGGTGGTGTTTGACACGGCACCCACAGGCCACACGCTGAGGCTGCTCAACTTCCCCACCATCGTCGAGCGGGGCCTGGGCCGCCTCATGCAGATCAAGAACCAGATCAGCCCCTTCATCTCACAGGCAGGCGGTGCCCCGGGCATCCAGGCGTCCCCTGAGTGGTAGTGGGCCCCCAGATGTGCAGTTACAAAGGACCTTCTCACCCCCACTTCTTCTCTGTCAGGACTTCTCACTGGGTGCAACAGATCTTCACTGGGGGGACTTGGCAGGGACTGTCTCCCCCACTGCACAGGCAGGACTCAGCATCCCTGCCCCTGCCCACTAAGTGCCCCAGATCGAGCTTGAAAGGACCTACTCCAAAGCCATGTAGACCTCCTTCAAATCCTCTGTGCTCACGGTGTGACACAGCTGTGTGACCTCAAGCAAGTCACTTCACCTCTCTGGGCCTCACCTTCCTTGTCTGTGAAATAGAGATCATGAGAGTGCACCCATAGGTTATCACTGTGACAACCCTAAAGCCTGCACACTTCTGCACACCACCAGCACTACCCCCCCCGGTGTGTGTGTGGTCTCCCTATGGGGACCTGTGCCTCAGGTAATGACATTTGTTGAGCACTTAAATTTGTGCCAGGTACTGTTCTGAACATGTCACATGCATCAGCTAGCACAACAGCTCTTGGAGGTAAGGTTTACAGATGGGGAAACTGAGGCTCTGGGAGGTAAAGCCCCTTGGCCATGGTTTTCCAGAAGTGGCAGAGCTGGGATTTGACTGACCCCAGGATTCTGCTCAAGGGCCCATGCCACTGGGAGGGTATCAGGAGTTGTCCCCCAGGTGTTTAGCAAACCCCCAACTCGGGGTTTAATAGGCCCCAGGTAAGCTGTGAGCCCTCCTACATTTTCCCCACAGATGTGCAACATGCTGGGGCTTGGGGACATGAATGCAGACCAACTGGCCTCCAAGCTGGAGGAGACGCTGCCCGTCATCCGCTCTGTCAGCGAACAGTTCAAGGACCCTGTGAGTTGTGGTCGCACGGGCAGAGAGAGGCTCAGAGCATGGTGACAGCACCAGAACCTGCCCCTCACTGCCTTCTCCTGCCTCCTTCAGGAGCAGACAACCTTCATCTGCGTATGCATCGCTGAGTTCCTGTCTCTGTATGAGACAGAGAGGCTGATCCAGGAGCTGGCCAAGTGCAAGATCGACACACACAATATCATTGTCAACCAGCTTGTCTTCCCTGACCCTGAGAAGCCCTGCAAGATGTGTGAAGCCCGCCACAAGATTCAGGCCAAGTACCTGGACCAGGTGTGCCCACCACCCAGCTCAGGCCAGCTGGGGCACCTCTGTACCTTCACTGTATTCTGACCTTTTGCTCCACCTTCTGACCCTCTGCCCCAACTCCTGCCCTTCACCCCCACTTCATACCCTTCACCCTAATTCTGGCTCCAGAGGACTGTGGCTGAACAGGAGGTCTGGCCCAGTGATCTCTGACCTTACTGGCCCTACTCCCACTATGACACCATGAAGTCACTGCCTCATATTCTCTCCCTGACTTGGGAGGCCCCCATCCTGATCCCTTCTATCTATCTATACTCTGTCCCTTTTCTCCTGCCCCCTTACCTCTGCCTCTGTATTCTGTCTGGCTACAGATGGAGGACCTGTATGAAGACTTCCACATCGTGAAGCTGCCGCTGTTACCCCATGAAGTGCGGGGGGCAGACAAGGTCAACACCTTCTCTGCCCTCCTCCTGGAGCCCTACAAACCTCCCAGTGCCCAATAGCACCATTGCCAGCCCCAACCGCTGCCATTTCACATCCACCCTCCACCCCCCCACCCCTTGGGGGCAGAATTTGCACAGAGTCCCCCATAGTACAGGGGGAGCCATTTGGGGGGCGGGAGGCAGGGAGGGGATCTATTCCCCCTGGTGGGGCTGGAGGGGGGTGTAGTTGCCCCCCACCTCTTCCCGCCTCTCGCTCCTCAATAAACTTATCTTAAACCACTGTTTGTTGATATAGGGAGAGGTAAGCACCTTCCTGTACAGTTGCATAGGTTGTGCACTGCACAAAAATGTCACATCTAGGCTGGCTAGTTCACCCAGTTGGGTAGAGCATGGTGTTATAACACCAGGGTCAAAGGTTTGGATCCCTGTACCGGCTAGCTGACAAAGAAAAGTCACATTTAGAGGGGTACATTCACAACAGAGATCTAATAGTGATGCTGTTTATTGTGGCAATTTTGGAAGGTAGGTGTCTTGGGAAAGGGGATGCCTTTTTCTACTGTATGGGTAGGTGTCCCTGCTGGGACTGCAAAGCCTGGAATGGAGGAGAGGGGCATTTGCCCACTCCCTTGGAGGCTCAGAGCGTGGGAACCTGGAGGCCCCTTCGCCAGCCCCAGGCTGGTGGGAAGTGGATTAGTCCGGCAGCGGGCCCAGCACTGCCCGCTGTTTGGTTTGGGAATTAGTGGGCGCCCTGGGCAGAGGCTAGGCCTGCCAGACAGGATTAACTGTCTCCACCCCCCAATTCCTGCCCCCATGGGAGGGCATCAGTCCCTCCCAGCAAAAGGCTACAACAAGGGGGCCGATTATTAGGCAGGCTGACAGAGGGCTCAGGCCGGAAGGGCCCCGAAGTCCCATCCAACCTTCAGAGCTGTCTCACTGAGTGGCCTGCAGCACATGCTTCCTGCTGTTTGAGCTTCAGTCCCCTCATGCCTAAAATGGAGACCTAAGTATAGCCATTCACAGAGCCATGGCACAAATTCATCAGACTGTCAACACACTAGCCGGGAAGGCGTGGGCCCCCTTAACCCTGCCCTTCACTCCTCCCTCTGCCACTGCCTGGGCAGCCACCATCATTCCCACTTGAGAGACTCAGGATGAGGCATGACCTTGAGTGTTGGCAAGTTCCAAGCCGGAGCTGGTTAGGGTGGGGGGGACACACATGAGTCAGGAAGTGATGTTTAGAGCGTGCACACCCAGGGTCTGGGCATGCCAGTGAGTATATGTAAGGGGAACCCAGCCACGAGCCTAGACGTGTCCCCCTACTAGATTCTGCTGGGTGTGTGCAAGCGGGTGTGGACACGCCAGGGTGGCGCGCATAAACAAACACGGTGGAGCAACCAGTGGCAAAGATCCCAGGCTCCCAGGCAAATGGCCTGTTCAAATCCCAGCTGTTCCACAAACGAGCTGTGTCATCCAAACCTCAGTTTCCTTACCTGGACAGTGGGAATAACAAGGACACCAACTTCATATGCCCATTTGCAAGGATTCGGTGAGATGAAATACACAATGCCTTTGCAAAAGCACCAGGCACCGACCTGCCAAGGAGTGTTTGTTATGACTCTTACAATTATCAAGCATGTGAACAAGCCTGGGCAACCTGCCCCAGGCCCGGTGGGGGTCCAGCAGTCAGAAGTGTGTGGGGACACCTGTGAGCTGGGGGAGGGGAAATGAGCAGGAGGGGTAGCTGCAGTGAGTGTAGAGACACATCCTAGGGAGTGGCCGCTGCTGACCCGGAACTTAGCCCATCCGCAGGAAGCCTGCCCCCTCCCTGGGTCCCGCAGCTGGTGGCACCACGCCACTGCCCCCTCGGCCCCGTTTATGGGCTGTCCGGCAGCTGGACAGCGGAGGCACGGGTTCGAGGGTGGCCAGTCCAGGCCGGTTCCTAATTACCCCAGGTGGGGCAGACATCTGTCAGTGTGGGAACACAGCGTCCTGGCCAGCCGGGCCTTGGGGTGGGGCTGCGCAGAGCCATCCATAGTCCTAGAGCATGGGGTGGACTAGAGGGGCTCAGGGCCACCCCAGGGCACTCCTGCTGGGGCTGAAACCCTGAGCCTCCACCTCTCCCACACTGGGCTGTGCATTGATGTTTGAGAGGTTGGGATGGGTGGAAGCCGTTTGTACCAGACTGAGTGTCCCCTTGTAGGTGTGTCTGTGGAGAGGGAATATCTGTCCCAAATCCATGCCAAATGTGGGGACGAGCTTTTGTGTCCCCAAGCTTGTGTGTTCATGGCAACGCCAAGTGTATGGGTGTGTGTGTGTGCACACTGCAGAGGGAGTGCTGGGGAGGGGGTTGTCTTATGTATTGATGTGCACGTGCAAGTGTGTTTCACAAGGTGTTACAGTTGGTGGAACTGTTGGTGAGGGATCACTGTTGTGTGACTGTGTCTTTGCAACATTTGTGGATCTAAAGGACCACCATGGGCCCCTTCTGACTCTGGGACAGTGTGCCATTGTGTTGAAGGGAGGTATTCCTGCATTTGGTGTGTGATACAGGTACGTCTTTGTATGGGGAAGATCCGGGAATAAAACCGCTGTGCCATGGTGTGTGGCTGTGTGTGTGAAGGCATTCTAGGTTCTGGGTGGGGTCTGCGTTTGGCTGGTTGTATGACCTTGGGTGGGTCTTTGTTACATGGTGTGATCATGAGGGAATGTGCCCTCCTGCCTGTGTCCTCCTATGTGGCTGTTTGGAGCACTGTGTGTGTACCTGACAGCTGAGAACCTGGTATGTCAGGGTCCATCTGCCTCATATATATATATGCATGATGGGGGTTGGAGGTAGATCTAGGTGTATCTTGTGAGATTCTGAAAGTCTTTGTGACAGTGCTTACTCCCCTCTTGGTCACCGTGGTTGTGTGAGTTTGTGTTAAGAGAAGCTGAATTAAAAAAGAGAGAGAGAAGCTGAATTCATGTCTGGATCTGTGATGTATGTATCTATGTGCATCTTTGTGACAGCTGTGATTACAAGTGACTGTGGAGTGTCCCAGTCTCAGTGAGCAGTGTATCTGGGAGAGGAGTGTGTCGGCTCCCTCCACCAGCTCTAGATTCCAGATCCCTTGGACCTGCCAGTGAGTGATTGGGAGGGAGACAGGGAGGGGCGAGGGAGGACAGGGCGGATTTCTCCCCCCCCCCCGTCCAGGTAACAAACTGTCCTCGCTCCAAACTTCTCCAAACAAAGCTCTGAGGCTGTAGCCCAGCTGAGGGGGCGGGCCAGGGAGGGGCTGCCCACGCCCACTCCCCAGCCCCCTCCCGCCCAGGGTCTAGCTTCAACCCCACCCAATGCTGAAGCCACCGGCCCATCCTGTCCCTGTCCCCTTGCGTCCCTGCACCCGACACCCTCAACACAGGTGAGAAAGACCTAGGCCTAAGGGGATAGGGGTCCATCAGGACAGACGTGCTTGTGGGCAGAAATCCATCTAGAGTCCTCCCCGGGGTGGGGAGTGGGGGGCTAGGAAGGCTGGAGAGGAGGGGACAGAGGAAAGGTCAAGGTGGATCTTGGAAGAGAAGGGGGAGAGGGCAGAGCCGGGGTGATTAAGTGGGAGGCAGACAGGCTGCGGCAGCTCATGCAGCAGAGGGGGGACAAGAAGTGGGGGCTGAGGGAGAAGAATGGGGGGAATGAGAGCCCTAAGAACCTAGAAACCGAGGTGCTGAGGACTCAGGGAGTGGAGGAGGTGCAGGTGGCGTCCAGGTGAGGGGAATGCGATCGAGTAGAGCTGACTGTGGACCCTTCTCGAAGGTGGGGGATCGAGAGAGACAGCTTGGGGACTGCAAGGCACTGGGACCAGGAGTCCAGTAAAAGGGACAGCTTGAGAGAGAAGGTTGGGGAAGAGAACTGGGGACTGGAACAAGATTGAGAGTGAGCAAGGCTGGGAGAAGGGAAACTGGGCAAGGGCCAGGACCAAGGGGGTGGCTGGGGCATGGGTGGGGACACTAAGCTCAGTCGGCCCACACCTCTCCACCCCCACCCACAGCCCCCAGCCCGGCCCACTGCCAGCTGCCCCTTCCCCCATCACCCCCCATTCCTTGGCCCACAGGCTCTGGTCCAGTTCAGCCCTCTTCTCCTTGGCCCCACCAGCCAGCTGCTGCGATGACTGTCACATACACAGCCCGAGTGGCAAACGCCCGCTTCGGTGGCTTCTCACAGCTGCTGCTGCTGTGGCGTGGGAGCATCTACAAACTCCTGTGGCGTGAGCTGCTCACTTTCCTGGGGCTCTTCATGGTGCTGAGTGCCACCTACCGGTGAGGTGGCCTGGGATGGAGGGTGCAGGTTGGGAATGTGAGGTCTAAGGGATGAGGTGGCTGAGAGAGGGGGCTGAGGAGGGGCCTTGGGTGGGATGGGGAGAGGGGTGCAGCAAGAGAGATCTGAGGCTTGTGGGGGGGGCTCGTCCCTGACCCCGTGCCCCCTACCCTGCAGCTTCCTGCTGACTGAAGAGCAAAAGCGCTACTTCGAGAAGCTTGTCATTTACTGCGACCAGTATGCCAGCCTCATCCCTGTCTCCTTTGTGCTTGGTGCGGTCACACCCCTTAGCCCCCATTCCCGTGTCCCCTGGAAATCCATATCTATTCATGCCTTTTGGAGATCCCAATTCCTGCTCTTCTCAGACTCCCCTCTCAAATCCAATGCCCAGCCCCCAACTTCTGGATCCACACCATGAAGATGCCGGGTGTGGCCCTGCACTGCACAACCTTGGATGTCACTTGGTCACCGTGCCCCCTGAGGTGCCTCCATGAGAGTTCTGTCTCATGCACAGGTTTATTACTGGTCACCTCAGGGATTCCCACCTGTGTCTGCATGAGATTACTAGTGTTCCCCCTCACACACATCGTGGGCCCCAGGGACCCCATATGACTCCATCCTCTCAAGTCCAGCTTGGGGGGCAGTTCTCTGACAAGTCCTGGCCCCCAGTGCCCAGTGACCTCATGTGGCCTCAGTCTCCCTCCCTCCACCCATAGGAATGGGGTGACCAGCATGCCCAAGGCTACCTGACATAGACCCTGTGCCCAAAGTCCCTCACACGTTCCTGACTCAGGGGCCCCGTGTGGCTGTTGTAACAAACTTGTCCAGGTGTTCCTGATGTACAACTCCACAAGCCTGGCCTCCCTCCCTGTGTTTCAGGTCCCTATGCCCCCAGCGAATCTCCCTGTGGCCAGGGTGACATCCTGCCCACGTGCTCCTAACATGGGCCCTTTGTCTCTATCCCCATCCTGGGACCCCAATTCCCCATCCCAGGTGACTCCCAAGTAGCCAGGATGACCCAGCCTGCTCTGGTGTCCCTGATGCAGACCCTATTCGCGCTCCTCTTCTCACTACCTAGGTGTCCAAACCCTTGACCCTGGTGTCCCCGGTGAGCCCTCATTTCCGGCTGTCCCACAGGCTTCTACGTGACTCTGGTGGTGCAGCGGTGGTGGAACCAGTACCTGTGCATGCCGCTGCCCGACCCGCTCATGTGCGTGGTGGCGGGCACGGTGCACGGGCGCGACGAGCGAGGCCGCCTCTACCGGCGCACACTCATGCGCTACGCAGGACTTTCAGCCGTGCTCATCCTGCGCTCCGTCAGCACCGCCGTCTTCAAACGCTTCCCCACCATAGACCACGTGGTGGAGGCGGGTGAGTCCCGGGCCCGAGGCGCGGCGGGGAGGGGCGGGACACGGACGGGGGGCGGGGCGAATAATCCTGACCACGCCTCCCCAGGGTTTATGACCCGCGAGGAGCGCAAGAAGTTCGAGAACCTGAACTCATCCTACAACAAGTTCTGGGTGCCCTGCGTTTGGTTCTCCAACCTAGCGGCGCAGGCCCGGCGCGAGGGCCGCATCCGCGACAACAGCGCCCTTAAGTTACTTCTCGAGGTGGGCCCGCCAGGACGTCATATTCCTACAGAACACCAGGGAAATTGTACTCTACTCCCTGGAGTTGTGTTAGCGGCGGCCTGGCGCGCGCCTCCCACGAGACAGACTCCCCAGCAGCCCACCCCCTGCCCCCCGCCTCCAGTGCACCCTTATCCCCATGGGGCAGATCCCAACACCCTCAAAGACAAACCCTAGGTGCACGGCCCCACCCCAGGTGTACACTCACCACCAACTACTCTCCCTGGAACCTCCAGAAGCACACTCCCACCTCCCACCGGGTGACCACCCATCTCCATCCCAGACACCCCCACTTCATCTGCATGTGTGAGCTCACAGTTCGGGCCCCCTCATGCCCTGTATCCGCCTCCAGGAGCTGAATGTGTTCCGGGGCAAGTGTGGGATGCTCTTTCACTACGACTGGATTAGTGTACCCCTCGTCTACACCCAGGTAACCCCGCCGTGCCTCGGTTTATATCACTGTCAGAGACCCTGACGCACTGGTCTCAAGGGGAAACAGGGTCAGCTAAGACCCCATCACAGTGACGCCCGATCCTGGCTCTGGTCTCTCAATGGCCTCCTGAGGTCGGGAGAACCCTCACCTGGAGGACCCCCCCCCCCCCCGCCTCCAGGTGGTGACCATCGCAGTGTACAGCTACTTCCTGGCTTGCCTCATCGGTCGTCAGTTCCTGGACCCCGCGCAGGGCTACAAAGATCACGACCTGGACCTGTGCGTGCCCATATTCACCCTGCTGCAATTCTTCTTCTATGTGGGCTGGCTCAAGGTGGGTGGGGCCTCAAGGCTGGGGCTCGGGGCGTGGGCGGGCAGAGGTTCTCAAGGTTGCCCCTACCTATTCCCTCCCCCCTCAGGTAGCCGAACAGCTCATCAACCCTTTCGGAGAGGATGACGACGACTTTGAGACCAACTTTCTGATCGACCGCAACTTCCAAGTGAGACTCTCCCCGTTGCGACATCTCCGACCTCCCAAAGCGTTCCTGGCCCCATCCCAGTCAAGACGTGCCCAGGCCTCACTCCGAACCATCCCCTCTTTGGTCACCAGGCTCCCACCCACCTTGAGGGGTCCACCCCTGGGTCCTGCCTCTCTGCCCCTCCCCACCCCGCCCTGCGTGTCCGCACCCGCAGGTATCGATGCTGGCCGTGGACGAGATGTACGACGACCTGGCCATGCTGGAGAAGGACCTGTACTGGGACGCGACCGAGGCTCGCGCCCCCTACACGGCGGCCACCGCCTTCCTGCTGCAGCAGCCCTCCTTCCAGGGCTCCACCTTCGACATCACGTGAGCCGGCGGGCGGGCGGGGCCGCTCGGGGCGGGGCTTATGGCTCTGCGGGGCGTGTCTGATTGAAAGGGTTACCGGGGCTAGGACGCGGCAAAGGGCTAAACTTTGGAGATTCGCTTTGGCTGAATCTCTGAAGAGCTGAAATCTCCGAGGACAGGGACAAGAGCAGGGGCTGAACTTGGGGGCGGGGTCAAGGTCTGGGACCGGGCCACTAACTGGGGGCAGAGCTAAGGAAGTGGACGGGACGGAGGTGGTACCAAAGACGAGGGGGCGAAGCCACGACTTGAGGCTTTGAGGTCTAAGTGCGAGCTTGGCCAGAGCCAGTGGATGAGGCTAGGCTCTGGGGTGAGGGGCCAAGGTCTCTGGCGTGGGTGAGGTCAGGAAAAGGAGCGAGACTGGAACCCTGCTCTGCCGATCAAAGAGAGAGGCAAGGCAGCAGCGCTGACCCACTCCGGTCCCGCAGGCTGGCCAAGGAGGACATGCAGTTCCAGCGGCAGGACTGCGTCGTGGACGGACCGCTGGGCGAGGCGCACGGCGACTTCCTGCAGCGCCTCCTGCCGGCGGGCGCAGGCACAGCCGGCGGAGGCCTGCTGGGCCGTCGACTGTCCCTGCTGCGCCGCAAGAACAGCTGTGTGTCGGAGGCGTCCATTCCCGCCAGCTGTGCGTGCTCAGGCGCCCCTGATGGCACGGCCCCGGAGTGCGGCTGCGGGGAGCCGCTTCTCGACCTCGGCCCGCGGGAGCCCGAGCCCGATCCCCCTGCTGGTCCTGAGCCGCCTGTCCCCATCCCCGGGCCCACGGCCGAGCCCTTCACCACCGTGCCCATGCCGGGGACCCGGGGGCCGGCGCCGCCCTGGCTGCCCAGCCCTATTGGCGAGGAGGAGGAGAATCTGGCCTGAGGGCCCAGGATCCCCAAGGACAGAGAACCAAGCCCCCCCACAGCACTCAGGCAGCAATCCAGGTCGGCATAAGCCTATATGCCTGCATAAAGCCTGCCTGTCCACATTTGACCAGCTATCACTACCTGCGTGGGTCTGGCACTGTGCTAAGGGCGGGGGATTCTTCCAGCTTCTTTGAACAGCCCATCCTTACCAACAGCTCTACTTCCCAGCCCCACAACCAGAGAGGTCTCTAACAGTGTGTCCTGCCTTTATTCTTTCCTTTACGTGGACGTGGGAGTGCCTACTTCATGGAGTTGTCCAAAGGGTGAAATGAAACAACTTTGAAGCATTTGGCATTGGGCTGGCCGGTTACCCAGTTGGTTAGCACACAACCTTACAACACCAAGGTCATGGATTCGGATCCCCATACGGCCAGCCGCAAAAAAATAAAGTATCTGGCATCTAATAGGTGCTCAAACGTTGCTAGTCGTTTTTATTCAAACATTGGCAGCATGACTTTTACCAGGCATTATGCTAATAAGTAAGATTTGGGAATTCTTCCAGGTTTTTGATGATGGTTTGTTCACTTCCCAAACTCTGTTCTCTGAAATACCTACCTCAGTGCTCTTGGCTTTACTCATTAATTCATGAGCCAGCCACTGACGCAGAACCACACCTTCCTCTTGCCCCAAGCCCCTGAAATCTCAAATACCCCCTCAGTGCTCCAGGTCTTCATTTAATCATATGATAATGACTCCTGAATTTAGAAGGCCAGCCAGGAGCCCTTCCCTGATTCTAGACCCAGAGAGCCAACTGCATCCTGGATGTCTCCATGCACTTGGAACATAACACAGCCCCAAACCAACTCCCAGTTGGCTCCCCAATCTGCTCCACCCTGTGTCTGTCAGCTTTGTCCTTCCAGGTGACTAAGCCAAATCTTTGGAGTCATTTTTGGATCCTCTTTCACTCACCTCCACATCAACCCAGCAGCGAATCCTATCAGCTCTGCCTTCAAGTTGTGTCCAGAATCCAACCGTTTCTCACTCCTCCAGGGCCCCCACCATGGCCAAAGACCCCACTATCAACCACCCACCTACTCATCTGGACTAGAGAGACTCTGCCCTGGTCTTCCAGCTCTGGCCCTGCCCCCCCCCCGGCTGTTCCTCCCAAAGTAGCCACTAGAGGGCGCCTGTGAACACCTGAGTCCATGGCTCCCAGCTCACTTAGATAGAATAAAGCTAGAGTACATACTCCCTGCAGCCCAGGAGGTCCTGAACAATCTCCCTGCCCCCATCTGCTCCTACTCTCCCCCTCACTCACTCCACTCCAGCCACACTGGCCTCCTCGCTGTCCCTCTAACCCACCAAGCAAGATCTCATTCTGAGGACCTTCACACATGCTGTTCCCTCTGCCTGGATCACTTGTCCCCAAACACCTACATGGCCCCTCCCTCACTTCCTTCAGGTCTCTGCTTAAATGTCACTTGCTTGGTGAGGCCTCTTTTCCTGGCCTTTTATGAAAAATTGCCACCTCCCAAATCCACCTCCTGCATACTCACCATCTTTACTTTTCTCTGTAGCACTTCTCACATCAAACTTTTATTTTATCTATTTTGTTTACTGCCCATTTTGTTTATTGGAAATGTCAGCTTCACGAAGGCAGCTTTTGTCTGAAGCTTCTTCAAAAACCACCAACATAGGGCCGGCCCGTGGCTCACTTGGGAGAGTGTGGTGCTGATAACACCAGGGCCGTGGGTTCAGATCCCTATATAAGGATGGCCGGTTAGCTCACTTGGCAGAGCGTGGTGCTGACAACACCAAGTCAAGGGTTAAGATCCCCTTACTGGTCACCTTTAAAAAAAAAACAAAAACCACCAACATCACCCACACCCCCACCCTGTTACACAGATACAAAAATGATTCTTACCTCTCACTGGGTGCTATCAGTCACTCGCACTTTAGTAAGAACACAAGACAGGGCTTTCTTGAAAGCAATAGTCTGAGTTCCTTGCCCACTTTCTCTCCATCACCTTGGTGCCCAGAGTCCAGCCAGGACAGATTGAAAGTCTTTATTATTATTTTTCCCAAATATAAAATCAGACTCTCCCCAGGTAACACATTAATTCCAGGAAGAGAATCAAGGATAAGAATCACATTGCTAAAAAGAACAGGTCTATTCCTGCCACCCACCATCTGCCCCCCCCAACAATCTGGGAGAGCAAAGAGCAGAGGTCATGACATCAAGGCTCTCAAGTAGCTGGCTGAGGCCTGATGATGGGTGCCAGGTGAGCTGGGGGAGTCCAGAGTGGATGAAGCCCTGGCTAGCTGTCAGTGCTTGTCGGTGGGGCGAAGGTTCAGAGATGCCAGGCGTCCCAGGGGTCCACGGCGAGCGTTGGTGGCCAGCCGCTGCTGTGCCAGGAATGACTGCGCATGGGCGGGTGCCCGCTCTTCCCCAGTTCGCTGCTGCAGGGCCATGCCCTGGAGGGAGGGGGTGTGGTTGGGGTCAAGTAAGCCTATAGGAGCCCCCAGTACTCTAGCCGTGGTGATGGCGCACTCACCATATTATACCAGGCACTGATGAGCAGCTTTTCTTCCTGCTCCCGCTGACTTCGACTCTTCTCAAAGTCCATCTGCCAAGGAGGCAAGAGTCAGGGGCCTGGATATGCTGGGGGCACCACAAAGGGACAAGGACACCCACCTCCAGGTGCCGGATGCGGACGTCCCGCTCCTGGAGCTGTGTCCTCAGCGTGTGGAGTTCTGGGGGCGCCCCTCCGGGTGGCCGTTGCTTGGGTTCCAGGGTCTGTATGACCTAGGGGATGGGAAAGACACAGCCAGAGTGACTTTGACTTTGAAGCCCCCTTTGACATGTTAGGGTGCATTAAATGTGACAGCCCAGGGCAGCGGAGGAGCGTGAAGTCTGTGACTTGGTGAGGTGTGACAGAGGCTGGGATGAGGGACAGCGAGTTTTAAACTGGCAGGAGGCGTGAATCAACGGGAGGTGGGAGCCCCCACAGGAGGCCTGTGGGGACACCCAGCGTCCTCACCGTGCGCGCCTTGTCCACGTAGCGGCGGTACCGCTCCTCCATGGCCCTCAAATCGGCGTCCTTCTTCTGCAAGCTGTGCTGCAGCTCCTCGATACGCCGGGCTGCGGGTGGGACAAGGGGGCCCCTCAGCTCCACACCAAGCTCTGGGCTCTGCCCACCCATCCGGCTGCCGGGTCCCACTTACTGCTGCTGTCGGCTGGTGGCTCCAGCTCTTCCATGTACTCGCGCTTCCGCTGCAGCTCCAGATCTGCCTCATGCAGCTTCTGCCTGCGGGCAGCGGGTGGGCAGCAGCGGGCTGACCTCTGGGCTGGCTTCTCTTTCATCCCAGCCTTCCCAGCCGGCCAGAAGTGCCCCTGCACAGTCGCAGAGACCTCTCTGCCTGCCCCCCACGCCTGGGGGCTGCATACCCTGGCACCGCCACCTCCTTAGTCATCAGAGCCACAACCCTCTACACCCTAGCCAGGTGCCCCCTGGACCAGACCCCCACTGTCCAATTCTCCCCATCCCACAGCCCCCAGGCTGGTCCAGCCACTACCATCCCTAACCAGCCTCTTCTACTCTCAACCCCTCGGTTCCATATCCATGCAGTAGCCAGGGATCTTTCCAGAATGCAAGTCTCTTATAACAAAAGGAAAGGCAAGGGGCTGGCCAATTAGCTCAGGTTAGAGCAGAGCCTGACAACACCAAGGTCACAGTTTCGAATCCCTGTGCCGGCCAGCCAACGAAAAAAAAAAAAAAAAAGGAAAGGTAAGTTAAAACTTTATAATTCTGCCATCTGTGGCAAAACTCCAGAGGTCTGACAACACTCCCTGTAGGGGAGACTATTGTGCATTGGACATGGAATGTGATATAACATCTAATAGGGGACTTTTGGCTATGTCTACTAAAATTACAAAGGCATGTAATGCCCTTTAAGCCACCAATTCCACGTTTGTGATACATGTGTACACAAACAAAATGATGCAAAGACAAAGGTATACTCTGCTGCATTGTATGAAAATTGCACGTGGTGCTGATAACACGAAGGTCAAGGGTTTGGATCCCTGTACCTGCCAGCTGCCAAAAAACAAACAAAAAAAAAAAACAAAAGAAAGAAATTGCATATGGGAGTTCAAATTATAAGGGGAAAAAAATTGCAAATACCTAGAAAGGATGAGCTAAATACATTATGATATCCAGGAACAAAATGCTATGCCAGGGCCAGCCCGTGGCTCACTCGGGTGAGTGTGGTTCTGATAACGCCAAGGCCACGGGTTCGGATCCCATATAGGGATGGCCAGTTAGCTCACTGGGTGAGCGTGGTGCTGACAACACCAAGTCAAGGGTTAAGATCCCCTTACTGGTCATCTTTAAAAAAAAAAATGTTATGCCGGCCCTTCTTGATAGTTCCGAGAGAACTTTAAACCTTAATCCTCCAGTCAACCATCCTCAGTAAGTAAATAACTTCTCCTGTGCTCTGGGTCAGCACTAGCTACTCCTTGGCAGAAGTGAGAAAATAATCACACAAATCATTTTCTGTAAGGGCTGGCCGGTTAGCTCACTTGATAGAGTATGGTGCTGATGACACCAAAGTCCAGGGTTCAGTTCCTGTACTGGCCGGCCACCACAAAACAAAACAAAACATCATTTTCTGTAAGGCCTAAATTTCCCATGGAATCCCAGTTGACAAGGGCTTATAAAAAATAATAAGGAATCTCTCATTCATATGGAGAATTTCCCTGTTATCTTCTTAGGTAGGAAAAGCAAAATGCAGACTGACACACATTATATGCTTGCTACCTTTTGGATAAATAAGGAATAGGAATAAATATCTATATTCACATTTTTTGAATTTCTTTTCTTTTCTTTCTTTTTGTTTGGCAGCTGGCCAGTATGGGCATTTGTTTTCAAAACTCTGGAAGGACTGGGTTTGCTGGGGGTAGAGGAGGAGGGGGGAGAGGAGCTGGTGGAGGGTGGTGAGGATCGATTACACTGTGTAATGGTCGATGTGCTGATTGTCCTGATTTGAACATCACATGGTGTGCACTGGTATTGATGTTCGATGCTGTACCCCACAGATATGTACAATAAAAAAAAATTTTTTTTTAATGTATTAAGACTT
Source organism: Cynocephalus volans (assembly GCF_027409185.1). NCBI lineage: Eukaryota > Metazoa > Chordata > Mammalia > Dermoptera > Cynocephalidae > Cynocephalus > Cynocephalus volans. The sequence goes on from NC_084469.1 coordinate 104,618,174, forward strand.
GTTTTGTGGCCGAAAACAAAAGAGCCAAAAGTATCACACTTGTTTCAAAAAGGATGGCTCAATATCATGAGCTCTTATCACTCATTCTCCCTAAACCAAAAAATATTTTTCACACACTCTTGATTGTTGGGCTGTATAAAAATTTCTTATTGTCTGAAAGCCACCCAATAAACCGTTTTCCTTCTGTCTATCATAATAAAACTATACGACGTTAAAAAAATTTTTTTTTTTTTTTTTTTTAAAAGATGACCGGTAAGGGGATCTCAACCCTTGACTTGGTGTTGTGAGCACCACGCTCAGCCAGTGAGCGAACCGGCCATCCGTATATGGGATCCGAACCCAGGGCCTTGGTGTTCTCAGCACCACACTCTCCCGAGTGAGCCACGGGCCGGCCCTAAAAATTTTAAAAAACAAACAAAAAAGAAAACTCTGGAAGGAGTTCCATCATAAAGTAATAGAAATGTGGGCCGGCCCGTGGCTCACTCGGGAGAGTGCGGTGCTGATAAAGTAATAGAAACGTGGACTGGCGGGGAGGTACACCCCTTCTGTCTGTATAGCTTGCTGTATGTTCCGGTTTTTGAACCATAAATGTAATCGCTGTTTAAGAAATAGTTTCTTTTACAAAAACGTAAAAAATAAATGGAGCCTATCACTTTATCAGACTAGTTGCTGAAAGCCCCTCCCCGTGTTCCCCGGAAACAGCCCATACCGCTTCCCTCGGCCTCTAAGACCCTACCTGACCTGAGTCCTCAGTCTGTTTCAGGTGACAGGCTCTCCTCACTAAGCAACTCGCCATCCGGCCCCAAATCCATCCTCCACCCTTCGCCCCTGCCTTTTCCCCCATCAGGAATGCCCTCTTCTCTGCAACTTACAAATGTTCCTCCAGCTTCCTCTTCAGCAGGGTGGACTGTGTGAGAGAAGAGAAGGGGATGAGTGATTCACACCCTGTCCTGGGGTAAGGGCAGGGGTGCCACCCGGGCCCAAACTACTTACAATGGCCTGCACCGGGCATCGGGCAGCAAGGGAGAGAGAGCAAGGGAGGGTTACTGGGGGGCACAAGAGAGGGCCAGGCAGGGAGGAGGTGGGCACTCACGTCCTCGGTCTTGCCCCCCTGCTCCTGCAGGGCTTTCTGCAGGTCCTCCACCTGGGCCCGCAGCTCCGACAGCTGCTGCTGGTTCAGCCTGCGGGGTGGGGGGCCGCTCAGTGCCTGAGCCCGCCCTCCACGCACGCGGGGCCCCCCTCCGCCGGGCCCTCACCGGTGCTGCGTCTCCAGCCCGTGGCGCGCGCGATTGGCCTCCTCCAGGTGGCGCTGCAGCTCCTCCTGCCGCTCGCGGTCGGCCGCCTCCTGCTGGCACAGCCGCTTGTTCTCCAGCTGAAGCCGCAGGAGCGTCTCCCTGCAGACAGGGGAGGAGTGAATAGGACTGGGGACCGCTCGCTGCAAAAGCCAGCTGGGGCTCCTGGGCAGCCCGGCGGGGGGACCGGCGGGTGGAGCCAGGGGCGGGATAGAGCCCTGGGGAAGAGCCCAGCCAGACCATGGGGTACGATTACTGAGGACCCGCAGGGACACGGGCTCTGGCGGCGGGACTTAGGCGTGCATGGAGCTCTAAGCTGGGTCTGGGGGTGGGGCTAGGCAGGGCGGGGCTACAGAGGAGGGTAGAACACTGGGGATGGGGCTATGGGAAAGCAGGCAGCAGGAGTGGAAAGAGCTGGGGTGGAAGAGTTCTTCAGGGCAGGGCACAGGGGACTGAACCTAGCAGGAGCTACACTGAGGACTGGGCTGGATCCTGAGGGCAGAGATCGAAGTGGGCGGGGCTAGGGCGTAGGACTTTTGGACGGTGAGTGGAGACAGTGCAACTAATTTGTGTACTGAGGCTGAATCCTGGAGAGGTAAAGTCACCGATTAGGGCTAGAGCCTTGGGCCAGGTAAGAGCCGATTAGGAGTGGACGAGCCTAGGAGCCCGGCTAGGACTTGGGAGCCCAGCCAAGCAACCAGGGCTAGTGGTAGGTGCAGGCACTGCGGCCGAGGCTGAGGATGGGCCCTGGCAGGCGTGGGTGGGGCCGGAGATTTGAGTGACCCCAGGATACCTGAGCTCTGCAGGCAGGATCTCCGCTGCTAAGTTTTCCACTGCTGGGGAGGAGGGATCCAATGAAGGGTCTGGAGAATTTGAGAAGTCTTCAGTCCTCTGCGCATCTCCTGCCCCCTTACCCCAGGGTCATCTTTCCCAGGATCATCCTTGGAGACTCAAGTTCAACCAAAAGCCTGGCTTGACACAAGCGCCCGGCTTGATAGCCCTGATGCTTGGCCTGGGTTTGTCTGTGCCCCACCCTGAGCCCCTGCCTTCTCTCTGCCCATGTCACCTCTGTCCGCTCCAGTCTGGCCTACCTGTGCCCCCAGCTCAGACAAGCCCTGGGCCATTGCCTGTTCTGCCTGCCTTAACAGTACCCCAGGCCAGGTAAGGCCCCGGGCCACCCCGCCCTCTAGCCCTGGGATGAGCCTCCAGCTCACCAGCCTGGGTCAACCCCCGCGGCTGCAGCTGGGCGCAGCGCAGCTCCTCGTTGGCTTCCCGCAGGGAGTCCCGCTCCGCCAACAGCCGCTGCAGGGACAGGGTTCAAGAGGCCGCATGGGGCAGGTTTGGCCTCCTGGGCGGATGGGCTACCCCAGGATAGGCAGGGTGGGGATTGGGCCGTTGGACCTCAGCCTCACCTCCTTCTCCTTTATCACCAACTCATACTTTTCCTCCAGGTTGCGACACTCGAATAGCCATTTCTCGGCCTTCATGGCCTCCTCCTGCCGCTGGCTCTGCAATTCCTGCACCTGAACAGAAGGGAGGGGTGAGGACTGCGGGGATGGAAGGAGGGGCCGGGACTGAGTACAAGGTGAAGGGGCGGGGCCAAAGGGACGCGGCAAAGAACTTGGAGGGGCGGTGCTTCAGAGAAGGGGCGGGGCTTACAACACCCAGGCAAGGGAGGGTCTGGGGGGAGGGGCGAGGCCTAAAGGGCGTGGCCTCTTTCTCTCGCTGTATGTATGTGTATATACATGTATGTATGTACGTATATGTGAGGGAGGGGCTCAGATCAGGGCTGAGGCGGCAGAAAGTGAGGAGCGAGGCCTCCCAGGGCCCCCGCTGCCTCCGGCCCCTACCCCAGCCCCGGGCCCCACGGGCACCTGCCGCCGCTGCGCCTCAAGCTGGGCGCGCAGCGAGCCCGCCCGGCGCAGATCGTCCTCCAGCTGCCGCGTGCGCTCGGCGTGGCCCGCGTTGCGCTCCTCTAGCTGCCGCACCTGCCGCCGCAGCTCCCTCAGCTCGCCCAGGCGGCGGCGGCAGCTGTTCAGTGTGGCCTCCAGCTGCCCGGCTCGCTCCGAGGACTGCCTGAGGGAGGGAATGGAGAGCAGCAGGCTGGGGTCTGTGGTCAGAGCTCAGCTGAGATGCTCTCAAGGCCAAGGAGGGTGTCAGCCGGGGGTGTTTGGGTTCCAGGGGAAGGGGTCATGGGAGTCGGAGGTCAGCCCAGGTCTGGTGCTGTTAGGGATCATTAGGGCAAGGCTTAGCCCAGAATTATAATCGGGGATCCTGAAGGATGCAATTTTGGGCACACAGAAGGGCTGCAGGCTTGGTTAAAAGGGGGAATGGAGTGCAGAGGGACTGAGGATCCCCCAAAGACACCTTAGGGTGATGGGGGAGCTGTGGGGCAAGAGCACTGTGAGGTCCTTGGAGGTGCAGTGGGGGTCTGGGCAGCACAATGTGGAATAATACGGGGGTAGTGTGGGCTCCTGCAGAGCCAGAGGTCTAATGGGGTTCAGGGGACATGGTGTGGGTCGGGATAGTGCAGTGTGGCCTGGGGGTTATAGTGGGGTTCAGGATGGTGCTGTAGAGTCTGGAGGGTATTGGGGGATCCACTGGGTACTTGGGGGTTAGAGGTTCTGTGGCATCAGAGGGGCACTCTGGCAATGGGAGGGTGTGTGTTGGGGACCCAAGGACCCACCACTCACCGCAGCTCGTCCATCTCATCCTTCAGGGCCTGTGCCTCCTGGGCCAGGCTGGTCAGCGCCTGGTTCCGCTGTTGCAGCTCTGTGACCTCCCGCTCCAGCTGCGCACAGCGCAGACGCTCGTCCTCCCTGCCACTCTCCAGCCTGAGGGTGGTGGCAAAGAGGCACATGAGGAGGCTGCCCCCGCCCCAGTCCCCTGAGCCTGCCTGACCCCATCCTCAGGTGACCACACCTGAAGTTCTCCTCCTGCAGCTGCTCCAGCTGGGACTGCAGCAGCAGCAGTTTCTTGGCAGTGAGGCCTGAGGCGCCCTTGCCCTCAGGCTGGCCCACCTGCTCCCGCAGCACCATGTTCTCCTGTGCCAGGCTCTGCTTCTCCTCTGACAGGAGCACCAGCTGCGGAGGGCAGGTAGATAAGCTGGAGCTTGGAGGGGGCTAGGCAGATAACACTGCCCCAGGAGCACCTGTGGTCCCCCGACCTCAGCCCCACCTGCCGCTCTAGGTCCAGACAGCGCTGCCGCAGCTCATCCCCCTCCTCAGCCTCCTCGCTTAGGAAATAGTACCTGCGGGACTAAGATGGGGGGGGCACAAGGGAGCAGAATTCAGAGATCCAGGAGAAGGACTTGAGGGAGGGAGGCTGGGATCTCTAGGGGGATGGCAAAGGGGGCCAAGGGACCCTCAGGGTCTAAGAGAGGGCTGGGATCTCAGGGCTGGAGGAAGGGCAATGCAAGAATTCTGGGAATTTGGCAAGAGAAGAAGCTAATACCCTGTGGGATGCTGATGATTTACAGGCTTAAGGACAACACTCCTCCTTAGGCAGCCCTGAGACTCATAATGGGGCTGGGACCGTTAATAAGACCCCCCACTCCTTACCTGGCTATCAAAGTTTCCATAGGTCTCTGTCGACAGGGAGTCAGGGGGGTCTTTGGTCATGAGCTGAGGGGATAGGGAGGCATTGTGATGAGCTAGGCTCTCTGAGGGCAGCCTTCAAGGCTTCTACTATCCAGCCTCAGAACCTCTCCATCCTCCCGTCTTCAAGGCCACTTCTGCCTGACAACCCCAGCCCAGGGGCTGCCTTCCTGCCTACAGCATGGACGGAAGCTAGATCTTTTGAGCCAGCTAGATTGTGACTTAGAGCTGGTAGGAGCTGGCAGACACATGAGACAGCACTATCTGGCCAGCTGAGTTCCAGGAAGATCCCAGACTTCACCAAGGCCTGTGCCCAGTTGGTTCTGCCCTGGAGATGTGCCCTCCCTTGAAGCTCCTTGACCAACACCCTAGCCACCCCCACCCACCTCCTGGATGGCTTCCATCACCACATGCTGAACCGATTCCTCCAGTGTCATAATTCTCTGGATGTGCTCTGGGGATCAAGTGGAGGAGACTGAGACCCAGGTTGGAGAGGAAGGAGGCTTTCCTCAGTCCATCCCCAGGGACCCCCTTATCTTCACCATACCCTGCTTTTTCTCACAACTGATAGCACAGCCCAGCACCAGTTGAAGCAGCTTGCCAAGCTCTGCAGAGTCTGACAACTTGCCAATGAGATTCACATCTGGGAGGTGCTCTTCGGACACAGGATGCGCCAGAACCTGAGCACAAGGGGAGGAGTGGGTATCAGCGGCTCATGGACCCTCCCCTTTCTCCTAACGCAACCCCCTAAATCCTTTTACAGTTACTCACATCCTGGGAGTACTCCATTAGGCTCTGTAAGATCGTCTTCAGGTTGCTGACCTGCAGAGGCAAGGAGCTATGTACAGGGGTCTACACCCTGAATCTGTCCACCCGGGTTTTCTCCACCTCACTTCTCATTCTTTGTTCATGTCATCCTATTTGGCCCCATTCTCTGATTCAATGTCCCCTCCCCTAGGGGTGACCTGCCTGGCTGTCTGCCCTTTTTGTCCACCTGACCATCTTTGATCACACGTCCCCAGAATCCAATCACTTCTCACCCCCTGCCCTGCCCCCCTTTGGCCCTAGCTACTGCCATCTTTCACCTGATTATTGCACCAGCCACCGCTCGTCTTCCACTCACTGTTGCTGCCTACACTCTATTCCTCTCCAAGCAGCCAGGGGGAGCTTTTAAAAGCCCAAGCCAGGTTGCATCTTTCCTCCACTAAAACCCTTCCTTGACTTTCCACAACACTTAAAATAGAATCCACACCCCCCAGCACGGCTCGCCAGGCCCCTGATGACCTCATCTCCTACAATTCTTGCCCTCTTGTTCTCTGTTCCGACCTTCCCGCCATTCCTCGATCACACCAACGTTCGTTATTCCCTACTCAGGGCCTTTGAATTTGCCGTTCCCTGTGCCTGGAATACTGTTCCTCCGAATCTCACGTGGAGATCAGGTCATATCGAGTAACCACCACCGTTGCGCTCTCTCATGGCCCTGCTTTTATTGTTTTCATAGAACTATTTCCATCGGAAGTTAATTTTTATGTTTATGTTGTCTATCCATGTTACTAGAACGATGGCTGTGTGAGGGCAGGTTTTTGGGTGCTATAAAAGGACAAACAGTCGGCTGACATCCGTCCCTTTTTCTGGCCAGGTCTGTCTGTCCATCACCCAGGACATATATCTAGCTGACCCTTCCCTGGTCATCTCTTCACCAATCTGTCCCCGTCATGAGTCCACTTGTCACCTTCAGCCTCCAGTTGGGACCTGGGTCGTCTGAGATGCCCTGGAGCCATGCCTCGTTGAACCAGGAGGGGTCTCTGGGGAAGAGAAGGTGAGATGAGCTGGCTGGGGGACCCCTTTGGGACCCTCCCCCTCAGCCCCACTCACATCTGGTTCAGCACGTAGGCTATAGCGAGGCCGCTGCTCAAGTCTTGGGGGCTGGCGCAGGGGGGCGGAACCTGGAACGTCTGCAACTGAGGGGGAAAGGAAAGGGCAACTGGGAGAGTAGGGACCTGGGACCATGGAACCACTCCCCTTTTGCAGACTTTTCCAGCCAGCAGGAACCTCACGTGGTTGGGCAGGCACTGGCCTGTTGCTCCGCTATGCCAGCTCTGCAGGGCAGAGGCTTCTGCTCACCTGGCACCGGAGGGGGCGTGGCCTCACTTCACCTCTGCCCAACAAACCCCGCGCGACCAGGCCAGGGCGGTATCACAACTCACCTGAGCACCACGTGACCAGGCCAGATTACCTGTGCCCTCACCCCACGTGAGCCAGCCACAGAGGGGCGGGGCCTCACCTGTTCTTTCCTGCCACCTGACGGGGGCGGGTACTCAGGGCAGAGTCCGACGGCCCAGCAGGCCGAAGACCCCTTCCTCTACCCGGTCCCCGGACCGAGGGGCGGACAGAGCCAGGGCCAGGGATCCCAGGCGAGAGAAGTGGGAGCACACCTGTCCCCAGCCCCGCCCCCCGACCTACCCAGGTGAGCAGAGACCCGCATAGCTCGGCCTTGTCCACGCTCATGGCTTCCGATCGGATTCGACCCCGGCGACGGAGCCCCGGCGCCGCAACCGCCTCCGGGTCCGCTACCAGCGAGCGCCCTCAGCCCCGACCTCCCGCTCGGCCTAGAGCGCCGCCCCGCCCCGCCCCCTAGGCGCAGGCCACGCCCCAGGCACATGATCTCTTCCCAGTACCCGCTCATGCCTCCAGCCCCGCCATCTTGGATCCGGGCAGCGTTCAGGCGCCCGCCCAGCCGCTAGGGGTCAGTCTGGCCCAGCCTTGTGCATCGGAGGGTGGCCCCACCCCCCGTCCTCCCCCGGCTCTTTTAGGGGTGAGGAGGTCCTCACGATCCTTCTGAGGCGGAGCTGCCCCACCCTGTTATACAGGCGCGTTCACGTCCTTTCCCCGCAGCTGAAAGAAATCCTTCTGTCTAACCACTTTATGATCGGAGCCTTGATCTGTGCTGGGGAGGGGCGAGACATAACACATCTTGTGGACTGGTAGGGGGGATCCCAAAGGGGTCTTGTCCCTGGGTAGACAAGGGGACACGGGTAGGTCCTACGTTGAGGGCAGTAGGAGTCAGACAGACGCACGTCCCGGGTGATGGACAGGCACACTTGCCCAGCCTGGACCAGTCTCCCATTGAGCTTCCCCTGCGCCTTCCCTTCCCTAGATGGGCTCCTGGCATCTCCCTGCCCCAGAACCCAGCCCCAGGCCGAAGCTGCCCGTCGCCCGCAGCCCACCAGGGGGCGCGCAGACCGCAGGAACGCGGCCTACTGGGAAGAGGGTGCGCCCACCCGAGACCCTGCTGGGGCGGTGGAGGGGGCTCAAAGTAACAACACTTGTGGTTAACAATCAAGTCGCAGTCACCGTTTAGGGGGTGCTTACTGGATGCAGTCCCTGCGCTCAGAGACTTAAATACATAGAGTGCTGGGCTGGCCGGTTCTCGGTTGGTTAGAGCGCAGCCTTAAAACACCAAGGTCACGGGTTCTGATCCCAGATCCCGGTACCCGCGGCCACACACACACACACACACACACACACACACACACACACACACACACACACACACACACACACTATTGAATCCTTTGCACAACTCTAGGTGGCAAGTGTTGTTTCAATTATCAATTTTGTAGCCGAGGAATCCGAGGCTCTGTATAGACCCGGCTTTGACGGCAGGGGTCAAGTCCCGCGCCCTTTGACCCTAGGGTCCCTCGGCAGCCCCTCCCTCACGGGCGGGTGCGGTAATGTGCAGTAATTAGAGGTTATTAGCTGTATCCAGAGGGAGGGGCGGGTCCAGGTTGGAGGGGAGAGGTGCGGCTCCCAATAACCCAGAGAGTCTGGCTTTGGCGATCCTGCCCCGGAACGGGGTGGGCAAGGTGACAGTAGTCCCCCGCTCGCGTCGCACGAATATAGTCACTCTACCCAGACACTCGGTTACAACGCACTCAGACGCCTCGGCGGCTCGTCCACACCCCCACACCCCCCTCTTGCGTTGTTTTCCAGACTCCAACCCCTGGGAGCCGGTGTGGGGATAGGGAGGAAGGGGACAAGGGCCGGCAGAGCCGGCTTCCGGACTGGGCTGCCTTCCGGCGGGCGTGAGAACAGCTGCCGCTGGCTCCCCCATCCCGCACCCACCGGAGGAAAGGGTGCTGCCAATAGGGGGAAACGGGGCCACCGCGCCCACAGGTAGCAGTGGGAGATGAGCCGGGAACCATAGCTGTTACAAAGGATGGGGGGGCTGGACATGCTGGGACCGCCAAATATTCAGGGTGGGGGGGTCACAGGGATCTTGATGTTTAGGGGAAATCTAGGAATCCAAATATTTGGGGAATGGACTTAAATTGTTCAAATGTTGGCATGATGTGGGCGTCCCAGATGTTCAGGGAGCCAAGAGTCCCAGATTTAAGGAAAGATCCCCAGGTGTCCTCAATCTGGGCGGAGAGCCACAACCTTCCACTTTGGGGTGGCAGGGAGTCCTACGTCCGGGAGAAAAGAAGGAAACTTCCAGGTTGGTTGGGAAGAGCAGCCGTCTCTCTTTTGGAACGCAGGGAGCCCTGCTATGAGGGGAGCCGGGTACCTTCAATTCGACAAAAGGGGCCACCAACCCTTCATTTTGCGCAGAGAACCTATACTTAGGAGAAGGATGCAAACTTCCATTTTAGGTACAGGGAGCCCCAAAGTTTGGTGGCTGGTCTGGAGGCCTCTATTCATAGAGACATAGCCCCCATGTGCAGGTCTGGACCAGCAGCCCCCAGCTGGTTTGGAGACCCCACCCCCTCCTGCCTGTTTCCAGGAACAGCTGGGCCCAGCCTGGGTTGTACTGCTGGGAAGCGGGTGACTCAACCCCTCCCTGCGGCCACAGCTGGACCCCGGCCCACCCCCTCTAGCCTCCACATCTGGGCTGGGACCCAGTCATCAGGACTGGGATGGGGACCCCAGGTCCCACAACTGGCAGGGACAGCACCTCTCTCCCCCCTGACCACAGGCACTGGGTAGACCCCATGCACCATTGCCATAGGGGACTTCAGCAGGCCCCCTGCCCCGAGATGCTGACATCCTGCCAGGAATTCGTATCCTGCCCCCCTCCTCGTGTCTATGTGTGTCTCTGGGTGCATGTGGAGTGTGCTCATATCTGTGTAGGTGTGAGATGGCGGGACTCTTGATTGTGCGTGCATGGGTATGTGTGTCTTCGGGCTCTGGAGTTTGTGCAGGAGGCTGTTTGTGATTTGATGGTGGGAAGGGGAGCTGTAACATCCTTGTCTGTGTGTAACATCCATTGTTAGGGGTACCAGGGAGCCTCTTGTGTGTGCCCATGTGTATGCAGAGTTTGGGTGGCTGTCTCACTCCGATTGTGCCTTTTTGTTTTGTGTGTCTATGTCTAACATGCTCCTCTATATGGGATCTAGCTTTGGGCCTATATCTGTGTCATTCTTTGCGTGAGAAGTATGTGACAATCAGTGCTTCAATGTGGCTTTAGTTTGTCTGTGACCGTGTCCTAATTTGTCTTCATCGTGTGTCTTTCTGTGATAGGGTGACCCTATCATGTGTGTCCTTGGTTTATCCACATCCCCTGTCCTCGTGACAGAGTATCCCCTGTGTGTGGCCTTGTGGGTTTGTCTCTGACTGTATCTTACTTCGTGCACCCTATTTGTGATAACCGTGTCACAGCATGACCATCGTGTGGGTCCATCTCTACCATGTGTCTCTGTGCCACCGCAATCTCCATGTGAGCAGTATGGCTGCGTGACAAGCCGAGCCTCGGTGTCCAAGACTTTGTACCTGTTTGTGTTCTACTTTGTCTCCATGGTGTGGCTTTATCAGAGTGTCTGTATCTGCCACCTACCTGTGTATGAATATGACTGTGTCCCTATCACAAAAGGTACGTGATCGATGTGCGTGCGTGACTATCTGAGTATCCGTCCCTGGGTGTCCGTGTTCGCTGCAGGGCTGGCTGGACTAGTGAAGAATGGTGCCAGCGTGTGACAGATGTATCCTGTGTCCGTGTGATACTGGTTCGGAGAGTTTGTTTGTGACCTTGAGAGGGGGAAGAGCGGGGGTGGCAAAGTCACACCAGACAGCGGCCTCGGCGGGGGCGGTGCTATGCGCAGGGGGCGTCAGGCTACCCGCGTCCCGTCCCGCGGCTCTCGGCCGGGGGCGCGTGCGTCGTGCGTGACGTGAGACACGGCGGGGGGGCGCTGCGTGCGCGGAGCCCGACGCGGTCGTGCGTGCGTGCGAGCGCCGGCGGGGGATGGGCGGGCTGCATGCGCACGCGCGGGGGTGGCCGTTGGGGGCGCACAGGGGCCAGCCCCGCCCCGCCTGAGACTTCAGGGCGAGGGTGAAACCCGGGAGTGGGGGGCGGGGGCCGCCGTTAACCCCTTCCTGCCCGACCTGAAACTTGTGGCCCCTCGATCGAGCGCGCAGGGGCTTCCCCGGTACGCGGGGGGCAGTCCCTGCGGGGGAAGGAACCCCCCATGGAGCTGAGACAGCCCCCCGGTTGCCATGGGAACCAGAACTCCCTGCACTTCCCGGCGCATGCTTCCACCCCCCTCCTCTTCTTCCCGCTGCTCAGGCCACCGGCAGTGCGCTTCCCGCTCCTGGTACCCGGAGAAGGGGACTGGGGTCAGTGAGGCAGGGGTACGCGTGACTCAGGCCAGTCCGGGGGTCCCCTGGCCGCAGCCCTTCTCGTTCCCCCTTCTCCACCCCCGTGACTCACCCCCTCCCGGCTTTCCCCATGTGTGACTCAGGTCCCTGGGGAGGGGGCTGCGGACTCTGGGACCCCCTCCAGGCAGAGGAGGCTGAGAACCAAGCTCTGGGACCTTGCGCTGGGGGGGGATAGGGACACCCTCTCCAGCGAGAAGCGGCCTCCCCCCTTAGCCGGCCCTGGCCAAGGTCACTAGAGGCGCTGCCCCCACCCCTGAATTGGCAGCGCTTCCTCCCCCCCAGGCCTCCGGGAACCCAGCCCCCAGCCCCTCCTCCCCAGCCCACAGGAAGTTTTGGCAGAGCCCGGCGTGGCGATGAAACGGTTAAAGCCGTTTTCTTATTCATTTCATCCAGGGGCCCATTTTGACTCAGAGCAAGTCTGCGCCCCCTCGAGCCGGGCCTCCCGGGGGCCTGAGTTCTTACCCTACCCCACAGGTATCATTTTTAGAGAGGGGGGAAGGCGGTCGGTGAGCTGGCTGGGGGTCTTGGGGTAGCATACAGAGCTTGGTTCAGATCCTGTCTCTGCCCTCGTTGCTCTCTGGACCTCAGTTTCCCCATCTGAAAACGGGGGATCATTATGTCCAGCTCATTGGGTTATTGTGGGGATTAGGTAAATAATGGACGGGACGCTTTGCATCCAGAGCTGGGCACAGGAGCAGGGAGCGGGTTCCTCCTGTCTCTCAGGCCAGAGTGTTGGGGTGCCCAGAAGAAGCGAGGGCAGGCCATGCCCCACCCAGGCCCTCTGAGGCCATGGGGTTCATCTTGTCCACCTCCTGCCCCAGGCGGGCACCCAGGAAGTGAGAGGCGGGGCAGGAATGAGGCGGAACCTGTTGGGCCCGTCGCCTCCCCGCCCCCTACCCTCATTCCCCTGCCTTGACAGGCACCCCCCCCCACGCTGCAGCCCCACCTCCGCTACCCTGGACGCCTGGGTCCTGACCTGCGGGTGGCCGGAGGGAGGAGATGTCGGATGGAGACGGTGTCTCGGGAACATCCTGTGGACTGCTGGCTGGACAGACGGGAGGGTCAGCCCCTCCCCAGGCAGGGCAGACATTGGCTGGGGGCAGAGTAAACATGGCCCAGGGTGACCAGACTGGGGGCGGGGGTCTGCAGGAATGTACACACACACAGTCACCCCAAGACAGAGCCAGTCCAGACACACAAACCCCTGTCACCCTGGCCACAGAGAGACTGCCAGCCAAGGACACACAGACAGGGTCAGACATACATCTGGGCAGAGGGATGGCTGACATATACACAGTGACAGAGCAGACTCAAAAACAAGGCAGACACTCTGTCAAACACACCAAGATGTGGACAGGTCAAAAACATGCAGGCAGGGTGTGTGTGACACCGATAAGTCAACTTGACACACAAGTGGGAATAGACACACTGACACACACACACACACACAGAAAGACATTGACATTCAGGTGAGCAACACACACCAAGGCAGGCATCATGACCTGCTCACACACACCGAGGCAAGTGCGACAGGCCAGAAACACACAGGCAAGACAGTCACACAGAGAACCGTGCCGCAGACACAGCAGACAACACATGCATGTTGATACTCAGAGAAGGGACAGTCACTTTTAGCAGATCAGCCTGAGAGCCACCAAGAGATGGGTCTAACACACAGATGCACTGTTAGATTCTGATACACAAGAGAAGGCAACACACACATGCGAGTCCCCCAACTCAAGAAGATGGGCTGGCCTTCTAGTTCAGTTGGTTAGAGCACAATGGTATAACATCAAGGTCAAGGATTCAGTTCCCCATACTGGCCAGCTGCCAAAAAAAAGAAGATACTCAAAGGCAGGAGAGACAAACGTAAACCTATGGACAGAGAAGACAGATACACACCCTGACAGAGAGCCCCAGGCACCCCCCCCCCCCACCATCTCTTTTGCACACACACTTGGAGATGCACTGAGGGACCCATGACTAGGCCTTGCAGACATGCACCACCTCACCAGCAACATACACGTTGGACCCACCACCAGATTGGGCAGATGCAGGCAGACCGACTGACACATTAACAGACATGGTCTGACCAGACAGTCACACCCAGCACAGAGAGGCACGGACAGGCCACAGTGGGACATTCATAAACACACCCATTGGCACAGAGATATCCTGACAAAACCTGTTGGCTAGCATACACACAAACAGCCACACACGCAGATCAGCCACAGATCTTTTTTTTTTTTTAAAGATGACAGGCAAGGGGATCTTAACCCTTGACTTGGTGTTGTCAGCACCACGCTCTCCCAAGTGAGCCACGGGCCAGCCCTTAGCCACGGATCTTACATACACATATACACACACAGATCAGCCACAGGTCTTACACATGCACACACATACAGATCAGCTACAGATCTCACACACATACACAGATCAGCCACAGAACACACACAGTGGTAAGCCACAGACCTCACACATACACATACACAGATCCAGCCACAGATCTTACAGATCAGCCAGAGTGTACACATACACACACGCAGATCAGCCACAGATCTTTCTCTCTCTCTCTCTCTCTCACACATACACACACACACACACACACACACCAGCCACAGAACACACACAGTGGCAAGCCACAGACCTCACATATAAATACACACACACCAGCCACAGATCTCACATGCACACATGCACACACACATCAGCCACAGAACACACACATACATGGTGGCAAGCCACAGACCCCACACATACACACACACAGAGATCAACCACGGACCAAACACACACAAACCAGCCACAGACCTCTCTCTCTCACACACACAGACCACTCACAGACTATAAACACAGATACACATAGACCTGCCACAGACCTCACACACACACAAACATACATAAACACCAGACACAAATAGGTTAGCCATATGAACTCCAAAGCAACCTACACACACATACATGTAGGCCAGCCACACGCAACCCATTCCACAGGCCACACACACGATACTCACCCATCTGTTCACCGCACACACATACACACACACACAGCAGAACAGAACCCTACACAGACAGGCCCTACACCCCCTGCAGGGTTGGGCCACCATACAGACACACACACTGAGGCAGGCCTCACATGCTTACACGCCTGGACATGCAAGTCACACACAAACTCACAAGCTGTGCAGCCACACACTTGCCCCCTGGGACCTCAATGAGGTTCTGCAGGGCGCTGGGCTCCCCAGCCTGTCTCTGCCCCCTGGAGATCCCAGCACTTCCTCTCCCAAACATCACCCCACTGCCTTCCATCCTGTGTTTGCCACTTCCCGTAGGGGAAGCCTCAGCAGCCTCAGGCCCTGCTGGGGTGTGGGTCTGCTTTCTCATCCTATCCCCTGGAAAGGGGGCGCATGGGATCTCAGTGATGCTCAGGCCCGCCAAGACTTCACCAGCTGTGGAAGGAACAGAAGCAGCTTTGTGGGAAACTCCCCCTATGCCCAGCTTAGTCAGCCCGAAGAAAAAGACTCTCCTTCCTGCGTCCAAGAAAACCCAGTAGCTTCCTATCCAGGAGAAGGGGTGAGGGACCCCCAAACCACAGAATTGGGGGAGGGAGGGCAGTGGCAGGCCAGGGGTTCCTGGGGGAGGGCCTCCGTGATCCTCAGCCTCTTCCTGCCCAGCCGCCTGTCCACACCCAGGGGCAGGGACGCAGGAGGCTGGGTGCTGTGACTTGTGAATTCTCGCCCTGGCCTGCCCACTGGCTGACTCATGCAGCCCCCGGCCCAGTTTCCTGGTGAGGGACCAGCCGGTCAGTGGGGCCAGGGGGAGGGGGGCTACCAGGCTATTTATAAGAAGGAGAAGTCCCTCATGCCAGGGCCAAAAGCCCCAAAGAGACCCGTGGGTGGGGGTGGGTGAACTTCCTCCTTGTCCTGCCCCTCAGGCCCCAAGCCCCAGGGCGACGGGGGAGCCTGGGCAGGGACTGCTCAGCCAGATGCTGGTCTGGAGCCCAGGCCTGGGCAGTACCCAGCTGC
Source organism: Cynocephalus volans (assembly GCF_027409185.1). Taxonomy (NCBI): domain Eukaryota; kingdom Metazoa; phylum Chordata; class Mammalia; order Dermoptera; family Cynocephalidae; genus Cynocephalus; species Cynocephalus volans. The sequence goes on from NC_084469.1 coordinate 104,633,738, forward strand.
CAGTCTGGGCGCCCAGGCCAGGTGAGGGAGGGGGCTATCTTCACACCCTCCTCACGGGGCAGGCCTGGCGCCAGTGAGGTGGCATGAGGGGGTGGTGCCCAGGCCACAAGGGTGAGACTGGCAGGGGCCTGGAACCAGCTGTACCAGCTTGGCTGGGCCCCCGCCCTCCCTGGCTGGTCCATTCTCCACCCCCTGCTCCAACACCCCTGCACAGTGCGTGGAATGACCCCACTGCAACATGCCTGCTTGCCCGCAAACACCAGTGTTCCTCCCGGTGCCCAACTTCATTTCTCCCCTAGTTACAGGAGACCCTCCGTGAACGGCTCTGCAGAGCTGGGCATGCAGTTGTTACTGCATAAACGCCTCTCTGGTGGGGATCATCCATACTACAGAGCCAAACAGCTCAGGTTATATCCTGACTGTAGCAGTTACAGATGTGGGACGTCAGGCAAGTTCCTTATCCTTCTGTGCCACAGTTTCTCATCTGTTACATGATACAAATAGAATGCATGTCGCTGATCGTTACAAGCAGCCAATGACTTACTGTATATAAACCACTTAGAAGACTGCCTGGCCCATGGTAAGAGCCATATAAGTGTTAGCTATTAAAATAATAATTATTATTTCTCAGCCTGTCTGCCTGTCTTAAGTAGTTCCCAGTCTCACTGTCTGTCTGCATGACGCTGACCCTGCCTCTTTTTGTCTCTCTGAGCATCTCTCCCTGCCCTGACCCCCTGCCCCCATACACCCACTCTTCCTTGTTCAATCCCTGCCCTCCCTCCTGACCCTTTCTCTCTCCAGGACTCCCTGCTGGTGTGGCCAGCCTCAGCACTGACTCATGTGGCCTCCCAGCCCTTGGGACCTGTAGGTTGGCTTCCCAGGGTACTGCCCTCCGGCCTGCCCTGCCCAGCCCCCCAACGCTGCCCGCTGCGCCCCCGCGGCCCGGCCAGATGTCAGCTGCAGTTATTAGCATGGGCGGGAGACATAGGCCTGGCAGCCTGCCTGCCAGACTCAGCGGCCTCCGGAATCTCCCTTGAGCCTGGGGTGGGGGAGGGGAGCCATTCAAGCAAGGGGAAGAGGGGAGAGAGTACTTAGGGGTCACAGGGACCCTCCAAAGACGGGACGCCCCCAGCTTCTCCTGGGATCTTCCTCCCCAACACCACTGATCTGCTGGACTTCCCCCTGCCCCCACGTAGCTCAGTTTCTCTTCTGTCTCTTTCATTTTCCTTCTCTACCCCACATTTGGTGAGCTCTGTGCCAGCCCCACAAAGGCTGGTTAGCCCCTGCCCCTCAGCTTCTCTCTGCCCTAAAGAAACTTCCATCCTCCAAGAAGACAGAGGCCTGGGAGGCTGAGAGAAAGAAAGAGAGAGACTGGGCTTTTCACCTCTCCTTCCAGTGGCTTCACCCTAACTGCTTGGAAGTCCCACCTTAAGTCTAACTGGAAACTTCACCCTCTAAACTTCCATCCAGTCCTTCCTGGGAAAGGAGCTCCGGGTTCGCTCCTCATATTCTCCGCTTGGATTTTCAGATCCCCTCTGACTGGGGGTGCAGGGGCCCTCCTATGAGGGAGTCACCCTGGGGAGGGAGGGAGGCTCCCTGTAGGTATTCTGGATGGTTGACTGGACGCCCAGACTAAAACGGGTGTGGGACCCCTGACGCACATGAGTGAAGGAGGGGTACCCCACAGTCTCGAGGGCTGTGGGGGAGGGGCCCCAGACCTCCTGGCAGAAGGGAAGGGCACCCCGCCCAGGGAGGAGGGAGCCGCCGTGCCAACCCGCCCAGGCGCCGGGGGCGCCTCGAGGCACCGGTCCGCCCCCTCCGCGCCCAGTCGGGCCGGGGGCGAAGTCCGACCCAGGCCCGCGGGCAGGCGGGGACCTGCCGGGCTGGGTCGGGCCGGGCTGGGCCTGGAAGGACGCAGCCCCAGAGCGGCTGGGTGGGGTCGGGCCAGGCGGCCGTGGAGGCCCTGGGGGCGGCGGCCGGGGCTGGTCGGGACTAGCCGTCCGGGGGCCCGGGCGCGCCCTGGGACCTGGCAGATACCCGGGCTCCTGGCCCGGGGACAGCGCTGATCCCACCCCTTCCTGTGGCCTAATATGGGCGTCGGGGAGAGACTCCGGGGACCGCCCCGCCCCCAGTCCTGCCCGCGGACTCCAGCCTGTTGCCATGGCGACCAGGCCCCGCTCCAGGGCTGCATCCCCCTCCGTCGGGCTAATGGAACCGTCCCTGTGCGGCTGGTCTTCGCAGTCGCCTACGGGCGCCGCGGACTGAACCATTGTTGGGGCGGGGGAGACGACGGTGGCTAGAGGCTTCTGCGGCTGGGCGGGCTCGGAGCACCCAGGCCTCCACCGGGGTCTCGCGCCCAGCTTCCTCTTCCGAGGCGCAGAATGCGGCCGGACCCAGGGCGGGGCGCACGGTCCCGTAGGAACCGAGTGACGGAGACAGGGCCGGGCTCCTTCCCCCGGGGCTGTTGCCACACTTCCTGCCTCGGCGCTCTTTCCCCAGCCTGTTTCTAAGGAAGGGAGTGGGGTTGGGCGACCGCGCCCCGGCGGTCAGGCTGGGACCAAGCTCCAGGAGTCGACACGGTGTCTGCAAGTCCATGGTCACTAGGGGAGGGCTTTGGGATGCGGGACAGTTTACAGATGCCTAGGGGTCACCCACGAGGGCGAGCGCCAGTCATGGACGATCCAGCAGTCCCGGTCCTTGGGACCCTGAAAGGCCCCTTGTCCAATGTCTCAACGGGGTACCCTCCTGTCAGTGTCCTCTCAGCTCTGAAGGTGTGACTTGACCCTTCTAACTCTCCTTCATCAGAGCTCCACAGCCAGTGATTCCCGACTGACACCAACAAACATGTCCCCACCTTCTACTCCACATATTTTACCCGACTCAGTGTACCCCAGAGCCCTTACTCATTTTCTGCATACCTAGGTTCACCCAATTCTCCTTCCCACTTATGAGAACCCTCAGACTCTCCCACGGACTCCAGGACCCCTATTCATTTCTTGCATAATGGGTCCTGACCCACTCCCCCTGAGCCCTTTTGATCTTTCCCCTCCTCTCTCCTGTGAAAATTCCAGTCCCTCAACTTCTCTGTGCGCGAGACCACCCGTCGATTCCTGGGTCAGCCTTCTCCTCACCACTCCCGATTTACACGTTTTAACCCTCCCTTTTCTGCTTTTTGGGGTCTCCCAGTGTATTGGCAGTTCTTCTGACCCCTCTCGCACGGCCAGGCCTTTCCCTGTACGCCTTGGAACCCCCTCCCCACTTGCTCTGTGCTAGGTCCTCGTCTCCGTCCGGTGTGCTCTAGAGGAATCATCATCCTCTCCCCAAGCACTCCCCCGTATGCCTGGGCCCCCCAGCACCTCCTACCACGTTTATTCCGGGGTCCCTCGAGCCCCTCCCCCTGCAGCAGCTCTGAGCCACTCGGCCCGTGGCTGCTGTTTACAAGGACACGCGCTTCCTGACAGTGACGCGAGCCGCCTCCTCCCCTTCCCCACGCTCGGGGAGGGGGGCGCGGGGGCCCGGCTCCGGCGACAGCCAATGGGAGCGCACTTCCGCAGCTGACAAATGCCGTATAAAGGCGTGCGGCTCGGGCTGAGCCGCCGGGACCTTGAGGGCGGCCAGGCCCGCATCGGAGCCAGCTGGGAGCGGGGAGCAAGGGGGGAGCGACGCGGAGAAAGCGAGGGCGCCAGAGAGGGCGCGAGGGGATCGGGAAGCCGGACAGAGCTTTCGCGCACAGCAGCCAACTGGCTGCTCTCAGCCCGTGACAGCCCCCGAGAGCGCGCGACCAGACACCCAGTCCGGCCACCGCCGCGGACAGCGCGCGGCTCGCTTCCGCGAGGCCCGGGGCGGCCCCTCAGGGACCACCCCCCCCATCCCCCAGACCGCCTGGGCCGCCCGGATGTGCACTAAAATGGAACAGCCCTTCTACCACGACGACTCATACGCAGCGGCGGGATACGGCCGGGCCCCTGGTGGCCTCTCTCTGCACGACTACAAACTCCTGAAACCGAGCCTGGCGCTCAACCTGGCCGACCCCTACCGGAGTCTCAAAGCACCCGGGGTGCGGGGCCCCGGCCCGGAGGGCAGCGGTGGCGGCAGCTACTTTTCCGGTCAGGGCTCAGACAGCGGAGCGTCTCTCAAGCTTGCCTCATCGGAGCTGGAGCGCCTGATCGTCCCCAACAGCAACGGTGTGATCACGACGACGCCCACGCCCCCGGGACAGTACTTTTACCCCCGTGGGGGTGGTAGCGGCGGAGGCGCGGGGGGCGCAGGGGGCGGCGTCACCGAGGAGCAGGAGGGCTTCGCTGACGGCTTTGTCAAAGCCCTGGACGACCTGCACAAGATGAACCACGTGACGCCCCCCAACGTGTCCCTGGGCGCCAGCGGGGGGCCCCCAGCTGGGCCCGCAGGCGTCTACGCCGGCCCGGAGCCGCCTCCCGTCTACACCAACCTTAGCAGCTACTCCCCGGCCTCCGCGCCCTCCGGAGGCGCCGGGGCAGCCGTCGGGACCGGGAGCTCCTACCCGACGGCCACCATCAGCTACCTCCCACACGCGCCGCCCTTCGCCGGCGGCCACCCGGCGCAGCTGGGTTTGGGCCGCGGCGCTTCCACCTTCAAGGAGGAACCGCAGACAGTGCCGGAGGCGCGTAGCCGCGACGCCACGCCGCCGGTGTCCCCCATCAACATGGAAGACCAGGAGCGCATCAAAGTCGAGCGCAAGCGGCTGCGGAACCGGCTGGCGGCCACCAAGTGCCGGAAGCGGAAGCTGGAGCGCATCGCGCGCCTGGAGGACAAGGTGAAGACGCTCAAGGCCGAGAACGCGGGGCTGTCGAGTACCGCCGGCCTCCTCCGGGAGCAGGTGGCCCAGCTGAAGCAGAAGGTCATGACCCACGTCAGCAATGGCTGCCAGCTGCTGCTCGGGGTCAAGGGACACGCCTTCTGAGCGCCCCCCTTCGAACGGACACCCCCCCAGCCTGGACGGCTGGGCGCACGCCTCCCACTGGGGGCGAGGGGGCAGGCGGTGGGCACCCACCCCGGTCCCCCCGGGGGCGCCGCAAACCACACTGGACTCTGGCCCGCCCGCTCTGCGCCCAGTCCTTCCACCTCGACGTTTACAAGCCTCCCTTCCGAGTTTTTTTGTATGTTTTTTTTTTTCGATTCATATTGAATATAATATATTTGTGTATTTAACAGAGAGGGGAGGAGGGGGCGATCGCGGCGGAGCTGGCCCCGCCGTCCGGTACTCTAGCCCGCGGGGACACTGGGGAGGGGACCCCCGCCCCCTGCCCTCCCCCCTCTGCACCGTACTGTGGGAGAGGAAACACACAATTCATCTCCAAATACTTTATTTTAAGATTTGTGTGTGTGTGTGTGTGTGTTTGTTCTGACTTTTTATTGAATCTATTTAAGTAAAAAAAAAATGGTTCTTTATTAATTTCTGTTGTCTTTTTTTTTTTCCAAGCCGGGCGGGCGGAGGGAGAACACTGGGAGAGCACCCTTACCCCACTGCTGTTTGTGGCTCGCTCCTGCATACGTCTCCTTGGTCAGCTCCTCCCAGGCATTTTGCGGTCTCAGCCCGGGCGTCCAACCCTCCCAGCGTCCCCTGATCTCCGGGGTTGGAAGGTCCGGGCACGGGACACTGTCCAGCCGCCCAGCACCCGGGGGCAGGATGCCCGGGGCGGGGCGTGGGTGCGCAGGCGCGGCCCCGCCCAGCCGCGCGCGCCGGGGCTTTCCCCGCTGACGCGGCGGAAGCGCTGCCCATATATGGGCCGATTCTGTCCAGTGACGCGACGGCGGTCTCTGGGCAGATTCCGGGAATCCCCTCCCCCGCTCTGCCGGGCAGGGCCGCGGCGCCGGGAAGGGGGCTGGGATTTTCCCGGGCGGTCGGCTGCCTGGGCCCGGAAAGCCCCAGGCCTGGATCCAGAGCGCCCGCGGTGGGCGGGTCGCGCTCCTGGGCCCCGGGAGCCACCCCCGATTCTCCCTGCACAAGCTGGCGCCTGGGTCCCGCCGAGCCCACGCCCCCTCCGTCTGACCTGACTGGGGCGGAGGGTTGCTGGGGCCTCTGCGTCGTTGCGGACGCCGTCACCGCCACCCCCCCACCCACCCCCGGCCAGGAAGGGCGGCGCCCGCCTGCCAGTTTCCCCTCCCGGGTGCCAGGGCAGGAGCGGGGCGACTGCCAGGTCTGGTTCTGCCGGGGCGGCTGCTCTGGTCTCCAGCCGCGCCCACGCGCCCGGCCCCCTCCCCCGAAGCTGGGCTGGGGGCCGGGGACCGGGGGTGAGGGTGGAGTTGCTGGTGCGTGCCGATGGAGTCTGGCCGGTTTCGGAACTGGAAGCCCCCAGAGCAGGGGAGAAAAACAGGTGGAGAAACCGGGCCACGACGGTGGAGTGTACGGGACAGACACTTGAATTCATTTATAAAATACTGAACAATCAGGCCCTGGAAACACAGTCTGGACCACGGCAGACAGACAATAAACAAGCAAACATGATTCGGAGATGGTGGTAAGTCCTAGGAAGAGAAGAAACAGGTCATGGTGCTAGTGATGGGGCAGGAGAGGCAAGCTGTTTTGCATAATAGATTGGGAGCACAGACCTTTAATGAGGTGAACTTTCAACAGATTTGAAAGATCGGGGCCCTGAGAAAATCCTGGGTAACGAGCGTTCTGGTCAGAGGGAACAGCCCATGCAAAGTTCCTGTGGTCAGAACAACATCAGCCTGTGAAAGAACAGCAGGAAGCCAGTGTGCCTGGCGTGGAGAGACCCACAACAGGGTAGATAAGGTCAAGGGAGACCACTCAGGGCCTTGGGGAAGGAGTGTATATTAAATTCCAAGGGAGAAGAGTGGCCCTTAGAAGGCAGTAGGCTGGGTAGCAGTATTAGTAGTGGGTCTGTGGATTAAATAAGCATATTAGCCCTGTTCTGTGGGAGGAAATTGGGGCTCAGAGTGGCAAAACCTCTTGCCCGGACACACAGTACCAAGCTGCACCCCTGGGAACACTGCCTTGCTCCTAACACCTGTCTGCTAGCCTAACCCTCACTCTCCCACCCCAGGGGCAGACAGGCAGCCCTTTCAGCTGGGGTGGGGCAGGTGGGGCAGAGCTCACAGCAGGTGCACGTAGCTCAGGCTCTCACTGGGTCCCCACCCTTTGCCTCAGAATACTGGACTGGGCTTCTTTCAGCCCCAGGGAACCGTCCTAGGAACTATTAACTGGACCCTGAACTTTATCTCCTTTAAATTGTATGGTGATCTGCGTTAGTAGTCTTTATTCCCATTTTATTGATGAAGAGACTCAGGGAAGAGCACAGCTTTCTTTTTTTTTAAAGATGACAGGTAAGGGGATCTTAACCCTTGACTTGGTGTTGTCAGCACCATGCTCTCCCAAGTGAGTTAACCGGCCATCCCTATATAGGGATCCGAACCTGTGGCCTTGGTGTTATCAGCACCACACTCTCCCAAGTGAGCCACGGGCCGGCCCCTAAGAGCACAGTTCTTAAGTAGCATTTGAACCCAGGCTGGTTGATGTGGGCGCAGCCCTGTATAGCCGGGTTTCAGGATGTGGGGCATACTGGGACTTGTTCCCTCCGAGGAGCAAACTGTACACCCCACCCCTTGGAAACCGCCCTCAGGCCAAGGAGTAAACAGTGAGCATGAAGTAAGGTTGCCACCTTGTGGTGATGATGAGGAACTACAGGATCAGTTTTCCAGGCCTGAAGAGGGCGGGGGAGAAGAGGGGAAGAGGAGGAGGGGGAGGGCGGGGCGGGTGAGAAAGCCAGAACAGAGCACACCAACGCAGACTCACATCTGTCCTTAATACTTTATTGGTCACGTCTAGGCCTGTGTCCAGCTGGGTGGGCTCCGAGGAGGGGGTCACAATTCACCAGCTTCGGGGGCATGAGAAGGCCTTGGCCTAGCCCTCCAAGGGTCTCAGACTGAGTTAGGAGGGGTAGGTCTGGCCTTTCCTGGGTCAGCACAGGGCACCCAGATGCAGGCCAAAAGCACAAGCTCACTACCCATCTGCCAGCTTAGTTGTGTTTGGAGAAGTACTCCTTGCTGTCTTCCACGTTGGGCTTGATTGTGTCACTGCCCGGCTTCCAGCCAGCAGGACAGACTGTGGGAAGACACAGGGATGCACAGGTGAGACCACATCCCCGTGTTCAAGGTGAAGGGACAAACAGGCCAAGCAAGAGCCTGAGTTGCAGATGAAAAAGCTGGGAGCCAAGTGGTCAGGTACAAAAATATGCAGGTTGAGAGAAGCCTTCCAAGCCCAAGACCTGAACCCTTGACCTTGGTGTTATAACACCAAACTCCAACCAACTCAGCTAACTAGCCGGCTCCTCAACTTTGTATTTTCTTTCTTTTTTTGTTTTTTTGTAGATGACCGGTAAGGGGATCTCAACCCTTGGCTTGGGGTTGTCAGCACCACGCTCAGCCAGTGTGCCAACCATCCATCCTTATATAGGATCCGAACCCGTGGCCTTGGTGTTATCAGCACCGCACTCTACCGAGTGAGCCACGGGCCGGCTCCAACTTTGTATTTTCTAGCTGACATTTTTCCTGCTCTTATCCTTCAGTTTCTTTTTGTCCCTTTAATTCTATTTTTCTCCCTCACTCCCAGCCCTACTGGCCTTTGAGAGTCTATGGTCAGGCTGTCCCCTCCATATGAGAAGGTACTCTGTTCCAAGTAACATTATTCAGTCTGACTTGGAACACGCCTTCTCAAGTACCTTCTGTAGATCTCTGTTACCTCCCAGCTCCCCACCTTTGTATTGGGGTATCTCCCCCACCACACAGAAGCTTCCTGCAGACAAGGCCCCAAGATGAATCGTCTCTGGGGCCTGCACAGGTGGTAGGGGAGGCAGTGAATGTCCCCATGAGTGACAGAGGGGCTCAGTTTGTGTCTATGTGTGAGCACGCTGGAGTGTGTATCCACTCACCTTCCCCGTGCTCATCCGTGTACTGGAAGGCCTGGACCAGCCGCAGAGCCTCCTCCACAGAGCGCCCCACGGGTAAATCATTAACAGTGATCTGGCGAAGGACACCCTTGCCATCGATGATAAAAAGGCCCCTGAAGACGTCAGGGTTCACAGTGAGGAGCTGGGAGCTTCCACTGCCAGGGCCAGGGAAGGGAACACCAACCCGCTGCCAGCCACAGAGCTAGGGGAAAGGAGGGCATCATCCAAGAGCGGTTCGATCACCCTGGGTTTGGGGGCTCCCTGAGCTGGGCTGAGGGTCCCACAGTACCTGTATGCGATGCCCTCATCTTTTTTCAGCACGCCATAATCGTGGGACAAGCTTCTGGTCACGTCGGCAAGCAGGGGGATGTTGAGGGGGCCCAAGCCTCCCTCCTTCCGGGGGGTGTTGATCCTAGGGGTGGGGGAGACAGGGTTAGGACCTCAGGATGCCAAGCACAGCAGAGTCCAGGTGTGATAAGGACTGGAGTAGGGGTGCTGGAGGCAAGAGATAAGGGGCAGGGCCCTGCGAGGCCCACCCACCCCACCCTGGGGTGGGTACAGAGGTTGTATCCACGCAGCTGGGAAGAATAAGCTCACAACCTAAAGCTCCAGCCCCGGGCAAATGGCTTCACATGTGCTCGTGGCCTCCCACATCATGCAGAAGAAAACCTGTGTCAGAGTGCCCATCCTCCTCTAACTCCGTGTCCTGAGCCCAGCCCTTCACTTCCATGAACTGGAGTCTCCACCTTCACGAAATAGGGCAACGCAGCCTCCCTCTTGACAAATGAGATAAAGCATCTGCAACTGTATGTTCCAGAAAACAAGTTGCCAAATGCTAATTACTGTCATCATCGTTAAGGACTTGGGCGTCCGTATTTCCATGATTTTCAAAATGGGTAAAAAAGGAGGCCCAGAGGTTGTGCAAGGGCCAGCAGGCGACACAGCTCCGACCCTACGTTGTGCGCTTAGCTGCAGCCTCCCTCCCCGGTCCCTGCTCATACCAAGCCAGGTGGGTGAACTGGGAGTCGACAGAGACCCCCAGCACCTCGCAGCCCAGCTTGCGGAAGTCCTCAGCATGCTCGCTGAAAGCGATGATCTCCGTGGGGCACACGAAGGTGAAGTCCAGCGGGTAGAAAAAGAGGACCACGTACTTCCCTGGGGAGCAGGGGAACAGAGCAGGAGTGAAGGCCCAGCCCCTCTTATGCGTGGGCCCCGCCCCCACCTCGACCCCCTCCAGGCCGCCCTCACCTCTGTAGTCCGAAAGCTTCACCTCCTTGAAGGCGCCATCCACCACGGCGGTGGCCTGGAAGGCGGGGGCGGGCTCTCCGATGTGCGCGTTGCCGGAAGCCATGACTGCAAGCTGAGACCCCCGCCCGCCCGGTCAGTGCGCCGAGGAAGGCCCTTTGTCCTCCCTTCCCAAGGTCACGCTGTGTGCTGGGCCTTGTTACTGAGTCAGACCCGGGGGTCGGGGGGCAGCAGCACCCACCCTCACCCTCCCGGGTACCGGGTCTGCGCGGCGCGGAGGGTACCGGAGACCCGCCCCCCTGACCACAGCACGAGTGACCCAGCCACTGCCTCCAGGTCCCCCACTTGCAAGTCGGCCGAGCGCGGTGGCGCAAGCCCCCAGTCCAGAAGGAAACGGAGAGGGCCCGGTGAGCAGGGGGCGGGGAGTCCAGAGACCCGGCCTGCACGCCAAGGCCCTGGCCTCGGTTTCCCCCGCAAGGACAAAGGCGGCCACTGCGGCGGACGGAAAACAAAGGCGGCCAGCGAGGAGGTCCGGGAAGGGCCGAAGATGCTCGAAGGGGGACCCCCAGCCCGGTGCACTCCGGGCGTGCATACCTGCTTGGGCAAGGGCCGGACGCACGGACCACTAGACGCGCAGACTCGCGTTCTCAGCGCAAAGTGCGTCCCGGGCCGCCGAGCCTTTTATGCACGGCCCCAACCGTGACGCGAAGGACGTGGGGGTGGGGAGCCGGCGAGCGGAGCGGTCGGGTCCACTGTGCCCGCTGAGAGGGGGAGCGCAGCGGCCGGTCCATGCGCCTGCGGGCGGCGGGGGGGGACGCGCAGCTGCCGGCCTCGACCACCGCAACTGTAGACTCGGCGCGCGGCCCCGCCAGGGAGCGCGCCGGGAGCGGTTGGAGCCGGGCATGGCCTGGAGCCAGCCGGCGCTGCTGTTGCCCCCTCTGATGCTCCTGTTGCTGGCGACCCCTGCCCAGGTCTCTCCTGACTACCAGTACTTCGGCCAGCAGGGAGTGGGTGACACCTGGGAGCAGCTGCGGCTGCAGCATCCAAAGGGTAAGCACAGGCGGCGCGGGTGACGGTGCCGAAAGTTTCCCCCTTGCCCATTTCACCAGCTGGCTGCAAACAGACCCTCCTCCGTGGACTTTACATCTCCACCCAGCTCGGCCCTGGCGGCGTCCCCTTGGGCTAGTTACTTTTCTCCGATGCTCAGTTTTCTCATCTGTAAATTGAAACAGACACTGCCTTTGAGCAGCACACAGGAGCAGAGGGGGCGTGGGCAGGCAATAAACACCAGAGCCACACGTCCATGAACTCGTGGATCGGTGCTAGGAAGGGCGGAGACGGAGAAAGAAGGGGGCGGGTAAGCTGGGGAAGTCAGAGAAGGCCCGGCTGGAAAATATAGGAAGCCAGTGCAGCCGGAAAGACAGGCAAAAGCCAAATATGCAAAGATTTGGGGAAAGCGTGTCCCAGGGCGGCGGCCCAGCAAGTGTCAAGTCCAAAAGGTCTGACGCAGGAATGGAAAGAGGCCGGTGTGTTGCGGTGTGGCGAGACCTTGCGAGGTAGGGCATGAGGTGTCAGGCTTTGTGAGTTGTGGAGCTGGGATGGGACTGTGTCATAGGGGCAAAGGGAAGAGTTAGCAAAAGAGCGCTGGAACGGTCAAAAAGTCGTAGCTGTTTCAAAAGTGATCATCATAATTGTTTTTGTTCTACATGCTAACACAGCACCGGGGGCTTTAAGTACCTTCACTATGTCAATTATGTCATTTAATTTACCACTTGATAGCCCTGCTGGTCAGGTGGCACTGCGCCCGCTGAATAGGCCTATGATCATGCCCCTGAAGACAGGAGTCAGCTTTGGATGGCGGGCGCCCGGGGCGTTCTACCACCGTCCCCACTGGGCAGGCTGGCACAGGTTAGAAGTGTCAGTGTGCCATCCCTCTGGGCCACTCACCAGACGTGTGAGCTTGGAGGTGTGGCTTGCTCTAAGTCTCAGTTTGCCCACCTGGGACTAATGGAAAGATTAAATGAGATCATCTATGGCCGGGTGCCTGGCACACCGGCAGAGTCAGCAAATACAAGCTGTTGTTATTTGTCAGTATCTTTATTCTCTTCCCTCTCTAGAGGAGGCAATTGGGGGCAGGTCCCCCCTACGTGGATCCTCATCTCCGCCCTCCATTTCTAGACGTGGAAAACTCGATCCTTGGCCCGTGGGGAAAGTGGCGCTGTCTCTGCGATCTGGGCAAGCAGGAGCGCAGCCGCGAGGTGCTGGGCGCGGCCCCAGGCCCGGTGTTCATGGACCGCGAGAACCTGGTCCAGGTGAGGCCCTGCCGGCAAAGGGATTGTGCATCCTGCAAGCCGATCGACTGCGACTGGAGGACCTGAGTCCCGGTGAGAGACGGGCGCAGAGGAGGCGGGCCTGGGCAGGCTGGCAAGTCTGGGGCGGCGAGTCCCAGGGGTGGGCAGAGAGAGAGGAAGGGCGGTGGGGGACGGGTACGAGACGGGAATGGGGAAGGGAGAACTAGGGCCCTAAATCTGAGGCTTGAGTCTGGTGGGAGAGGGGCAGTTGAGTCAGGAGACTTGAGCCCCGCTGTTATCTGCGGAGGAAGGAAAAAGGGTGGTGGGGACAGGGAGGGGTAAACACAACTGGAGGAACCCGAAGTGAGGAAGGGGCATGGGCCTGGTGAGGGGCGGGGACCCACAGGCATAATGAGCCTGCGTGGTGAGCGGAGACCCTGAGCAGGAGTCTGCTGAGGTCCGGGATCTCTATTGGGGGTAGTCGGGGCTTGGCCCGAATGCAGAGAGGGTAGGAAGCAGAGATCCTGTGATGGGGGTGGGGGATCCAACAGAGGGAGGGAGTTCGGGGACCCCAAGTCCGAAGGCCTGAGCCCAGTGGAAGCGGGGCTGCCTACTCCGGGGGGCTTAGAATATGTGGAGGGGCAGGGACGCGAAGTACAAGGGCCTAAATCCAGGCGGGGGACGCAGTGAAGCGGAGACCTGTTCTGGGAGTGTGTAGTGAAGTTTTATCTTCTAGGCTCCAAAAGGGCGGGGTCTCCAAACCTGCGCTTCATAGCACAGCAGCTGTGATTAGGAAAGAAAAAAGAAAAGAAAAGCCTGCGCCTCAGTTTCTCCTTTATTTCTCTGTTTTCCCATCAGCATCCGCGGGCGGGACCCCAGCGACCTCGAGGCGGAGCTTGAAAAGCGACCCCACCCACGCCGCTCCCCAAGGCAAGCCTTTGGCTGTCGTCCTTGGGGACTACAGTTCCCAGGAGGCTGCACGGCAGCGACGCCGGCGTCCGCTGCGAAAACGTCAACGCCGACGGGAGCGTCAGGGGCGTGTCCTGCAAGCTGATTGGTCTGGAACGAGTGCCCCTGCTGGGCCCGCGGAAAACGCGCGCCGAGACCTGAGCCGGCGGCGGCCCTGTTTTCTGCAGCTGGTGGCGTCGGCCGGGGCGGCATGGATCTCAGCGATCTGGAGAGAGACAATACGGGCCGCTGTCGCCTGAATTCACCTGTGCCTGCGGTGTGCCGCAAGGAGCCCTGCGTCCTGGGAGTCGATGAAGCGGGCCGGGGTCCCGTGCTGGGTGCGCCCCCAGGGCCAGGGAGGGGGAGGGTAGTGATAAGGAGAGAGCAAGTTGCTCTGGAACACGAGTCGGGATTGCACCGTACCCGGGGAAGGGGGGTGATAGTGATGGCATGGCATCGGTGATGGCACTGAAATAAGCGGCGACGATGGAACAGGGAAGGCGGCTTTCACGGGCTCACTGGTTAGATCCCCGCTCCCGGAAATCTGACACCCCTCCTCCCCAGGCCCCATGGTCTACGCCATCTGTTATTGCCCCCTGTCCCGCCTGGCAGATCTGGAGGCGCTGAAAGTGGCAGGTGAGCTTGGGGTGTATGTTTGAGGAGGAGGATTCTGGGTGTGTGCAGGGACAGATGATAACTGGAGGGGTAGGGCAGGAACTGGGAGAACCAGTTGTTACCCTTTTCTCCCAACTCTTCTCGGAGACTCCAAGACCCTGTCGGAGAGCGAGCGGGACAGGCTCTTTGCAAAAATGGAAGAAGACAGGGACTTTGTGGGCTGGGCGTTGGACGTGCTGTCTCCAAACCTTATCTCTACCAGCATGCTCGGGAGGTGAGGTGTCCCCGGGAGGAGTCGGGGAGGGGGTGGGGGGCAGAAAGCATGGCCTGGGAGGGCTCTATGGCTGGAATGGGGTTAAGTGGGCTCTGTTCCCCCGCCGCAGGGTCAAATACAACCTGAACTCCCTGTCCCATGATACAGCCACCGGGCTGATACAGTACGCGTTGGAACAGGGTGTGAAAGTCATTCAGGTGAGCTAACTGTTGGCTTACCCCCATTTGATCACCTCGGGATAAAACTGGGGTGAAATACAAGGGACAGAATCAGTGTCATGTGTCTGGAGTGCCCCAAGCATATTCATTGTGGGTTTCCTGTTCCTGTTCCTGCCCTAAATTTATGCCCCACTGAGGATCATGGTGGAATGCCCAGCCCCACCACCATCAAATCTATCCCCCTATCCTAAAGGCTCAGTGTCTAGAACAAATCCCACATCTGTCCACCTGCCCATAGCCTCTGTCCAAACCCAGCCCTCCCCTCACCTGGATTCCTGCCCAGCTTCCTCCTTGGTCCCTCCACCTCCAACTCCCTCCCCTTCAATCTGCTACCCACGCAGCAGATTGTCGTCTTTTTGAAATGTAAATCTCGACATTTAATTTTCTGATCACAGTGGAAATGAAATCAGGAAAACTCACAGTCATGTGGGGGAGAATGTGATTAAATCACCAAAGAAAAACATAAGTCTGCGTTGCATTAAGTGCTCTGTGCCCAAGGCTGTTTTGAGAGAACAAGGGGGAATAAACATGAGATAGGGAATACAGCAGGGGAGGCCTCACTGAGGAGGTAACCGAAGCCCAGGCCCAGAATGCAGAGCTGGTGATGTGCTGGAGCAGACAGACAAGGGCCCCCAGGGCCTAGTCTGGGGAGACATGGTCAGCTGGAAAACAAAAAATAAAGGTGATTTCTGAAAACAGTAACTGCTATGCAACTTGCCTCTATCACCTCTTTAACCTCATTTCTCTGCTCCAGCCATGGGCCTCTTTACTGCTGCAGAGCATTCTCCCCCTGGTCCCACCCCAGGGCCTTTGCACTGGCTGTTCCCTCTCCCTGGAGCACTCTTTCCCAGATCTCCACATCGTTCATTTCCTCATCTCCTTCAAGCCTCTGTTCAAATGTCACCACCTCAGACAGTCTTTCCTTGAAGCTTCCTCACCATTGTTTAAAATTATAACTCCTCTCATTTCTCCTCTAGTCTTTATTATCCTTTTTCTTGTCTGTGGCCTTGCAAAAGTTTTCACTTGATAAAGGCAAGGATTTTAAAACATTTTTATTTTAATTAATACATTGTAATTATACATGCATAGGGGGTACAATCTGATGTTTTGATGCATACATACGTTGTATAATAGTTGGGTTAGGGTAGGTAACGTATCAGTCATCTCATGCATTTATCATTTCTTTGTGGTGAAAACATTCAGAAGCCTCTCCTCTAGCTGTTAGGTAATACACAAAACTTAACTGTTAACCATAGTCACCCTACTGTGTAGTAGAACATCAGAACTCATTCCTCCTATCTAATCGAACTTTGTACCCCATCGCCCAGCCTCTCCATTTTCCCACCCCTACCTCCCTTCCCTGGTCTCTGATAACCACTGTTCTCTCTCTGCCTTTATAATATCAACTTTTTTTTCTTTCTGGTGTTCCACCCATGAGTGAGATCATATGGTATTTGTCTTTCTGTGCCTGGCTCACTTAACTTAATGTGCGCCAAGTCCATCCATGTTGTTGCAAATGACAGGATTTCATTCTTTTTTATAGCTGAATAGTGTTCCATTGTGTATATATACCACATTTTTTTTTTTAATCCTTTCAAAGGCTCTTGGACACTTAGGTTGATTCCATAGCTTAGCTATTGTAAGCAGTGCTGCCATAAACATGGGAGTGCAGGTCTCTCTTTGACATACTGACTTGATTTCCAGCTGAGCTTTTTGTTTGTTTTTGGTGACTGGCAGTATGGGGATCCAAACCCTTGACCTTGGTGTTACAAAGCTGTGTTCTAACCAGCTAAGCTAACCAGCCAGCCTCTGACTTCACTTCCTTTGGGTATATACACAGTAGTGGGATTGCTGGATCATATGATAGTTCTATTTTTCAGTTTTTGAGGAATCTCCATACTGTTTTCCATAATGGCTGTGTGGGCAGGAATTTTTATGTTTTGTTTGTTTGTTTTGGCAGCTGGCCAGTATGGGGATCTGAAACCTGGCCCTTGGTGTTATAACACTGTGCTCTAACCATTGAGTAACCGGCAAGCCCCTTTTGTCTAATGTGTTTGGTGCCACATCCTTAGCACCTAGAATGGCCTCTGGCATGTAGGAGGTGCTCAATAAGTGTAGAATGGATGCAGCATGAACAAAGAAATCCTCTTTGGGAGGTGACATTTGAGCTGAGAACCTTGATAGAAAGATCTAGCCTTGGGCTGGCCCATGGCTCACTCAGAGTGAGGTGCTGATAACACCAAGGCCACGGGTTCATATAGGGATGGCCGGTTAGCTCACTGGGTGAACATGGTGCTGACAACACCAAGTCAAGGGTTAAGATCCCCTTACTGGTCATCTTTTTTTCAAAAAAAGAAAAAAGAAAGATCTAGCTTAGGGACAGGCTATGAGAAGAGTATTCTGGGCAGCAGGAGGGCAAGTGCAAAGGCCGTGAGGTTGGGTCATTTGTGCAGTTGTTCTTCTGGATGTTTGTTGAATGAATATGTTTGTGTCTCCTTGACAGGTATTCGTAGACACTGTGGGGCTTCCAGAGACTTACCAAAAGCAGCTGCAGCAGCATTTTCCCGGCATTGAGGTGACGGTCAGGGCAAAAGCGGATGCCCTCTACCCCGTGGTCAGTGCTGCCAGCATTTGTGCCAAGGTCAGCCTCCTGCTGGCCGTGACTGGCTCTCAGCATCCCCTTGGGCAGGGGGCAGGCATGGCTGACATGGGGGAGGGAGATTCTCAGTGCCTTTCCTGCCCACAGGTGGCCCGTGACCAGGCTGTGAAGAACTGGCGGTTCGTGGAAAAACTGCCGGACTTGGATGCCGATTACGGCTCGGGCTACCCCAATGGTGAGCAGATAGGTGGCAGTCTGGCCTCTAGAACTGCCCTCAGACAGCCACCGTGGTAATTACATTGACATGGCCAGGGCTGAGCACACTTCTGAGGTTTTCTAAATTGTTCTGGTCACCCTGCTCCACAGCAGAAAGAGGCTAAGTCCCAGATAGTGATGTCACTTCCTCACGGTCACATGGCCAGTGAGTGACAGAGCTGAATTCTAGCCGGTAGCTTCCCTCCTCTCTTCCTCCCTCACTCTTTGCTGTCTCTCTGGAGCCCCAGTGAGGGACTAAGACCCAAGGTGGGCATCTATCCATTTGTTAGGGGGAAGGGGACAGGAATGAGGGGCATCGACTCATGTCTGGTGGTCTCCACTTAGATCCATTGTTTTCGCCCAACCAGGAGGCTCAGTCTCCTTGTCTGTAAAGTAGGAATGATCATGCACCCCCCCAAACCACACGCACACACAAACAAGGGCAGATTTGAAGATTCAGTGGCTTGGTTCAAGGAAACTTCTGGTCTTTCTGAGGCCCAGGGAGGGGCTGGCAGTTGGGTGCTTTAATGTTGTCCTTGTGGGTGAGGGAGATGTCCCAGAGGCAGTCTCCCTAAACTGCACCGTGAGCAACCCTTGGCCAGACGCAGAGTGGGAGGGACCTGCCTATGCAAAGGCTCTGAGGTAGGAAGGTGCCTCAGGTACTCAGGCAGAGCCCTCAGATGAGTGGCGAGGAGCTTGGATGCTATGGCGTGGCTCAGGGGCTGTCACCATGGCCCTCCCCCACCCCACCGCAGATCCCAAGACGAAAGCGTGGCTGAAGAAGCACGTGGAGCCCGTATTCGGCTTCCCCCAGTTTGTCCGGTTCAGTTGGCGCACAGCCCAGACCATCCTGGAGAAGGAGGCAGAAGACGTTATGTGGTGGGTGTCCCAAGGGTGCTGTGGGGAGGGAGGGAGGCCAGGGCTCGGCCCTGCCTGGGAGGGCTGGTCCCCCCGGAAGTGGTCAGTGTCACTGCCTGTCTCCCACAGGGAGGACTCGCCAACAGGAGATCAGGAGGGACTCGGGAGGATCACATCCTACTTCCTCAAAGAAGGCTCCCGAACCCGCCCCCACCTCCCCTACCGGTACTTCCAGGAGCGGGGCTTGGAGTCAGCCACCACCCTCTAGGGGCCATCCTGTCTTCTCCCTTACCTGCCCCCCCACCCCGCCTCCAGCAATTAAAGTCGTTTAAGGATAACCAAGCCTAGGGGTCGCACTTTGGGGCAGAGGCCAGTGGGAGTGTGCTCCGCAGCAGGACCCAGCTGCTGCTTTTTGGAACCTAAACAGAGTAGGCATTGGTTGATGGACTTGCTTTTATTTTTATTTTTATTTATTTATTTTTTTACTTTATTTTTTTGGTGGCTGGCTGGTACAGGGATCCGAACCTATGACATTGGTATTCTAAGGCTGCGAGATTTGATTTTTTTTGTAATTTTTTTTTTTTTTTGAGATTGGTTTTTAAAATACAGTCAGCTATCCATATCCGCATCTATGGCCAACGGATTGAAAATATTCAGGGAGGAAAAAAGATAACGATTAAAAATAACAATACAACAAGTAACACACATTTTAAAAAACAATACATTGTAATAACTGGTTCCATAATATTTGCATTGTATTGGGCATCATAAGTAATCTAGAGATGATTGAAAGTATATGGAAGGATGTATGTAGGTTATATGCAAATACTATACCATTTTATATCAAGGACTTGAGCATCCCGGGTTTTGGTATCCATTGGGGTCCTGGAACCAATCCCCACAGATACCGAGGGACATGACATTTGTATGATACAAAATTAGAAAGGAGCACATTGAGAAGCCTGCCTCCCACCCTGCCCCAGCCCACTGGTGGCTTTACGGGTACCTTCTGGGTCCTTTCAGAGATACACATAAATAGCACACAAATGCACAGATACACTCTTTCTTTTTTTCTTTTTTTTTTTTTTAAAGATGACTGGTAAGAAGATCTTAACCCTTGGCTTGGTGTTGTCAGCACCACGCTCAGCCAGTGAGCTAACCGGCTGTCCCTATATAGGATCCGAACCGCCATGGCCTTGGTGTTATCAGCACTGCACTCTCCCGAGTGAGCCACGGGCCAGCCCCGAGATACACTCTTTCTTGAAGTTTAGCTTTTGTTTTTGTTTTTGGAGAGAGAGACTCAAAACTGAAGTTTTTTTTGTTTTGTTTTGTTTTTTAAAGGTGATTGGTAAGGGGATCTTAACCCTTGACTTGGTGTTGTCAGCACCACGCTCTCCCAAGTGAGCTAACTGGCCATCCCTATGTAGGATCCGAACCCGCAGGCTTGGTGTTATCAGCACCACACTTTCCCAAGTGAGCCATGGGTCAGCCCTGAAGTTTCCCTTTTTTTTTTTTTACACAAATGAAAGCAAACCACAGTCATGTGATGTGTAATGATATCTTGGTCAATGACAGACCACATATGGTGGTCCCATAAGATTATAATGGAGCTGAAAAGCTCCTGTTGCTAGTGATGTCATACCCGTCTTAATGTAGTACAATGCATTACTAATGTAGGAGCAACAGACTGTGCTGTAGAGCCCAGGTGTGGACTAGGCTGTACTATCTGGGGATGTAAGTATACCCTGTGATGTTTGCATGACAAAACTACTTAGCGACGCATTTTTCAGAACATACCCCATCCTTAAGTGACACATGACTATACCCTAGATAGTGCACGTTACTCTTCACCAATTATACCTAGGAGGTAATTCCAAATGGGTGTCTAAAGCCCTCTCTCATTCCATTTACAGCAGCAGAGTCACTCATTGCATGACTCCTGTAGTTTAACACCTCTATAGACATCACGTTGTTGCCAAACCTTCTATTAAACATGACCCAGCAAGGAATGACAAATGTGCCTCATTTTTTGTGCACAGCTTTGTAGGCTAAATTCCTAGAAGTGCACTTGCTGGGTCACAGGATCTCTGTTTGTCATTTGGAGAGATGTTGCCACATCCCCCTCCACAGAGGCTTGTACCAAATGGCACCCCACCAGCAACATAGGTGAGCATTTCTTACCCCGATAGCCCAGGCAACAGCAGGACAGGCTGAAGTTTGGAAGTCAGGTGCCTCAGCAACATCAAAGACGCCATCTTTTAGCCATCTTCCATTTTGCCAACTTTGGTGGTTTTGCCTCATAGTCTCAAAATGATTGCCATAGCTCCAGACATCAAAGGCCTCATTCCCCAGCAACCTCTCTGTCACTTCTTAACTGGAAGCAGGACACTTCCCCATGCTCAAAAGTCCCTGGCAAAGAGAATGGAATATCTGGGTGGGCGGGGAGAGACCCAGTCTCCCCATACACTTGACCCCACCTTGACTAGAACAGTGGAATTTTAATGGATAGAAAAGGGGTGGCTCTTAATGGGGCACTTTACATGACATGCAGTGATGGCAGAAGCCCAGGGAATTGTGGGGGTGTCATTTATGGAGTATAGTAGTCCCCCCTTATCCGTAGTGTTACTTTCTGTAGTTTCAGTGACCTGCAAGTCAACTGCAGCCAAAAAATATTAAACACAATTCCAGAAATAAACGATTCATAAGTCTTAAATTGTGCTCTGTTCTGAGTAGTGCAATAAAATCTTGAGCTGTCCCACTTCCAGCTGGGTATGTGAATTATCCCTTTGTCCAACAGATCCATGCTATATCTGCCCAGTGTATCATGCTATACTGCCCATTAGTCATTTATTAGCCGTCATATTGACTGTCATGGTACCACAGTGCCGTGACCCTTATTTTACTTCATAATGGACCCAAAGCACAAGAATAGTGATGCTGGCATATTGTTCTAGTTATTCTATTTTATTAGTGGTAATTGTTCATCTCTTACTGAGCCTAATGTATAAATTAAACTTTATCATAGGTATATATGTCTAGGAAAAAACATAGTATATATAGGATTTGATAGTAACTGATTTCAGGCATCTGCTGGGGGTCTTGCAGTGTATCGCCCATAGATAAAGGGGGACTACTTTATGTATTAGTCTGCTAGGGCTGTCTTAACAAAGTATCGCAGACTGGGCAGCTTAAACCACTGACACTTATTTTCTCACAGGTCTGGAGGCTAGCAGTCCGAGATCAAGGTGTCAGCAGGGTTGGTCCCTTCCGAGGCCTCTCTCCTTGACTTGTACACAGCCGTCTTCTCTCTGTGTGTGTTTGTGTCCAAATTTCCTCTTCTTATAATGCCACCTGTCATATTGGGTTAGGGTCACCCTAATGACTCCATTTTACCTTAATGACCTCTTTAAAGACCCTATCTCCAAATATAATCACATTCTGAGGTACTGGGGTTAGGACTTCAACATATGGATTTGGGGAGGGACACAGCACACCCATAACAGAGCATCTCGCCACTCCAGGAAGGTACTGTGCTGGGCACTGGGAAGACAGCACTGAACCAGCCACAAAGGATCACAGACCTCCCATCGAACACTGTGACATTCAGAGGGCCCTGTGAGTGCACGAGGAGGGGCCCAGTTCCAGTCTAGGGCTCTCAGAGTCTGAGGAGCCACCTGGCCAAGATTTGCAGGGTGTAGGGAGTGGAGCAGATGATCAGAGGGCAGAGGGGACTCCAAGCAGTGGGGGCAGCAAGTCCAGAGGCCAAGACATGGGAGAATGTGGCTTCAGGAAGGCTCAAGTCAGGGCCTGTGGTGGTTCCATGTGTGCTAAATGTGCCCGTGACAGGATCAAGTGTGCATTCCTTACTGAGGAGGAATCGTGAAAGTGTTGAAGGCACAAGTACAGAGGCAGAAAGCTAAGTAAAAAAAATGAAGGTTTTCTGAGAAATAAATCAAAAGGCCAGAAAAAAAAGGCTCTAGAGCAGAGGCAGTGGGGGGTGGGGCATTGGGAAGGGGGTGTGGTCTCCCCCTCTCCACCCAAGAGACACCTGCTATTCAACCCTCAGCCTGTGCTTTTCACTGTAGCTGCAAAACATTACTGAGCCAGATGCTATTTTTTTTTTTTTTTTTTTGGTGGCTGGCCGGTACAGGGATCTGAACCCCTGGCCTTGGTGTCATAAGGATAGGCTCTAACCAGCTGGGCTAACCAGCCACCCCCATTTTTCTTTTTTTAATTGGCAACTGGCCAGCATGCGGATCCAAACCCCTGAACTTGGTGTTGGCTGCACTGCTCTCTACCTGTAGAGCTAACCAGCCAGCCCCCTGATTTCATTTATAATTCTTCTATGTCCTTTTCTTTTCTTTTCTTTTAAAAAAGATGACTGGTAAGGGGATCTTAACCCTTGACTTGGTGTTGTCAGCACCACGCTCTCCCAAGTGAGCTAACCAGCCATCCCTATATAGGGATCCGAATCCATGGCCTTGTTATCAGCACCACACTCTCCCAAGTGAGCCATGGGCCAGCCCTGTCCTTTTCTTTTCTATGCTGTAGATTTAGAGTTTCTCAGACTTGCTCTTTTCCCTCTCAGAATTATTAGAATTACAGTTAGTCTTCAAATTATAGGCCCTTCTCACTGCTGATGGAATTTAGCTTGGCAAGATAAGGAGAAACTCTGGGTCTAGTAAATGGGAAGCTAAAAAAAAAAAAAAAAAAAAAGGAGAAATTACCCCTCTTTCCTCACTGCTGGCAACAAGCAGAAAGTAACAGGCACCCTATAGCTGTAACTCAAATGTTGCTTTTTTTTTTTTTTTTTGTAACTGGCTGTTAAGGGGATCTGAACCTTTGATTTTGATGTTATAGCACCACACTCTAACCAACTGAACTAACCATTCAGCCCTGCAAATGTCTTTAACAAAAGCCTTTTAATCCCCGGGTACTTGCTTTTTTTTAAAAAAAAGGTGACTGGTAAGGGGATCTTAACCCTTGACTTGGTGTTGTCAGCACCACACTCTCCCAAGTGAGCCACGGGCCGGCCCAATCTTCCCCTGTTTATGCCCTTCCATGGCTGTCACACTCCTTATCGTCAGGTTTTTTGTGGCAGCTGGCCAGTCTGGGGAACCAAATCCTTGACCTTGATGTTATTAACACAGCATTCTCACCAACTCAGCTAACCAGCCTCACTTTTCTTCCTTGAAAGCATGCTTATCCTCCTTGTCACAATGACACAGTCTATAACTTTGATAACACAGTGCATAATATCATCGACAACAAATAATAGAGGATGTTGACATTTATTAAGTGTTAATTACGTGCCAGGCACTTTCTAAGCATTTTATTTGACACCGTCCCATTAGGAGGTGGAGTCTATGACACCTCCCCTGAGATATGAGCTGGTTTTAGTGACTCACTTTAGGGAATAGAAAGCAGAGATGACACTGTGACTTTCAAGGCTAAGTCATCAAAGGTGAGACAACTTCCACTGGGCTCACTCTCTAGGACACTTCTGTTGGAACCCAGCAGCCATGCTGTGAGGAACCCCAAGCCATAGGGACAGGCCATGTGTAGCTATGTTGGTGGACAGCCGCAGCGGAAGTTCAAGGCAACAGCCAGTACCAGATATAGGAATGAGGAAGGCTTCAAAGTGGCTTCAGCACCAGCCACTATCTGCAAGTGCATGAGGGACCTTGAATAAGAACCGGCCAGCTGAGCCCAGTCAAACCCCAGAACCATGAAAGACAATAATGATTGATTGTTGTTTTTCACCACTGAGTGTAGAGCTCTTTGTTTCACTGTGATGATAGACCACCAGACAACTTGCATTAACTTATTGAATTCTTCCAACAACCCTGTGAGAGGATCAAATTACTCTCATTTTACAGATGAAGAAACTGAGGCTCAGAAAAGCTGGGCAACATGCCCAAAGTTACAGACTAAGTGGTGGAACTGGGCTGTGAACCCAGCTAGACATACCACACAGTCAGGCTCCTTCCCACCAATCTCTGTAGTCGATATATCTTGATTCCCTGCTAAGCGCTCCCTCCTCTCCTGGCTCCAGCTCATGACTATCCTGTCGGGGTACCACCTGTTCCCCATTCTTAGTTTATTTGGTTCAGATGGAACTGACCCCCACCATGGGCCTTCAGACGCAAGCTCATAACCCACATCAGGCCAGTGAGATCACAGCATTCCATGGCACAGTGATTATTTTGGTGATGGGCTGATCAATGAGAGCCAGCTCTGGAAACTTTGCTGGTTTTACAGAGAAATAGGCACATTTGAAATCTGGAATCCTGGAGTTGCTGGCCCTTCTTTAATACTGTGAGGAAATCCTGTCCCAGAATATAGCAAGAAGATGCAGATAGATTTCTATCATTTAAACACCTAGATGTAGCCATTTCTAAAGCTTACTCACTGTTTTGGCTGAAGGCACTTTTTTTGTGGGGGGGGAGACTGGCAAGTACAGAGATTGAACCCTGGACCTCAGTGTTATCACCACCACACTCTGACCAACTAAGATAACCATCTGGCCGTCACTGTTTTGGCTAATGGCACTTTGTTCTGGATTTCTCTCTTGCAGCTGGAAGAAGCCTGCCTGCTACCCCCCCAGTGGGGCATTTCTCTCCTCGTGCTATTCCATCTCCCCTGAGGACAGTGAATGGGCCCGATCTGTTTATCTCAGTGCAGTGCCTGAGACACAGGAAGCATCCGTTAATCTTGCTCTATTGAACAGAACCAAAAGGGACATTGCCCTGTCTTACAAGGTAGGGAAAGTGAGGCTCTCCAAGGGCCTGTGGATAGAAGGAGGATTAAGAGTAGTGTTCACAGCCCCAAACCCTGAATCTGAGTCCAGTCCTTTGCCTTAGATTTGGGACTGGGATGAGGAAGAAGGGGTCGAAGGAAAGAAGAAAGGAAGGAAGGAAGGAGGACCTTATGCCAGACACCTCTGGGCCTGCTTACTCAGAAGGGAAGGTCTGTGAAGTGTGTCTTGAGGTCTCTACGAGTCAGGCAGCTTCTTGGCAGGCCTGGTGGCACACAGTGGGAGGGTACACCACCTGCCCTTGTCAGCTCTTCTGACCTGCATGTTCTCAGTTGTGACAAATGCCCCAGGGTATAGACCATCCGTCATTTACACTCTAGTGTGAATCCGTCGCTCATTCTAGGGCCTCAGGATTAGAAGTGAGACGCCTGTCACTTTCTGGAAATTCTCCTTCCCATCTATTTCCCCAGGAAGCAGCCACAACACACGCTGTAGCTGGCGACTTTATTCAGGGAGGAGAGGGAAAACGAGCGAAAGTTGGATTGTTTCTCGGGTAACCTGGAGAGGGACAAGACTCTGGAGGCCCAGGGAGGAGGGACAGGATTCTGGAAGTTAGAAGGCGGAGAGGGAGAGGAATGGGCATGTGGGTGTCTTGAGGAGGCCTGGCCGGGGGAAGGGACGCGTCCCGCACCCAGGCCAGGCGTCCGCTAGGGGCCGCTGCCGCTCCCGCTGCCGCTGCCGCTGCCCGCCGCATCCAGGATCGAGGTGCGAGGGCGGCGGGAGCGCCGGGAGGTAGCTTCCCGGGCCCACCGTCCGGGTCTGGGACGCGGCACCACCGAGATGGAGATGTTGAGGCAGTGACGGGCGCCAGGAGCTGCCACCGACAGTGTGTGGCCCAGAACCGAGCGACAAAGGTCCGCCCCGTCAGCGAAGGTCTAGGAGGAAGGGTGGAGTTAGGGCCCCAGTGGGCGGAGTCCAGATATATTGGGGGGCAGGTCTTTTGGTGAGAGGGCGTGACTGGGGGCGTGGCCTCGGGAAGGGGGCTCCATTGAGGGTGGGGTCAGGGCTGGAGCGGAAGGTCCGGCAGTCTGTGAGCGGGGCCAGAATGGGGACAGAGCCTTGGGGAGGACGAGTGTTCTTGCAGGTTCCCAGGGCGCTGAGGCGGGGGGTGTAGGAGCACCAGACCAAGGCTGGGGCCTTGGGGAGGGTGACCGGGTCTTTGGGTCTTCCAAGGTGAGCTGGGGACGGGCCCAGAACAGAAAGTCCCTTGGGATGGGCAAATCCGGATTCACTGGGCGCTTGGGGGGATCTGGGCACATTCCAATAGGAGTTGGGGCTGCGGAAGGGGGAAGAGTGGGAGCGGGGGCCTTGGGAGCGCCAGTCCGGGCTCTAGGGTCTAGGGACGTTAAGACAGGACTTGGGTGTCAGTCTCCTCCCCTCGCCTTTTGCCCCACTCTCACCTGCCCATAGGTATGGCAGCCAGGCTCACAGCCCCTCTTTTCTGGGAGTGGGAACCAAGCTGGGCCGCACATGATATCAGCCTCACAGGTGGCGAACCTGGGGACGGTTTGTGGAGAGAAAAAGAACGTGGGTAAAAGCTCCGCAGCTGTGAGGGCCGGCCCGTGGCTCACTTGAGAGAGCGTGGTGCTGACAACACCAAGTCAAGGGTTAAGATCCCCTTACCTGTCATCCTTTAAAACAAAACAAAACAAAACAAAAAACAAAGCTCCGCAGCTGCGTTTTAGTGGGATTCCTGCTCTCCAAGTTTCCTCCCGATGTAAGCCCCTCCCCCAGACCCAGGGCCCGCCTCTTAGGAGCACTCCCCTACAAGCCCCATCCCTCCAGATTCTCACCGTCACGTATTATTTTTTGGGGGGGATGGGGAGAACTGGCCGGTACTGGGATCCGAACTCTTGACCTTGGTGTTATCAACGCGCTCTAATCAAATGAGCTAACGCAGTCTCATATTCTGTCAGTTTTTTTCCACCCATACCCAGTGCCGTGTCACAACTGGCTCCATCCCTGCAGACCTCAGTCCATCTTGTTGCGGACCAGCCTCTTACGTTCCCACCTTGCTTGCTTCTCTTTTCAATCAACAAGCCCCACCCTTCAGACCCCCAGGTTCATGAAAGGCCACGCCCCCACACTACCATCCTAAAAGCTGGGGGGGCTCCACAGGCCTCGCCCCCCCTTTTAAAAAAATTTTATTTTATCGATATACAATGTGGTTGATTATTGTGGCCCATCACCGAAACCCCCCTCCTTCCTCCCTCTCCCCCCTCCCACCCAACAATGTCCTTTCTGTTTGCTTGTCGTATCAACTTCAAGGAATTGTAGTTATGTCTTCTTCCCCCCCCCCCCCGGTTGTTTTTTTTTTTTTTTTTTTTGTGTGTGTGTGTGTGTGAATTTATTTATTTATTTTTAGCTCCCACCTTTTTTTTCTTTAAAGTTTTTATCAGTTGGTTAGAGCTCAGCCTTAACACCAAGGTCACAGGTTCGGATCCCCGTACTGGCCAGCCGCCTCGCCCCTTTCTGCCTACCCTCTAAACACTAAGCCTCATTACTTAGACCTTGGCCCCCTTGAAGGCAGACCACACCCCTTTCAAACGCAAGGCCAAGCAGGCGTAGACCCCGCCCTTGCCCCGCCCAAGCCATAGGCCACGCCCTTCATGGCCTTCCTCTCCTACCAGGCCTGGCAGAGCTCTGCGCAGAGCGGCTGCACCTGGCGTACCCCCAATAGCAGCAGGCGGAAGCGACTGCGGAGAGTAAGCTGGAGTTGTCCCAGGAAGGATTCGCACCTGGACATCGGAAGAGACAGGGTTGGATGGTCAGAATCTGTGGGGGGTTCTGGCCCCTGGCAGGGGCAACTGGAGCAAAGTACCTGAGAAAATGCTGGAGGGAGCTGTACTCACCCAGGGCTCAGCACCCTGCAGCGCTCTGGAAAGATTTCAGGGCCCGATGTCTCTGGTGTGTCCATCTCCCAGGGACAACAATGTTCTGGCAAAGGGGACCCCTGTGAGCTTGAGTCTTGGATCCTCACGTAAGGTTGGGGGACCAAGTCCTGGGAGTCCCCTGAACAAAGGAGACCCCAATTATATTAGTCTTCCCAAACATAAAACTTAGGGCTGGCTGGTTAACCCAGTTGTTTAGAGCACAGTGTTGTAACATCAAGGTCGAGGGTTCAGACCCCCATACAGGCCAGTCACAAAAACAAACAAACTTAAAGCCACTTCACTTGGGATGCAAATGCAGCTTCAAGTAATAATAATCATATGTCAAAGTAAAAATAATAATAATCATATGTCATTTAAAATAATCAGCTTGTTATTTGCCCCATGTGTCTGTCGTGTTAAATGTGCTCATATGCTTAAATTTCACATCTCTAAAAGGTGGTTCTGTTGTTTCACCCCTGTTTTAGTGGCCTATGTGAGGCCCACAGAGGTTAAGTGACTTGCCCAGAGTCACAAAGTGACTACAAAGAGCTATAAAGTGGTAAAGTTGGGATTTGAACCCAAGCTCTGACTCCAGAGCCTGTGTTCTTAACCACCATTCTTCAGCACTAGCCCAGGATGTCCATTCTGGTGGCCACCCTAAGCCCCTCTCATAAGGAAATTCTGGCATTGCCATGGTGAAGTAGGGGTTCCTGGGTGTTGGGGGGTCTGGGATGCTCACCTGCCAGGTGCAGCTGGCCTGTGCCCAGATCAGCTGCCAGCCCATTGTGTCCCTGGGACCTAGCTTGAAGTGGGCGGCTCCCTCTACAGGCTCCCAGCAGGACCCATGCCAGGGTCAGTTGCAGGATCCAGGATAAGCCTCTGGGTCGAATGTGGCCCCTGCTGGCCATGTCCACCTGAGATAAGAGCCAGCTGGGGTGGGGGGTGAGGTTTGGCGTTCCCTTTCTGGGAGCTCAGGGTGACACTCTCCTGACACACCCAAGAAACAGTGCCAGGCAGAGTAGAAGATGGGCAACTAATGAAGAGGCTGGGCAATGGCCAAGGACCTTCAAATCCCAGGGGCCCACCAGGGTCTGCCTGTGACCCAGGAGCTTCCCTCACATCAGACCCATCTTCCCTCTATCCCTTCAGGCCCAGGTGCCTCCCCGCAAGCTTAGATCATGCTGCACTTCCCCCTCATGTCTAGCAGGATCTTCCACCCCATTGGCCCTCAAGCGATCTCCTATTTCCTCAGAACTAAGGGGACCTCCTTAGCTTTTCCAGTCACCCTCTCCTTCCTAGGAATTCCTCACTTTCTTCTGCCTACCCTACTCCCTCCCTTTCAATCCCCGCTGGCCCCTCTCACGGTCACCTTCTCTAGGCCTGCAATCGGCTTAGAGGCTGCCACCCAGGGCTGGGCCATTGGGACCAAGCTTGGCTGTGGCAGGGCTCGGGTTCTGCCGCTGGGGTCCAAAAGCCCCAGGGAAGGAGAAGCTTGGGGTCTGTGGTGACAAGACTATTCCCTTCCCACCTCCCCCACCCCCACTCCGCCCCTCACCTGTTTACCGGTCTTAGGGCCTGCTGAGACACCTCAGGTTAAGTCCAGGAAACAGGCAGCCGAAAGGGGCGTGGTTTGATACAGGGCGGGGCTTCCCACCGTCCCGCCCCCATGCAGCTGACCAAAGGCCCGTGGACTTGGACTGGCCTGTATATATCCATGTGCTTGGCCTTATGCTGAGCTTGTGTCTCAAGCTCTGTATTTTTATGTGTGTGGGGGGGAGTGTGTATGGTGAGGGTGTGTTTGTGTGGCCTGTGTGTGTTCGGTGCACCTATGTGTCTCTTCTTTGTGTAGGTGTGTATGTTTGCTGTGTGAGGGTATGTTTATGTGTGTCTCTTGGTTGGGTGGTTATGTGTGTGTGTTCAGAATTTGCATAAGGAGGACTGTATATGTCTCAAGCCAAATGTGTGCAGTTGAGTGAAAATTATAATAAGTGTGGGAGGGGAATGTGGTATCAGGATAGATGTCTGCGAAAATGCTGTGGGTAAGTCAGTGAATAAAGGATGTTGACCATGAATGTTGACCATGAATGTTGACCATGAGTGAACAAGGGACATTGTCATGTGCTGAACAGAGTGTGTGTCTGCATCTGAAATGTGTGTGTGTGCTTCTGTGTCCTGCAGTTTCTGTGAGTGTGTGTCCCTTGTGAACATTCCCTCAATTCACCCACATTCAACAAACATTTATTGAGCACCTACTGTGTGCTGAATTCTGCAGATGCAGTAGTGAATGAGACATGAATATTTCAACTTTTATAGAGCTGACATTCTATTGTGGCAGTCAGATGAGAAAAACAGCCCTGCAGTGGATGTGTGTGTGTCAATGCCTTGTGTTGGGAAGATAATGTGTTCGCGTGTTGGGTGAGAATTTCTGAGCATCCTTTCGTTTTGAAACTACGTGGGTGTACTTGTGTTTGCTGAGTGTATGTGTTGTTTATGTGTGTTTGATTTTCATGAGTGTGTAATTTCTGTATTTCCTCAGTATGTGTTTGTATGTTTGCAGACTGTGAGCTTTGGGTTTATGTGTTTATATATGTTTGTATGTGAGTCTGTGTTTGCTGAGGAAGTATTTGTAGGTGTGTGTGTGTTTGCAGAGTATGTTTATGTGTGTCTGTATTGCTGAGTATATGTTTGTAGTGCATGCATATGTACTTGTGTGTGAGTCTGTGTTTGCCGAGTATGTATTTGTACGTTCATGTTTGTGTGTATATTTGCAGAGTGTGTGTGCCTGTGCTTGTAGCATGTGCATATGTGTTTTTGTGAGCAACGACCAACATCACAAATCTGTCTTCCTCCCATCTCAGGATAAGGCAGGGATCTTCCTCTTTGACTGTTTTACTTCCAGAGCCCAAAACATGATCTTGCACACAGTAGGGGCTCAATAACCGTTGAGTAAATGAATAATCATTAGATTCTGTCTCTGGGTCTCTCTGCGGGTACCCAGTGACGTCCTGGAGGTCTCAGTAACCATTACCAACTGGACCTAGCCTTCCCCTGGTCCGTCTTGAGGTGGTCCAGGGTGGTTGTGGGTCAGATCTATCCGGACTCCAGGCTATGCCTCCCTCCAGACCTTCCGTACCCCTTCCCTTCCCCTGACCTCAGACCCCATGCTGCTCTTGGATTTCAGCACCGCGGACAGGAGCGCAAGCGGCCAGCACCACGGAGAGCTCCCGGAGCCGCCGACGTGAGAAGGGTGGACTGGAGCCGAGTCAGGGCCATGGCAGAGAGAAGTACGAGCAACGGACTCTGAGACACGGCAACACAAACATGCCGACAAACAGAGACAGACAGACAGACAGAGATATCTCGGGTAAAGGCGCAGAGATGAAGAGACGAGCTGCCGGGGAAAACCCGAACCCAGACCTCGCCGTCACCCCGGTCGTCCGGCAGGGGTCGCTCTCGCCCAGTGACCGCGCCCTGCAGGGCCTTCGGAAGGCTTCACGACCTTTGGGGTCCCCTAATGCCGGGATGTGCAGTGGGAAGGGCTCGGACGCCCTCCTCTCCAACTCCGGGAAGCATGGTCGGTTGCCTCAGCTGTGTGAATACTGGGGGGGGGGGGCTGCTGAACATCGCTTCAGCTACCCCCCTCCCCAACTACTAGCTAATCGCTCCTATAAATACAGCAGGCCTAGCCTGGCTCCTTAATCCTGACGGCGAGGGAGGGGTCGCTAGAGAGGCTGCAGGGTTCCCTGAGGAGGCTGTGCTTGGGAGAGGGGTGACGGAGGGCGTATATGCCTGTAAATGTTCTTCTGAGGGGGGCATCGCCCGTGAGGACGGGTCGCCTCAGTGAAAGTGTCACTCTGTAAGCATGTGTCTCTTGGGCTCTGGGTGTCTCGTGAGTGGAGACAATTTATCACAGAGAATAAGGTTTTTAGGGGTCTCTCATTCGGGGTATCCTCCCTGGGGTCCCTCCGTGAAATGTCACCCATGGGATCTTTCTCTGCGGGAATGCCTCTCCCTCGGGGCGGGGGGACTGAGGTTCAGAGGAAACGTCATCTCTCAGAGACCATCTCCCCTAGGAATGATTTTCAGGGTGGGGGGAGAGTTCTTGATTGGAAAGGCCCTGTAGACACTGCCTCCCTGTGGGAATGTGTCTCCCCCTGGGGGTCTCTGGGCGGATGTCCGCATAGGGAATGTATCTCAGTGACGATGTCTCCTTGGAGCGTTTCTTGGGTTGGGGGTCTACCCATGAGGATGTCTCTCCCCTGGGGTGTCTCTCTTTGTAGGGGTCTCTCGGTAGCTTGGCTCCCTCGGGAGCATCTGGAGACTCCACCCCCCGCCTGTCCCCTCCCCCGCAGAGCAGGCAGCGGTGGCCGAGGCCAGGCTCGGGCGCCCAGACGCAGTGACGGCGCCGGGCCCGCCCCACTTCGCTCCGCCCCCGCCCCCCTTCGCGCCGCCGCCGCCGCCGCCGCCGCCGCCGCGATCCCCGCGGCTTCTCCCTCCCTCCCGCCTCCCTCCTCCCGTCGCCGCCGCCTCCCTCCTCCCTCCCCAGGGCCGAAGCCGCTGCCGCCGCCGCCGCCGCCGCCATGGACGATTCGGGCCTGATTCGCCGCCGGAGGCTGCAGGTACGCGGGCAGCCGGGACCCCGCCTGGAAGGAAAGGGGTCGGCGCCCCGGGGCGGGGCCCGCCAGGAGGCGGGAGAACTTGCGCCAGGGTCGGCCAGGGCACCCCTTCCCACGGTCTCGGCTCGTTCCCCGCGGGGAACGCAGTGGCCGCGCGTCCTGCCGCGCTGGGGACCCCGCCCCTCAGGCGCCGCCCGGCGATCCAGGGAGCTGACTGGGGGTGCAGCCCAGCGCTCCCCCTCGAGGATAACCCGAGGGGCGCTCGGCCCGCAGGAGGGGGAGGGGGCTGGGGCCGGAGTCGTCTCCCTGGCGTCTCGCCAGGCGGGGGGGTGAGGGGGCGCAGAACAAAGTTATTGCCCCAGGGCTCGCGCCCCTCGGGGCCACCGGCGCCGCAGCAGCAGTAAACATGTTTGTGCCGCAGCCTCGCCCCTCGCTACCCCCAGGACCCCCTTTCCAACGCGTGGGACCCCCTGCGCCCTCCATGCCTCTGGCCTGCCACCTGGATTCTTCCTACTGCCCTAATGGGACAGGCACCCAGACACCTCCCCACTCTTCATTCCACCCCCGTCCACTACAACACCCGCCACCTCGCCGCGATCCTCAAGTCCAGCCCAGCTTGTGGGTGGGCGGGAGCGATTTTTAGCTCCTCGCAGCCTTAGAAGATGCTGGTCGCGAGGCGGCGCAGGCGCAGGAGGTGTGGGTCCACTGCACGGAGTGGGACACTGAGGGTGGTTGTGGAGTGTGGGGAAGGCGGAGACAAACCCAGGCGTCAGAAACTCCCACCTCCAAGGTGGGTGGGGATTCCTAAGCTGAGTAGGGTCTTCTGCTTGCGTCTGCTGGCCGTGCGCTTTTTAGGGGTCAATACAGAGGAGGTTCGGTGTTACTCCCAAACTGACCCCAGAGGGGAAAGTGATCAAGGCTTCGTCCTGCCTGGGCTCTGGGCCTTCTGAACCTGCTTGGAATTCAGCCCCACGCTTGGTACTCTGGCGTTTAGCTAGAGCCAAGTGTGGGCCCCGATTCAGGCTACATCCCCAGCCTGGAGCTTGGGGAAAGATTCAAGCTCTCACCTAGGGCCTTGTCCATCTCTAGACTCCCCGAATCCACCATTCCCAAGGTTGGAGACCAATGGGAGCTGATTGGTCAGTGCAGCAGGAAAAATGGGGATCAGATGTCGAGAAGGACTTCCCAGGCATCTGAATGATGCTGGAGCCAATGGGTTGGAAAACCAATTGGCTTTCAGAGCTCAGATCTCGGAGCCTAGGCCTCTCTGAAGTTCTCCCCGGATTCCCTCCCCCTCCCAGGGTTGGGTTAGGAGCATGGGTTCCGATAAAAGGGAGGAAGTTGCGGCAAAGCTGCAGCCGCAGCCAAGCTGGGTTCGCGCCCTCGGGTCCCCGGGAAAAGGGAGGAAAGGGGCGGGGCCAGCATGGAGTGTGTCCCCGCCCTCCCGGCCGGCGCCTACTCCCATTGGCTTAGCGCCACGCGGGGCTTCTGTCTCCCGCATAAGACCCCGCCCCCAACCCAGGATCCTTCCACTTACCCACCCACCCAACCCGAGGCGTGCTTTTGGTCGGGCGACCCCGCCAGAGTCTCTTCCCTTCCGGCAGGGTTAACCACTTCGCTGCCTGGATACACCCCCCCACACTGGTGCAACCCCTTAGGAACGCCCGAGGGTCCTCTGCGTGTAGGTGAGATGGTATATACGGACAGCACCCTGAATTCGAATGCCCTACACTGAGCGCCATCCATTAATCCCGGAGAGAAATAGAATCCGCTTGGCAGAGCGACTCTGCAGCTGGGGTTGGAGGTGGCGTCTGTCTACACTGACGCCAAGAATCCGAACTTCTGCCACTCCTGTTCGCCCCTGTCTTTGACCCTAGTTTGTTTGGGGGCGCTAGCGGATGGGGCTGAGTTCTGGCACTTCTCCGAGTGTTGATTAAACCTTCACCCAGGGGCTTACCCTCTAAGGCCGAGTTACCCGTGTCTGGAGCCCTGAGATCCGTGGCCGGAAAATCCAGATCTTGATTTTGCCTGGGCCATTGCGGACGCTGTGCCTGGACTGCCGGCTCAAGCTATGGCTCATTCAATCTTGCAAAAACAGAGGGAAAACCTGGTCTGGATTTCCAGTCACCCTTGGCTCGAGCGGGCAGGGCTGTTATTTGACTCCACCCATATCTCTGTCCTTTGTACTTGGGAGTAGGGGGACTCTCTGGCCCATCCTCTGTCATGCAGCATGTCCATCCATAATACATAATAACTCCTGTTTCTATGACAATATTTACTGAGCGCTTACTGTGTGCTAGGCATCATGCTAAGGTACTAGTCACCTGCATTATCTCCCAGAATCCTCTAGGAGACACAGGACTATTGGAAGGTCATTTGCCAAGGTTGTAAAAGGCAAAACTGAGATTTGAACCCGGGACTTTCTGCTTTTAGAAAAAGCAGAAGGGGGCTGGCTGATTCTTTCAGTTGGTTAGAGCGCAGCTTTCTAACTCCGAGGTCACGGGTTCCAGCAGCCAAAAAAAAAAAAAAAAGAGAGAGAGAGAGAGATCCTCAAAAGGATCTAGAACATTCCTCATTTTTTCCCCTGGTTGAAGTTCCCACAAAAGGCCTTTTGAAACTCTCACCCAAATCTTCCTACCTGCAGCCCTAACCAGTCTCCTTAATTCCATGTCAGCCTGTGGACACAGAACTGGCTGAAAGGTGGTGCCCCATGTCCCTATTGCTCTCCTGAGACCCCGTAATTCTCTATTCCTGCAGTGACTTCTTCCATGCTTGACTAATGGAACACGACCTTCTTCAAATGTGGGCATATAAAGTTGTTTGTTTTGTTTTGTTTTAGTGGCTGGCAGTACAGGGATCGAACCCTGGACCTGGGTGTTAAAGTTAATAGCTATCAATTATTATCATTGCCATGATCGAAAAAGACCACCTGGCCACCACCTGGCTACCACCTGGTTCTCGTTTTAAATCTCAGTTTTGCGGGCTGGCTGGTTAGCTCAGTTGGTTAGACTGTGGTGCAGATAATACCAAGGTCTGAGGTTCAATCCCCGTATTAGCTATCCTCCCCCAAAAATCTCAGTGTTGAGCCACCCTAACTACCTACCATCCCCCAACTCTCTGAATCTGGCTGGGAGTGGGGTAGATCTGTTGGGGTGCAAATCATTCTTTCATTCATTCATTCACTCTCATGCTTGAGCCCGCTAAGCGCATTCCTGCATCCAGGCCTTTTCCATTGCGGTTTTCTGGACCTAGACTGCTCTCTCTACAGATCCTCCTGTGACTGGCTTATCTTTCTGCAACCAGCTTAAAAGTCACTTCCCCAGAACAGCCCTCTCTGACCCTATGTCCCCCTCCCAGCCATTGTCCATCACATCACCTTGTTAATTTTATTCATAACACTTACTACTATGCGAAATTATCTCCCTCACTTCTACATCTTTTAGTGTCTGTTTCTCTCTCTAAATGCTAGTCCCAAAAGGGCAGGAACTTTTATTTGTCTTATTCACTGCTGTCTCCAGTGCCTATGATAGGACCTGGCATACAGTAGGTGCTCACCACTTTTTTTTTTGGCAGCTGGTAGGTGCAGGGATTGAACTCTGGACCTTGGTGTTACCAGCACCATGGTCTAATCAACTGAGCTAACTGGCCAGCCCTCAACACATTTTTTAAAAATCACCTTTCTGATAACAACGACAATTTTTCAAATAAAGACGCCATCCCTATATGGGGCCCCTCCTGTGTACTTGGTCCTGTGCTAGTCTCTGGGGTTCGGGAGAGGAATCACACTGGAACTCTTTCCCTCACGGAGCTCAGCCCTCAGCGCACGGATGCTGATGAGGGGTCTGTCTCTGTCTACCCCAGGGAGCTGACTGGCCTTGCGGGCAGCGGCTGCAGGTCCACGCTGACCTCCATCCTTTTGCCCCTTTGCCTTGCAGAAGGATTTGCCCCTTCCGCGGAAAAGCAGCAGGTGAGCCTGGGGGAGAGACACGCGGGGCTGGTCACCCCTTCTACCGCCCGGCTGAGGGCGTCAGGCGCGCGCGCGGGCGGGGCCGGGCGAGCCGCCACACAGCAGCGCCCCCTCCCGGCTGGCCGCAGCCGCAGGGCCCTCCCCTCCCCTGCCCTCCCCCTGCCCGCTGCGGCTCCAGCCTCCGCCCCGCGCACTCGCTCCCCGCGCCGCCGCCGCTGCTGCTGCCGCACCTGCCACCATGTCGCCGCCGCCGGGTCATGTCTGACTCTCTCTGGACCGCGCTTTCCAATATCTCGATGCCCTCCTTCCCCGGCGGCAGTATGTTCCGCCGCACCAAGAGGTAGACCCCCGATCCCCCAGACACTGTCCCGTCCTTCCCACTGAAAATCTCCTCTCCGGCCGCTGCCGCAGGGCGGGGCCGGGGATGCTGCGCCCGGTCCAGCTGCGCCAGAGGTGCCCGCGCTGCGCCTTCCCGCCGGGGATGGGGTTGAATGGGAGACGGTGTGGGCCGAGGCCGGGGGGATTGCACGCTGGAAAGGACGGCCGCGGGGGGGAGGGGGCTGTGCCGAGCGGGGGTGCGGCGCCTTTGTCTGCTGGTGCTTCGGGTTCCAGCAGCCCGGTGGGGGTAGGGGAAAAATGGGAGGGTGGGTGGCTTGGCACCCTCAGAACAATAGCCGCAGCCTGGCCTCCCCCCACCCCCATGCCGCGTGCTCCTGGACGCGCTAATGTGCTCAGTCACTGCGGCTGAGGGTGAGGGGATGGAGGGGCTGGGGGCTCTCTCTTTGGGAGCTGGGATTCTGAGGCCTGAAAAAAGGGAGGGCTTTTTAAAAATCATGGCACGGACTACCCCCCCAATCAAGAACACAGCCTCACACTGAAAATAGTGACACAGCGTCACACAGGACATGATGTCACACACATACACAACAGCCCTAGTGGCCCAGATACACTGGGAGGCACCACGCATACCCAGTCATGCAGCAGCTACAAGTCAGAACCATGCACAGATACACAGGGGTACCCCCAGTGTCACACACAGACAGATATGCAAAACCACAAGCACAGCGTCGTATATACCTCGTAATATGTCATATGCATGGGAATCCTCACACACAATTATGCCATCCGAGATGCACACACACATCCATGCACCCATCCATGTCACAACACACGATGTAATAGCTAGGCATGTCATATGCTGTGTCACACTGACTTCAAGAAAAACAGACACAGGGAATCATCACACATAAGACTCACCTAGGAAATGTCATACATAGGGGCGTGCTTGACATGCTCAGTGTTGCAGGATGTTAAACTCATACAGTAGATGCCACACATGGACATACATTGTGAATGTCACACACAGACGCAAGGACAGTGTCTCACACAGACTCAGAATGCTGCACAAAGACAGAGGCCCATGTCGCAGAACTTATGCATCACGAACATGTTTCAGCACACACAGTCATGGACAAGTGACGTTTCACACTGTGCTACATAGATACACAAATGCACAAGTTGTGTCACATAACATAAACCTAGGGAGTGTCACATATGATGTCACACTAGGATTCCTTCAGTGTTACAGTGTTGAACTCACCAAGTGGATGGCACATGTGGATACATACAGTGAATGTCACATACAGACCGAAGGACACAGACAGTATCACCAATAGTGTCACATAGACACCATGACTATCACACCATGACTGACACTGTGCCCCATACATGATCCACACTGGGAGTCTCTCACACACGTGCATCCCCTGCCATACGTAGTCCTGCTGAGGCCTCCACCACCTCCTCCTTCGAGTAGTCCTCCAGGGGCGCCACCAGCACACACGGATGGGAGATAGGCGGGGATTTGAGCATGGAGACCGGCTGGCTGGGCTTAAGAACTTACTGGGCTGCTGCCTGGCCGGCCCCTCTGCCTCGCCTTCCCCACAGCTGCCGCACCAGTAACAGGAAAAGCCTCATCCTGACCAGCACCTCACCCACGCTGCCGAGACCCCACTCCCCGCTGCCAGGCCACCTGGGTGAGACCATTGGTGCAGTCTTGGTGGGTGTGGACCAGACTGCAGGAGGCGGGGCCACAGGCGAGGGGCGTGGCCATGCGGCAGGAGGGCGTCTGAGTCTGAATAGAGGCGGACCCGGATTGGATAAGAGGCGGGACCATCCTCGTGTGGGCGTGGCCAGTCTGCAGAGGGACGGGCATTGGTGGGCGGAGGCTCAGGCGGAACTAGTAGACTGGAAAGTGGATGGGACAGAAAGGAGGAGCCAAACCTGAGGGGCGGGGCCATCCCAGACGAAGGCGGAATCGGCCTGCAGGGGGCTGGACCGACTCGGCAACTAAATCAGTGTAGAGGTGGGACTAGGCTAGAGAAGCGACGGGCTGCTGTTCGCACCGGTTTTAGGGATCAGGAGGCCTGAAGGGATTGCCCTCCAACCCAGGCCTAAAGCTCCCCCTCTTTCCGCCACAGGTAGCAGTCCCCTGGACAGCCCCCGTAACTTCTCCCCCAACACCCCTGCCCACTTCTCATTTGCCTCCTCCCGAAGGTGAGTCCCTCACAGCAGGGCCCCAGAACCACGGCTGGACCCTCCCCACCGCCGTCTGGGCTGCCATCTGTTCCCTCCTAATTGCACCCGAGCTGGGGCCTGAGGGGACCTGCAGCGCGCCCCAAGGTCCCTGCGGGAAGGAGGGCCCAGCCTTCGGGGTGGGGGCTTAAAAAGGCGGGGCCAATAGCGATCCGCAATAGGAAGGGGGCGGGGCTTCCTTTGAGGCCGAGCGAAAACGCGTGCGCTCTGGGCCCGGGGTCTCAGTCTCCCAGAGCCTCGCGCTCCTGGCCTGGCGTTTCCATAGCAACAGGACAAGGTAGTCGGGATGAGGTGCGCAAGCGCAGACTGCATGTTGCCCATCTAGAGACTCTGGGTCCCCGAAGTAGGGGAAGGCTGCTAGGGCTATTTTTCAAGGGCCCAAGAGGAGGAATCCCTGGTTTTTCTCCGAGGGTCTCTACAGTGTACTTAAATGAATTTTCTGGGGGCCTTTGGAGAAATTGGGGGAGGCAGAGAAGTTCCTCTAATGTTTCTGGAGAAACTTTAGGTAGTCAGCAGGGGGTTTGGTGACTCTATTTGAACTCCATTTATTTATTTACTTATTTTTGCGGCTGGCTGGTGCTGGGATCCGACAAACCTTTGAACTTGGTGTTATGACACTGCACTGTAACCAACTGAACTGACCAGCCAGCCCTCGAACTCTATTTATTCTAAAATTGGTGTCTAAACACCTGCTATGTTCTAGGAGCTGGGCATATGGGGCGAGTGGGGCACACAGGCCAGAGAACAGGGATCATTATGAAGGGCGATGAAGGCTGTGCTGTGGGAGTCACAGGGGACATTGGGGACAGAGGACAGCTCCCTGGGAGGGAGGGGAAAGCTCCCCTCGATGTGGAATTGAGCTGAGGGCAACACGGAAACAAGACAGAGCTCTAGGGTTGGGCCTAATGTGTTCATGTGCACGGAGAGAGGGCTGAGCTGGGGCACCACGGGGAGGAAGGGACAAGGGAGCAGCCCTGTGCATGGAGCATGTGTGCACGTGATTGTGCCATCTGTGTACTGATGTGGACGCGTGTGAGTGTGAGACTGTGAATATGTGAGTGAGCCTGTGCCTGCACATGCATCCATGGGAATGTGCATCAGCGTGCGAGTGTGAGCGTGTGTGTGTAGGTGTGAGAGAGTGTTGTGTGTGTGTGTGTGTGAAGTGTGAATGTGTGAACTGTCAGCATGCGAACTTGCCATCCTAGTCACACTAAAACTAGTGGGTGTGGCTGTGAGAGTGATTATGTCTGAGTGCACCAGAGTGTAGGGACACCAAACACAAGAGCATGTGACAGTGTGTGTGTGTTTGTGGGAGAGGCCTTTCTTTTCTGAGAGGACCCAATGGGCCTCCCAGGGGAGTTCACTAGGGGTAGACTTTTGGGGTCCCTCTTGAATGAATTTCTTGGGTGGGCTCTTTGGGGGGGATGACAGGAGAGGAGGATCGTGGGGAGGAGCAGAAGAGACTAATCCTGTCTCCCCGTCCCTGGTACCTGGCTGGCAGACTACCTCTTTACCTCCTGGACTCTGAGGGCCTTCAGGAATCTCAGAGCACAGATAAATTCCCCCACCCCCTGCCCTGGCTGTGGCCAGAGGCTTCTCTCACACCCCGAGGAGTGGGGGAACCGGTGAGAGCAGGCGGCCTCTGAGCACCTTGCTGGGTTCCAGGGCGGACGGTCGACGTTGGTCTCTGGCCTCTCTCCCTTCGTCTGGCTATGGCACCAACACGCCCAGCTCCACCGTCTCGGTGAGTGCGGCGGGCGGGTGGGCAGGTGGGGAGGAGCTGCAGGGGGCCCTCCAGCCCGAAGCTACACAACAGACCAGCAGCCCAGGCTGGGTGGAATGAGAGGCTGGGTTTCTTTGTCCTCTAAAGTGTCCACTTGACCATCTATTAGTGAGTTACAGGTCCCCCCAACTCCTGTTCTCTGCTCTCAGTACATATTCTTGGGGATCCTACTCATTTCTGACTCATTTACAGATGAAGACATTAAGGGTCAGTGAGTTAAGACACTTGCCCAAGTGTCTGCATCTTGCCAGGGCCAGGCCATGGCTTTCGTGCAGAGTCTATCGGCTTACTCCCTGCAATACCCCAAGCCACTCTCTCCATCTGCCCTCTTTTCTACTCATGTCTCTGGTCCACTCATCCATCCACTGCTATGATGATCAGCAGACATTTGTCACCAGTTTGTCATGTAGTGGGCAGGCTCTACAAGCTGTGCCAGGGCCCAAGGATTCATGCAGCCCTTATGAGGGTAACAGGCCAGTAAGAAGGTAGTTACAACATGGGGTGGTTGGAACTGTGATGGGAGCAGCACAAGGCGAGGTGACAGCAGAGGAAAGAAATGTGATTCAGCTGGAGAGTCAAGGAAGGCTTCCTGGAGGAGGTGGCATTGAAGTTAAGACAGGATCAGAGGGGTGATCAGCAGGAGTTTGGCAGGGGGAAGAGAGGAAGAAGGGTGCTCCAGGAAGGGGGAACAGCATGTACAAACTCCTGGAGGCCACAGAGGACTTGCTGTATGTGGAAAGTCGAAGGTAGCCTCACATGGCTGGAGCTTTGGTTGGAGGGGAAAGAATAGTGGTGATGCAGGTAATGACCTTGATCATGTTGAGACTTTTGGCCAGGGCAGGGAGGTGGCTTTTATTCTAAGTGCAGTGAAGGAGCCATAGAATGACTATTGCCTTACATTAAATTGCACTAAAATTATAGTTAGAACTATTTGATTTTTTGTTTTGTTTTGGGCCAGTATGGGGATCTGAACCCTTCACCTTGGTGTTACGAGGTGATGCTCTAACCAATTAAACCAGCCCTAGAACTATTTGAAATCGTGATTCTGTAGGTTATAGATAATATGCATTAAATTTTTTAAAAAAATTCTAGAATTAGCATCTGGAAAAGAAAAAATATTTTTCAAAAGTAGCTACGGATCGGATGAGGAGTTTTAAGCAGAGGAGTGAGTGATGTGCTGTTTAAAAAGATCATTCTGACTGTAGGCAGAATCAAGTGGGTGTTGTGTCTCTTCGCTGATGTCTGTGGGCCTGTGTTTGCCCTGACTGCATGCCAGATCCTGACTAGAGACCAACCAGAGCCAAATCCCTGCCTCGAGGAGCAGATAGCAAACAATAACAAATAAATAATAAAGACGTAGAATGTCAGGAGATAAATCAAGAGGAAACAAGGTAAGGTAGAAATAGGAAATGATTGATGTGTGTTCAGAGGAGGCCTCTCGAGGGGTGATATTTAAGCAAAGACTTGAAGGAGGAGAAGACACGATCAATAGTACAGGGTTCCAAGAAGAGGGAAGAGGCTATGCAAAGACCCAGGGGCAGGAGGTGGCCTGGATTTTTCAAGGACCATCAAGGAGGCCACTGCAGCTGGAGTACAGCCAGCAACGGGGAGAGTGGGAGGAGGTGATGGCCAGATGGTGCAGGACTTTGTGGGCCACGGGGAGGACTTGAGTGTTCAGGTAAGGTGGGAGCCACGGAGGGTTCTAAACAGAGGAGGGACATGACTCAAGTTTTACCAAGTTCCCTCTGGCCACATCCATGTCTGTGTCACTGTTCCTAGCCGAGTCTGTCCCTGTCCACCTGTCTGTCACCAGAAGTCTCAACCAGGGTCCTGGGATCCAGGGATCCTAAATCAGGTCCTGATGCTGGCCTTGCCCAGTGTCCCATCAACCGGGGAGTCCCACCCCAGGGTCCCGAACTGCGGGGGGCCCGCGGCGGCTCTGACCCCGGCCCCGCCCCTCCCCCCAGTCCTCCTGCTCCTCCCAGGAGCGCCTGCACCAGCTGCCCTACCAGCCCACCGTGGACGAGCTCCACTTCCTCTCCAAACACTTCGGCAGCACCGAGAGCATCACAGACGAGGATGGCGGCCGTCGCTCCCCGGCCGTGCGGCCCCGCTCGCGGAGCCTCAGGTGGGCAGGCACGGTCGCCCCCCACCTAAGCTGACGATCTGGGGGCTTGTGAATTGAGAGACCCCTTTCCCTGCGAATGAAGTGGGCTTGCCGTATGATGGGTTAGACCTGGGGGCACCTGATGCCTGTCTGCCGGCTCGGACAGGAGGGGCTTCTTTCCCCGCAGCCCCGGGCGTTCCCCCTCCTCCTACGACAACGAGATCGTGATGATGAACCACGTCTACAAGGAGAGGTTCCCGAAGGTGAGGCGGGGCGCGGGGCGGCCGCGGGGAGTCGGGGCAGCCGGGGCTCTCGCTCGCCTTAGCCCCGCGTGCCCCCTGGTGGCCGGAGCGCGCAGCGCAGGCTCCCGGCGGCGACAGCCTCGGGGACCAGCCAGCCGCGCACCAGCATCCCTGCCCTGCCTCCGTCCCCCCCGCAGGCCACCGCGCAGATGGAGGAGAAGCTGCGCGATTTCACCCGGGCCTACGAACCTGACAGCGTGCTGCCGCTGGCCGACGGCGTGCTCAGCTTCATCCACCACCAGATCATCGAGCTGGCCCGGGACTGCCTCACCAAGTCGCGAGACGGACTCATCACCACCGTCTACTTCTACGAATTGCAGGAGAACCTGGAGAAGCTGCTGCAGGATGTGCGTGCACGCGGAGGCCGGCCCCTTCTCAGGCTCTGCACCCACGAATCCTGTCCGATGCCCCCACAGCCATTCAGGAAGCACCTGCCACGTGCCAGGCGCTGGTGTGGAGCTGAGGATTCAGGGGTGGAAGAGAAGGACCTGGTCCCCACCCTAGGTCTGATGGTGGAGGCAGGAGTTTAACCTCTTTAACCT
Source organism: Cynocephalus volans (assembly GCF_027409185.1). Taxonomy (NCBI): domain Eukaryota; kingdom Metazoa; phylum Chordata; class Mammalia; order Dermoptera; family Cynocephalidae; genus Cynocephalus; species Cynocephalus volans. The sequence continues at coordinate 104,677,591 of NC_084469.1, forward strand.
CCTTCAGGTCTCTCCTCAAATTTCTTCTCAGGTGGCCTCCTAGACCCCGTCCCCCATTTAAAATCTCTAACTCTGCTCACACCACCGACTTAGTCTTTTGTTTCTCCTTAATACTTAACATGATCTATCATAGTGGATATTTTTGATTATTTTTTTTCTTGTCTCCTCTATTCCAGTGTCAACTTCACAGGTGGGGTTGGGGCTTCTCTGTTCTGTTTACTGCAGTGTCCCTGGTGTCTGGCACATTGCCCAGCACACAGTAGGTGCTCAATAAATGTTGGTTAAGTGAATGGATTAATGAATGAAAGTAAACAAGATAATGCCCCCAATTCAAGTCAATGATCACAGATAGCATTTATTTTATTTTATCTCTTTTATTTTCATTTTTTGGCGGCTGGCCCAGAGGGGGATCCTGAACCCTTGACCTTGGTGTTGTCAGCACCACGGTCTAACCAACTGAGCTAACCAGCCAGCCCCCACAGATGGCATTTACTCAACACCTACTGTGTGCTGGGCACTGGGAACACAACAGTGAACAAGTATTCTCGCCCTTGTGGAGCTAATATTCTAGCGTGGGATACCAACGAGAAACACGGAAACAAACAAACGCAGGAATGCAATGATTTTGGCTGACACTTAGAACACGGCAGCCAGATGGAGTGTCAGGATCTCCTCTGTAAGATCCACAGAGGCCTTCCTGGAGGATGTGACACTGAAATTGGGACAAAAATAAGGAGGAAGTGGCAGCTATGAGAAGAACTAGGGGGAAGGTGTTTTGAGAAGAGGGAACAGAATAGGCAAAGGCCCTGAGGCAGGAAGGCAGTTGGGGAAATTCCAGGAGCGCAGAAGCCAAGTGACTGTACTGTTGTGAGATGAGGTTGGATAAGGGCACAGGGACCAGAATATGGGTGTCTGGGCTCCAGGCCCCCAGCCCAGACCTGAAAGACAGCATGGTGTCATCACCTTTGGTGTCAGATCTGGGTTTCAGTCTACATTCTGCCACTAGGTCCATAGAGCTGAGGGCACAGACTCCAGACAGCCTAGGTTCACATCCAACTCGTCTCTTACTTGCTGTGCAGCCTTTGCCATGTCACTTAACCTCTCTGTGCTTCAGTTCTCCTATAAAAAGGGGGTTTGCTCATTCATTAATTCCACCAATATTTACTAAGCACCTACTGTGGGGTCTGACACTATCCTAGAAGCTGGAGAATCCACTGGAATTAAAACAAACAAAAATTCCTGTTTTGGGGGAGCTGACATTCTAGCAGGAAGAGAGAGAAGGTGAACAAAGAGTAGGCATCAGGTAAGCTGGCTGGTTAGTTCAGTTGGTTAGCATCATGGTGCTGATAGCACCAAGGTCCAGGGTTTGATCCCTATACCTGCCAACAACAACAGAAAAAAAGCATTAAGGCTGGGACCAGGGTGGGGCAAGTGACTAATTCCGTGCCATCCCCCCACCCCCGAGTATTAAAGTAATTATTTTAAAAATTGAAGAGTAGGTAATTAAAACTCACAACATTATTATTATTAATTTTGTGTGTATGTGGCAGCTGGCCATACAGGGATCAAATTCTGGATGGGTGTTATCAGCACCACGCTCTAACCAACTGGGCTAACCAGCCAGCCCCCACAACATTATTTTAAGTTTACATTTTTTTTAAAAAAGATGACCGGTAAGGGGATCTTAACCCTTGGCTTGGTGTTGTCAGCACCACACTCAACCATTGAGCTAACTGGTCATCCCTATATAGGGTCTGAACCCGTGGCCCTGGTGTTATCAGCACAGCACTCTCCTGAGTGAGCCACAGGCCGGCCCTGCATTTTTTTTTTTTTAAAGATGACCAGTAAGGGGATCTTAACCCTTGACCTTGGTGTTGTCAGCACCACGCTCTCCCAAGTGAGCCACGGGCTGGCCCTTTATTTTCCTGGTTTTAATGGAAACAAACGCATCGATAGTAATATTTTCAATGAAACTATTAGACATTTTAAGAAACACACTAAAACACATATAGATCAGTGCACCTTTTTCCTCTTGCCTCAGGCTCCAATATGGCTTGTCACAGCCCTGTTGGATTCTGTCTTTATTTAGATTTCGATATTTGGTTTATCATGGATTTTTTGCATTAATTTTGATTTTTTCCAAATATTGCATTAAGGTATTAGTTATCCTGAAGACTGAGTTTTTGGTGCCCAAGGTGTGTGCCTATTTGCTTTACCCAAGTCCCAGTCCTGATAGACATGATAGATTAAATTGTTAGCATGTTAGAGGGAATTCATATGATGGAAAAAAAGTAGAGCAGGTTAATGGCAATTGAGGGTGCTGCCAGGAGACAGGGTGAGATTTTAGGACAGGTGGGGTTGGGGGTTAGTATAGGCAGGGAGGTGACAACTGAGCAGAGACCTGAAGGAGAAGGGAGCCACGTGGGGACTCAGGGGGAGAGCATGCCTGGCAGAGGGATTTTAACTCGGCCTGGATTATGGGGCTGTTTTGAAGATGAGCTGAATGAGTGAAGGTTTTAGGACTGTGTTTGCTATAATCATTATTACTTATCATTATTATTATCATTATCATTATTACATTATTATCATCAATATTTTTACTGTGTGGCCTGGGCCTCAGTTTTCTCACCTGTAAAATGAGACAACAGCTGCAGTGTGTACTTTTTGGTGTTGGGAGAGGGGCCCTGCTGAAGCAGAGTGCCTGTGAGTCCCACTCCCTGTGCCCCCCACTCAGGCCTATGAAAGATCGGAGAGCTTGGAGGTGGCCTTTGTCACTCAGCTGGTGAAGAAGTTGCTCATTATCATCTCTCGCCCTGCTAGGCTGCTGGAGTGCCTGGTAAGGGGCCTGGGAATGGGTGAGGGGCTGGTAGGGGGGTCCCTTGGAGCCTGCAGCAAGCCTGCTTCTGCCCTGCCTCAGGAATTCAACCCAGAAGAGTTCTACCACCTGCTGGAGGCGGCTGAGGGACACGCCAAGGAGGGTCACCTTGTAAAGACGGACATTCCCCGCTACATCATCCGCCAGCTTGGCCTCACCCGTGACCCCTTTCCAGGTGCCAGCTGGTGGGCGCAGGTGGACGATGGGTGAGCAAGCCCTGACCCCAGCCCATGCTCACTCTCAGTCTCTCACTAGATGTGGTGCACCGGGAGGAACAGGACAGCGGTGGCTCCAACACTCCCGAGCAAGACGACCTCTCAGAGGTAAGACCAGTTTGCCCAGCAGTTAGCACTCTGGTCTGGAGGCAGGCAGGACGGGGCTCACCTCCTGCCTCTCTACCCTGAGGCTGTGTGGATCTCTTGGTCCCACACTCTGAACCTTAGTTTTCCCATCTGAAAAATGGGATTAATAGTAGCTCTTCCTTTATGAGCTTTTTTCTTGTCATGGTAAAATACACATAACAAAACATACCATTTTAACCATTTTAAAATGGACAATTCAGTGGCATTTAGTACATTCGCAGTGTTGTACAATCATTACATCTATCTAGTTCCAGACCTTTCTCATCACCCCAAAAGGAAACCCCATCTCCATTAGAGTTGCTCCTCCCAGCCCCTGGCAACCACTGATCTACTTTCTGTCTCTACGGATTTGCCTGTTCTGGACATTTCATATCAATGGAGTCATACAATCTGTGGCCTTTCCTGTGTGGCTTATTTCACTTACAATAATATTTTTGAGGTTTATTCACATTGTAGTGAGTATCAGTGCTTCATTCCTTTTTAAGGCTGAATAATATTCCATTGTATGGATACACTACACACTGCTGATCCATTCATCCATTGGTGGACATTGGGTTGTTTCCATTTTTGGCTACTGTGAATAGTGCTGTTATAAAAAATTTGTGTTTGTTCGAACAACTGATTTCAGTTCTTTTGGGTATATACCTAGGAGTGGAATTGCTGGGTCCTATGGTAACTCTATGTTTAACTTACTGAGGAACACTGCATGGACTTCTGAATGAGCTGGCTGGCTGCATGTGTTAATGGCAGCTCAGTTTGGTGAAAACTGCCATAATCCCACCACCAGGCCAACCACACTGTGATGGATGTTCCAGATGTCTAGTAGAGACTGTTTGTCATAATGGCCACACGTATGTTCTCTGAACCTACCTAGTGTTTTTAGAAAATTTGAAGCAAAATATAAAAATCAGGAGATTTTGTCTCAAAACCTGGGTTTAGGTCTCCTCTTGAAAAATCAGAAGTTCTGACAACATTGTGGTGGAACCAGCTGGCACTGACTGCGGCTGCCTTGTGATATTGGGTATCTGACCTCCAGCCACCCACGGCCTCCACCTGGCCTAGCTGGCCCCTGCAGGCACTTGAGTTTGTGATCTTTGTTTCAAACTGTGTCTATACATTGACCCCCCCCCACACACATCTTTCCTTTTTACATAAAATATATTAAAGAATCTCACTATATATGCCATTTGTTTAATTTTTTGAATAGGTAATGGAATGACATCACTCAAAAGTCTAAAACTCTAAAAAGGTATTTATCTCTAATCGTTGTTTGTAGGATTCTGTGTTATTCCATTCAACTGAACTTGTTAATTGAGTGATTCAAATCTTCCATCTCCCTATTCATTTTTTTTTTTTTTGCCTGATTGATCTAATAGCTCCTGAGAGATGTGTTAAATCTTTGTTTTGAGCAATTTCTCTCTGTAATTCTGTGAATTTTTGTGTCAAATAGTTTTAGCCTACATTCTTTTTTTTTTTGTTTGTTTTGTTTAAAGATGACTGGTAAGGGGGTCTTAACCCTTGGCTTGGTGTTGTCAGCACCATGCTCACCCAAGTGAGCTAACCGGCCATCCCTATATAGGGATCTGAACCTGTGGCCTTGGTGTTACCGGCACCACACTCTCCCGAGTGAGCCATGGGCCGGCCCTTAGCCTACATTCTTAGGAGCATACAAGCTCAATATTTTTATATCTCATAGCTCTTTCTGTGTAATATCTATGTGATAAAATCTCTTCGTCCTAATAAAAATCAAAATAATTTTCAAGAAAGATAGTGAAAAATCTTACTCCCACCCGTGTCCCGCATTGCCCTATATTCCCCAAATACGATTACAGTTTTATTTTACCACTTTTTCTTTCTTTCTTTTTTTTTAATACACAAAAGCATATAGTACATATTGTCCTTTGCCTATTTTCAACTTAGTAAAATACTCTGGAGAGCTTTCTAAATCAGTGTACAGAGAGATTCCTCATTCTTTTTAACAGTGGCACAATATTCCTTTATACAGATGCTCATGTGTTTATACAACCAATTTCCTATAGATTGACATATGGACTGTAGCATAAATTCAAAAGCGAACTTGCTGGGTCAATGGGAACATGCTTTTGTAATTCTGATATATACCAAAGTACCTCCTGTGGGGGTTGTACTAATTTACACTCCCAAAAGATAGGTATGGTTTTCCCCATGGCTTTGCCCACAGACTTTGCTTGGTAAAAAAATGGTATCTAGGGGTAGTTTTAATCTGCCTTTCTGTCATTATATGTGAGATTGGACATCTTTTCATATATTTAAGAGCTTTAACTCTAGTTCACATGCCTTGTGCACTTTTTTCTCTTCAATTGTTCAGCTTCTGTTATTGATTTCTGGGAACTCTTTATATATTTATATATTAGAGTGATGATCCTTTATGTAGGTTTTCTTCTATCTTTTCTAATGGAAGAAGTTAGAAATATGTTGTCAGAGTCAGTCCTAGGTTCAAGTCCTGACTTCATTCCTCCCTCACTGTGGCACTTGGATGAAGGACTCACCCTCTCTGTACCTCAGTTTCCCCATGTGTCACATAGAATGACAGAAGTCCGACTCTCATGATGATGACGATGGCTGTCTCCATCTTTCCCTTGCAGGGCCGCAGCAGCACCACCAAGGCCAAGAAACCACCTGGGGAAAATGACTTTGACACCATCAAGCTCATAAGCAATGGTGCCTACGGGTGAGCCACCCGGGGCTCTGGCGGGGGGAGGGTGGCGGAGGCCGGGTGTCTCGGAGGTGACGGCCGGTCCTCGCTCTCTCCCCCTGCAGTGCTGTCTACCTGGTGCGGCACCGGGACACGCGGCAGCGCTTTGCCATGAAGAAGATCAACAAACAGAACCTGATCCTGCGCAACCAGATCCAGCAGGCCTTCGTGGAACGCGACATCCTCACCTTTGCCGAGAACCCCTTTGTGGTCGGCATGTTCTGCTCCTTCGAGACCCGGCGCCACCTCTGCATGGTCATGGAATATGTGGAAGGTTGGCTCCCCTGTGGGCTGCAGGGAAGATGGGGGCATGCACGTGGTCCCAGCCGCTAGGGAGCCTCCCTGAGCCACAGTCACCATGTGGGCTGTCTGCCTGTATGTCTGTCCACCTGTTTATCCATCCAGTCCCTGATCTGTCCAGCCATTCCACGTGTTTGTTTCTCCAGTCAACTATTGGTTTATCTGTTTTTCATTTCATTCAATACAGATACGCCCATCTGATTAACCATTATTTATCCATTATCCACCCGTCTGTCCTATTACCTATTCATTTGCAAACCCATCCCTTTCTCTATCCATACATTCATGCACCTGCTTGTTAATCCATCTCTCCATCCATCCATTCATCTGATTATCCTTCTGTTTGTCCAGCATATATCTGTTTACACATTATACATATATTTTTGTTTGTTTGTTTGTTTTGGCAACTGGCCTGTATGGGGATCCGAACCCTTGACCTTGCTGTTACAAGGCTGTGCTCTGACCAACTGAGCTAACCGATCAGCCCTATACATATATTTTTATAAATTAATAGACTGGTTTTTGAAAGGGGTTTTGGGTTTACAGGAGAATTGATCAGAAATACAGCGAGTTCCCACATATCCCCTTTCGTTTCCCCCTCACCCCCAGTTTCCGCTATTATTTACATCCTTATTAGTGTGGTAAATTTGTTACAATTGATGAGCTGATATTGATACATTATTATTAACTAAAGTCCATAGTTCACATTAAGGTTTACTCTTTGTATTTTGTATTTATTTTTTATCATCAATCTTTTTATATATCTGTCCTTTCATTCATTCAGCTGTTTATCCACCCACTCATTCACCATCCATCAATCCACCAGTATCGGTTTATTAATCTATCATTCATTCATCAATTATTATCTGTGTTTTTATTCATTCATCCAAACCTCCGTCCCAGCATTCATCTCATTTACCTATTATCTATTTATCCATCTATATCTAGTTAGCAAGCTCTATCCTTTTTTTTCTCTAAAGATGACTGGTAAGGGGGTCTTAACACTTGACTTGGTGTTGTCAGCACCACGCTCTCCCAAGTGAGCTACAGGCTGGCCCTTAGCTCTATCCTTTTATCCACAATTCATCCATCAATTTATCCATCCATCCCACCATCAATGTATATGTAACTTTTCATCTGTTTATTTATCCATCCATGTCTGTATCCACCCAAATAACAATCTATCCCTTGCCCAAATACACACATGCTGTGGTGATTGGGATACACACATGATCTCATGTGGACGCAGCTAAGCCACCCCCAAGCCTTACTCAACCATCCAGTCACTCAGCAAATGTCCTCATTGTCTCCCTTGTGGCACATGCTGTGCTAAGTGCTGGTGGCAGAGTGGGAGCCGCACAGACACACCTCTCCCTCATCGAGGCTGCCTTCTGGCCTGTGTAGACAGACAGTAAACAGGCAAAACAAGCCAAAGGAGACAATGCTGTTTCACATAGTGACAATGGCAACAAGGACGAGAAGACTGGAGGAGGTGGTGAGGACACAGGTGGGCAGGGGGCCTCTCTGAGGCCTGGATTGTGCTGGGAAAAGTGACCCCTTTGTGTAAAGTATCTTAGGGGAGAGTGTGTCTCGACTTGGAGTAGTGAGGAGGCTAGTGGAGATGGAGCCGAGCTAGCAAGCAAGGGGGAGAGTTGGGGAGATGAGGATGGAGAGGTGGAAAAGCCAAGTGTGCAAGGCCTTCCAGAGCCCAGAACAGCATTGGATTTCATTACGAGGACAACAGGAAGTCACTGGAGCAAAGTGGACACGGTCTGACTTATGTTTAAGAATATCTGTTCGGCTGCTGTAGGCAGGTCGGAAGCAGGGAGACCAGGGTGGAGACGTCCACTCTAGTCTAGGGTCGTGGCAGAGGAGGAGAAGGAGGTGTAGTTGGGAACCTTTTTAGTGGGTCAAGAACATAGTAGGGGGCTGGTCCCGTGGCTCACTCGGGAGAGTGCAGTGCTGATAACACCAAGGGTGCGGGTTTGGATCCTATATAGGGATGGCCGGTTAGCTCACTTGGGAGAGCGTGGTGCTGACAGCGCCAGGTCAAGGGTTAAGATCCCCTTACCGGTCATCTTTAGGAAAACAAAACAAAACAAAACAAAACATAGTAGGTGTGCTCAAATGCAGACTTCCAGGCCCCACCCTCAGAGAGTCTGATTTGTCAGCTTCTGAAACTCAGCTAAAAGAAACGAAAGAAAAGAAAAAAGAAAGAAAGAAATGTACTGGCTTGTATGATTGAAAAATCAAGATCACCTTCAGGTATAGCTGTATCTAGGTGCTCAAACCATACCATCAGGAATCTCTGTATCTCTTGACTGTGCTCTCCTATGTGTGTTTTTCCCTGCAGACAAGCCCTGATCTAGCAAGCTCGCCATCCAGCAGGCCCCAGAGTACATCTGACAAGCTTAGCAATCCTTATGGAAAAAAAAAAAAAAAAAGAATTCCAAGGGCTGACTCGCTGGAGCTACTTGGGTTACATGTTGACCCAGCAGCTGCACCTGAAAGGAAATCTAACCCTTGTAAGAAAAAGGGGGGGGGGCCGGCCCGTGGCTCACTCGGGAGAGTGCGGTGCTGATAACACCAAGGCCCCGGGTTCGGATCCCATATATGGATGGCCGGTTCGCTCACTGGCTGAGTGTGGTGCTGACAACACCAAGTCAAGGGTTAAGATCCCCTTACCGGTCATCTTTAAAAAAAAAAAAAGAAAAAGAAAAAGGGGGAATAGAGCAGCCAGCCGGTTGGCTCAGTTGGTAGAATGTGGTGTTGACAACACCAAGGTCAGGGGTTCACATCCCATACTGGCCAGCTGCCAAAAAAAAAAAATGGCAAGAAAAAAGGGCTGTCTGGTTAGCTCCGTTGGTTAGAGTGTGGTGTTATAACACCAAGGTCAAGGGTTTGGATCCCTGTACTGGCCAGCCCTCCCCCCCCAAAAAAAGGCAGAGAGAATGGATATTGGAGAGACTAAAATGCCAGTATCACTTATGGTAAATCTGGGGAGGTCGGAACCTGCATTTTCAGGTTCCTGACCCTCAAGATTCAGATGCCATAAGATTCAAGGACTGCACTCCCAACAGTCAATAAGCAGGGAGGTCCCAATCAAACCTCACCTCCACCATCAACTCCCTGCATGACTGGACCTCTCTCTGAGTGTCAGTCCCCTTGTATGTAAAATGGGCTGATCATCCTTTGGAGGATGGCTGAGTGGACCAGAGAAGCCTGGGAGAGGGCCATTCCCTGTGTGTCCTGGGAGAGGGAGGCCTCTCCCTGAGCTTCAGTTTTCCCTATCTGTAAAATGGGTGCAAGGTAATGTGAGGACTTGGTGCTTTGGTGAGATGAGGGCTCGACTCTGGGTCATGGGGTGCCTCCCTCTTCACATGGTCCATTCCCTGGCCCGCAGGTGGCGACTGTGCCACCCTGCTGAAGAACATAGGGGCGCTGCCTGTAGAGATGGCCCGCATGTACTTCGCTGAGACGGTGCTGGCCCTGGAGTACCTGCACAACTACGGCATCGTGCACCGTGACCTCAAGCCTGACAAGTGAGCTTGAGCCTTGTCCATCACACCCTCTCTGCCCCTTGGGAGGCCCAGGGATGAAACACAAGGGCCTGGCCTCTGAGCCCCCCACCCCGTGTCTGCAGCCTCCTCATAACCTCCATGGGTCACATCAAGCTCACGGATTTCGGCCTCTCCAAAATGGGGCTCATGAGCCTCACCACCAACTTGTATGAGGGCCATATCGAGAAGGATGCCCGGGAATTCCTGGACAAACAGGTGTGTGCACGGGCATGGGGGTCGCCACGGGTGGAGTGATGCGGCAGGACCTGGGGGCCCAGGGCCTGGTGGGTGGCGCAGCTCTCCCCCTAGGCCCCTCCTGCGGCCAGGGTGTGGGCTGACAGCCTGCCCCCAGGTGTGTGGGACCCCAGAGTACATCGCGCCCGAGGTCATCCTGCGCCAGGGCTACGGCAAGCCAGTGGACTGGTGGGCCATGGGGATCATTCTCTACGAGTTCTTGGTGGGATGCGTTCCCTTCTTCGGAGACACGCCGGAAGAGCTCTTTGGACAGGTCATCAGTGGTACGCTCCTCTGCAGTGGGCAGGCAGGGTGCACAGGGACATGGGCCAGCCCAGGGCCCCCTGGACTCCAAAAGTGACCCCCCACCCTACTTTGCATTGCAGATGACATCCTGTGGCCCGAGGGGGAGGAGGCCCTGCCCACAGACGCCCAGCTCCTGATATCCAGCCTCCTGCAGACCAACCCTCTGCTCCGGCTTGGGGCAGGTAAGGAGTCTGCGGTGCAGAGGAGCTGAGGGCTGGGTGCCGTTGGTAGGGAGCAGGATCCATAATCCCAGCCCCAGCCTGTGCTGTAGCCCTAGGGTGGAAGACAGGGTGGGGGGCTGGGCTGCTTGGGCTGGCCATCAGCTGTCGCTGGAATCCCTTCTCTCCCAGGTGGCGCCTTTGAGGTGAAGCAGCACAGTTTCTTTAGAGAACTGGACTGGACTGGGCTGCTGAGGCAGAAGGCTGAGTTCATCCCCCACCTAGAGTCTGAAGATGACACCAGTTATTTCGACAGTGAGTGGGGACATGGGGCGGGGCCTAGGTGGAGGGTAGGATCTGGGGAGAGGTGTCGTAGGGTAAGGCTTAGGCTGGGGCCCTGCTAGATACACATCAGACGCCTAGGTGAGAAGGCGGAATTTGTGGCGGGAGCGTGGCAAGATGAGGCGTGGCCTGGCATGGGGCGGCGCTCAGTCTAAGAACTAGGTAAGAAACTGAGGTTGGGGTAGGGGTGGGTCCTGGACAAGGGTGAATTCCAAGACTGGGCCTCGGCTTGGGCTAGAGGGCGGTGCTAGGACCAAGAAGAGGCAGGGGCGTGGGCTGGCCTGAGGCAGAGCTGGAGTGCAGGGCGCTGTAGGTGGGACCTGGGGGTGTGGCCTCTCCGGAGGCGGGTCTATACGAGCCTTTGAGAGTGGGGCAGGGACCCGGTCTGGGGGCGGAGTCTGAATCGGATCTGAGAATGAGGCAGGGGCGTGGCCTGGCCTGTAGGCGGGGCTGGAACCAGGACCGGGTTCCATTGGGGGTATGATCAGAGAAACTGACCCGTGCCCGCGGTCATGGCCCACACCCCCTCCCCAGCCCGCTCAGACAGGTATCACCACGTGAACTCCTATGACGAGGACGACACGACGGAAGAGGAGCCCGTGGAGATCCGCCAGTTCTCCTCCTGCTCCCCGCGCTTCAGCAAGGTGGGCCAAGGCTGAGCTTAGGGTGGGGCGGGACCTGGGGTCTGGCTGGGGTCCGGTCTTTGTCTCCTTGCAGGGTCTGGGTTGAGGAAGTGGGTAGAGGCTGGCCCGGACAGGCTGTGGGGAGCAGGGCCCAAGGCGCTCGAGGTCTTCAGGATCGGGAAGTTACTGAGGGGGCGGGGGTCTGGGAGTGGTGAGGCCTGGAGGGAGGCAGGATGGAGATCTATGGAACGGGCCCTTAGCATTGAGTGGAATCTAACGCGGACCAGGACAGTTGAGCAGATGAGACCCACAGTGGGGCGGGGCAAAACCGAGGAAGGTCATGCCTTGGGGAGCAACTTGTAGAGGGATGCCAGGCCTAGCCTGGGCAAGGGTAGACGCAAATTGGGTGGGGCCTGGTCCAGAGCAGATTGGTCAGGGCCTGGGGGGCGGGGCCTCGAATAAGGCGGGGCCAAACTTTATGGGGAGAGGCCTAAGCTGAAGAATTGTAGGTTGTTGGGAACAGCCCAGAATTGGGAGGGTGGAGCGTGGTGTGGGCGGATCCAGTAGCCGGAAGCCGATTGGCTGCGGAACCAAGGCGGGACCCGGGGTCTGTACCGGCCTCCACCTGTCACCTACCCCCTTTGCAGGTATATAGCAGTATGGAGCAGCTGTCGCAGCACGAGCCCAAGACCCCCGTAGCTGCATCAGGGGTCAGCAAGCGGGAGCCGAGCGCCAAGGGCCCCGAGGAGAAGGTGGCCGGCAAGCGGGAGGGGCTGGGCGGCCTGACCCTGCGTGAGAAGACTTGGAGAGGGGGCTCCCCGGAGATGTGAGCAGGGGACGGGCTGGGTTTGGGGACGGGGCTGAGGGGCGTGTCTCTTCTGACCACGCCCCCCCTCACAGCAAGCGCTTCTCCGCGTCCGAGGCCAGTTTCCTGGAGGGGGAGGCCAGCCCCCCATTGGGCGCGCGCCGCCGTTTCTCGGCGCTGCTGGAGCCCAGTCGCTTCAGCGCCCCTCAAGAGGACGAGGATGAGGCCCGGCTGCGCAGACCTCCCCGGCCCAGCTCCGACCCCCCAGGCTCGCTGGATTCGCGGGCCACCAAAGAGGCAGCTCAAGGGGAAGGCACCCCCAGTGTCGGGGACCTCGAGGCCAGTGAGTGCCCTTTCCTGCCGCCTATCCCAATTCCCCCGAGGGCATATATTGAGCATTCAATGAGCCCGATATTGTTTACGGAAGATCTCATACTATTTATTCACTCGCCAACCTGGGATTCTTATTAACGCTAGGAACCCTCCATATGCCATGCTCAGTCAGTGATACAGACTGATACAGAGAACTTCTGTGTATCAGGAGCTGTGCTGGCTGTATATGTTACGTGCTCTGATGAGACTCACAATCTTGCAGGGGAGAGAAGTGAGAATAGCATTCCAGGCAGAGGGAACGGCATGTGAGAAGTTCCTGGCCTTGAACTGAGCCCTCACCCACCTGCTCTCTCTTGCAGCTGAGCGCCCACTCCCAGGTGACCTCTGTCCATCCTCAAAAGATGGGGACCCATCAAGCCCTAGGGCCACCAATGACCTGGTTCTGCGTCGGGCACGGCACCAGCAGCTCTCAGGGGACCCTGTGGTAGAGAAGCGGCCTTCCCGAACTGGGGGCAAAGTCATCAAGTCAGCCTCGGCCACTGCCTTGTCTGTCATGATTCCTGCAGGTGAGGCCGGGCCCCACCTAGTAGAGCAAGGGCTGCCCCCGTTTGAGCCAGGCCAGGTCAATGAAAATGCTGCATTTTTCCTGTACACAGTGATTGGCTCCAGGATGAACCAATGAGAGTCTACTCTGGGACTTTGACTTGGGAGGAGGGAGGGGCAGACACAGGGAGAGCTGTGTCTTATTGGTACTGACCTCTGACCACGGTTCTGTGTCTGCAGTGGATCCACATGGAAGCTCGCCCCTTGCTAGCCCCATGTCGCCACGCTCTCTCTCCTCCAACCCATCCTCCCGAGACTCGTCACCCAGCCGGGATTACTCACCGGCTGTCAGTGGGCTCCGCTCTCCCATCACTATCCAACGCTCAGGCAAGAAGTATGGTTTCACCCTACGTGCCATCCGCGTCTACATGGGTGACTCAGATGTCTACAGTGTCCACCACATTGTCTGGGTGAGCACTCATGGGTGGGATCTGTATGGGGGGGTGGCGTTGGGGGGAGAAAAGGCCCCTCAGGGATAAGTGACAGCTCAAACTCTGGAGCCAGGCAGTCTGGGGGAGACTCCTCTGTGACCCCCTCTGTTGCTTCCCTCTCAGTCTCAGTTTCTTCATCTGCAAAATGAGGAGAATAATTTTTCTTTCATAACGTGTTATAAGGATTATAGGACATGTAGTGCCACATGTCTGGCATAGAAGCTTGGGGACTTTCCTTGTTACCAATCCTGTTAACTCTGCCCCTGTGGGGTGACCTGTCTTCAGCACGTAGAGGAAGGGGGCCCAGCCCAAGAGGCGGGGCTCTGTGCCGGCGACCTCATCACCCACGTGAACGGGGAGCCTGTGCATGGCATGGTGCATCCTGAGGTTGTGGAGCTCATCCTTAAGGTGAGTGCAGGGGAGGGGGTGCACTGAGTGAAGGGTGGGGGGGCCTGAGCAGCCTTCAGCAGAGCATCACCCCCTCGTTCTTCCTCCAGAGTGGCAACAAGGTGGCAGTGACCACAACACCCTTCGAAAATACCTCCATCCGCATTGGCCCTGCAAGGCGCAGCAGTTACAAGGCCAAAATGGCTCGGAGGAACAAGCGGCCCTCTGCGAAAGAGGGTCAGGAGAGGTGAGCTGGACTATAAGCAGACCAGTGTTTGAGCAGTGGGCGGGGCTAAGGTGGTAGGGGCACAGGTGAGGACAGGAGAGGGGAGGCGCACGGTGCACAGGAATGATGTCTGGAGCCACTGAGTGAAGAGCAGACAGGAGGACAAACAAGATGAGATGGGCTGGGAAAGTGGGAGTGTCTTGGGCAGGTAAGCAGGGCTCACCGAGGTGGACAGGGGAGGGTGCTATCCAGAGAAGGGGAGACAGGGAAGGGTCCAGGTGGTCCCTCCCTGTTTGATGTGTTTAGACTGGACGGGGAGGGGCTAGGATGAGATTTCTACCCGGAATGAGCGTGCCGGGCAAGACTGAGCCAACTGAAGTAATTTCTTTCGTAGTAGATGGAAGCAGCGGGGAGAGGTGGGTGGGGCCAGAAGTGTCGATTTGATCCGTGGGTTTGGCCTGAACGAGGAGTGGGTATGTGAGCGAATGGGAGGAGCCAGACAGGGCTGAGCTCAGTGAATTTCTTCCTGCCCTGATAGGTGGGTGGTGGCGGGAGAGGGAGGGGCTAGTGGGGTGGGCGGGGCCTGAGGTGGGAGGGGCCAAGCAGGACTGAGAGGGAGGACTTTCTGTTCTGCTAGGGGGGTTGTAGCTGTAGAGGGAGGGGCCAGAATGGGTGGGCGGCTAGTGGGAGGAGCCTGGAACTCCGAAGTCTGCTCGAAGATTGGTGGCCCCTTCCCTGTCCCCCAGTAAGAAGCGCAGCTCCCTCTTCCGGAAGATCACGAAGCAATCGAACCTGCTGCACACTAGCCGCTCACTGTCGTCGCTGAACCGCTCGCTGTCGTCCAGCGACAGTCTCCCGGGCTCGCCCACGCACGGGCTGCCGGCGCGCTCACCCACGCATAGCTACCGCTCCACGCCCGACTCCGCCTACCTAGGTAGGCTTTGAGTGGGGGACCGAGCGGTGGGATGGCCTGGCTGGTGCCTGCGAGGTACTCACTGCCCGCTACCCCTCCTCTCGCCGGCAGGGGCTTCGTCGCAGAGCAGCTCACCTGCCTCCAGCACGCCCAACTCGCCGGCGTCGTCGGCGTCACACCACATCCGGCCCAGCACGCTGCACGGCCTGTCGCCAAAGCTCCATCGCCAGTACCGCTCTGCTCGCTGCAAGTCAGCCGGCAACATCCCGCTGTCACCGCTGGCACACACGCCGTCCCCAACGCAGGCGTCGCCACCGCCGCTGCCTGGCCACACGGTAGGCAGCTCGCACACGACGCAGAGCTTCCCAGCCAAACTGCACTCGTCACCGCCCGTCGTGCGCCCGCGCCCCAAGAGTGCCGAGCCCCCGCGCTCGCCGCTGCTCAAGCGCGTGCAGTCGGCGGAGAAGCTGGGAGCCTCGTTGGGCGCCGACAAGAAGGGCGCACTGCGCAAACACAGCCTTGAGGTGGGCCACCCGGATTTCCGCAAGGACTTCCACGGCGAGCTGGCGCTGCATAGCCTGGCCGAGTCCGACGGCGAGACGCCCCCAGTCGAAGGCCCGGGCGTGCCCCGGCAGGTCGCGGTCCGCCGCTTGGGCCGCCAGGAGTCGCCCCTGAGCCTGGGCGCGGACCCGTTGTTGCCCGAGGGCGCCCCTAGGCCGCCAGCATCGAGCAAGGAGAAGGAGTCCCCCGGAGGCACCGAGGCCTGCACCCCGCCCCGAGCGACAACCCCAGGGGGCCGGACCCTGGAGCGGGACGCCGGCTGCACGCGGCACCAGAGCGTGCAGACGGAGGAAGGCGCGGGCGGAGTGGCCAGGGCCGTGGCCAAGGCGGCGCTGAGCCCCGTGCAGGAACACGAGACAGGCCGGCGCAGCAGCTCGGGCGAGGCGGGCCCACCCCAGGTGCCCATTGTTGTAGAGCCCGTGCGGCCAGGGACCAAGGCCGAGGCGTCCCCACCTCCAGGCATGGATTCCAAGGGGTTGCAGGGACCTGTGCCCCTGGGGCCTCCAGTGCCCGAGACCCCCCGGGGCCGAGAGCGCTGGGTGCTGGAGGTGGTGGAGGAGCGGACCACGGTGAGCAGTCCTCGCTCCAAGCCCCCCTCCCCCAAGGTCTCCCCTGATCCCCAGGCCCCCTCCCTAGCCCCAACAAAGAATGCGCTCAGCAGCGCAGGGCCCCCAGCCCCACCCGCTTCCCTCCTGGTCCCGAGCACCAAGCCTGAAGTGGGGCTGACCTCCCGGTGCCCTGCTGAAGCTGTGACCCCAGCAGGCCTGACCAAAAAAGGAGCATCCAGCCCCGCACCCCCAGGCCCATAGCCAAGAAGGCCATTGGGCTTGCACTGTACAGCCACCTGTATACATATGTACACATATAAATAAAGTGCGTCCATGCTGCGTGAGCTTTCTGGGGCTCACCCTTGCTCCCCTGGCATGATGAGATGTCACGTGTCCATGCCCCATGCCCCTGGCTTGTTGAAGGAGCAGAACTCTAGTCCTGGTTACCATGGAGAGAGGAGGTGAGCTTTGGGTGAACCTTTCCTGTGGTCTTACTTCTGGTCTCACCTATGAACCAGCTGCCCCAGACCCTCAGGGAGAGAAGATTGCTGCAGTGCTGTTCTGTGTCCCAGTGCCCACCTGAAGAAAAGGTTAACAACCTCATCCACCAATTTCCTTTACTCCTCAACAATCTTGAGTGGCACTTGTTATGACTCCCATTTTGCAGATTAGCTGACTGAGTCACAGTAAGGTTAAGGCACATAATTAAGGTCACACAATTAGGAAAGGGTTGAACTGGGATTCAAATTCAAGTCCCAGCTGGTTCCTGAGCCTTAGCTCTTATATGCTCTGCTGGGCTTCCTGGCCCTGCTCTCCTCCCTACAGGGCTCCCAGGCCTTCACCAGGGGTTGGAAGGCCTTCCAGAGGGCCGGCAGCTGGGTACACAGCGTGCCCCCACCCCGGTGCTCCTCTCCGAGGTTCCGATTCATGTCACCCACGCAGGTCCATGGCCCTTCCAGGGCCACACACCATTTGGAGTGGTCCTCTGTAGCATTGAAGGTTGGCCCAGCTGGCCCAGGGAAGGCTATCTGGGTCACATCCAGAACCTGCCAGGTCCCTGAGCAGTTGGAGGGCAGAATGCCTGGAGAGTTCTGCCAGAACTGGACCTGCAGGTTGCTGCCAAGAGCTGTCGCCAACCATCCAGAATACAAGTCTGCAGAACATGGAAAGATGGCATGGTTAGTAGCAGGGCTACTGCTAGGGATCCCTAGGCCACTTCCCCTCTCTGAACTCAGTTTGCTCGGTTTTCAATTCTCTGCAACCCCAGGAATGACAACATTAACATTAACAGCCTTTACTAAACGCTCATATGCATCACTTCATTCACAACTATTTTTTTAGGTAGGTATCAGTATCCCTATTTTTCAGATGAGTAAACCAAGACTCGGGTTAAATACCATACATCACAAGCCAGAAATTAATATTTGAACCCAGGTCTGTTGGTTGTTTACCTCTCATGTGATTATGGCTCCCAAAGAGAGCTGGTCTCTATCTCTGGCTTGCCCTCAGCCATGGACACACCAGACACCCCTCTGCAGAGACAGAGCTCTCCAACTTTCAACCTCAGGGCTCACCGTCTCCAAAGCTTCCGGATTTGGCAAAGCTCTGGAAAGTAGCCCCCTCCTGTGATGTAAGTGTTACACTGCTGTTCCAGGGTGCGTGGCGAACATGGTGGCCCTTGACCACCTCCTCCAGGTCGGGGAATTTCTGGGCAAAGACCCCCTCCAGCTTGTGATCATAGACCAGAGGGAAGGCATAGGTCAGCTGCCTTCCTGGAAAACAAGGGGAGAAGGGAATGTGAGACCGTTCTGGGTTCTGGTCGAGGAATCCAGGACTCACCCTGCCTCCCTGACTCCACTCACCAATCCTCTGGAACTGGGTGAGGGGAAAAGACACACAGAGCAGGGTCTGCCCGAAGTGTCTGGCATTGTAAGGCCAGCTGTATGCACCAGAGGCGGCAGGTGGAGGAAATCGAGGCACGCTGTGAACCAGCCAGAAGCCCCCTTCTTGGTCCAGGAGCAGGACGCCTGCACCAGAAGAGAGGATCGGGGCGATTGATCAATCTAGCCCAGCAAGCTCATCTGGCAACGAGGAACACCCTCTGTTTGCAGGGCGGCTTGGAGACGGTGTGGGCAATGTCAGGACCACCGCTGGACTCAGTTTCCCCAGACATACATTCTTATAGTCGAGAGTAATGCCAAGATTAATATAAGAAGAGGAAACAGCAGATGGATGCCCAGGGTTTGACAGGGCAGCCCTCCTGCCCTCCTCCTCCCCTCCAGGTCAGGGGTTAGCTTAGGAAAATATATACAGAAAACAGAAACCCTCTCCAGCACCCAATCCTGGGCTCACCCTTGGTGTGCCCACGGCTGGAAGAGTCCTGAGCCTTGCTGAATTTAGGCGGCTGGTCGTTATAGAGCAGGAAGGCGAGCTGGAGGAGATGGACAGGGTCAACATGAAGGTTCTCCTGCAGGCGGGCCCACCCTAAGGTCCCACCCCAGGTTCTGCCGGCACCCCTCCACCTGACTGGCGTTTCTCCGGTACAGCGGCAGCAAACTGCGGCCCACGGCCCCCGCCGTGCTGTTGATGAACCCCACGCCATCGCGCCAGCCCCCTGAGCCCTCGTCCATGTACTTATACTGCAGCCCGCTCCGCTCCGCATCCCCGGACCCGCTGTGGGCCGGCAGCTTGTAGACCACGAACCTGGAGGTTGGGGGATGCAGAGGAATGGGGGAGGGGAAGAGAAGGAACCCCAGGCTCCTCCGAGGAGCCCAGCCATCCCGGAGACCCCCCGGAGCTGTGCCCCCACCTGGCCTCGGGGGAATGGTCAGCGCCCGCGCACTCACCAGTCCACAGGCTGCCCCAAGTCCCCATAGCAGGTCAGGGCCCCCGCAGGGACCCACAGCAGCGCGGCCAGCAGCAGCGGGCTCAGCGCGGCCATGTGACCGGGATCGAGAAATCTGTGTCAGGACCGCGGGGCGCAGGGTAGGTCACGAGTTTGGTGGGGCCGGGCGCCTGGCTACTCTCACTTCCCCAAACTCGTCTAGGAACCTGGGCTGGGACATCACGAGTATGGAGACTCCGCCCCCGAGACGAGTATGGAGACTCCGCCCCCGAGACGAGACGCCGCGATCCCGAGAGGCAGTCGCCGGGGCCCAGGCGGGCGGGGCTTCCTCTCCCGCTGTCCCGCCCCCGGCCCCGCTCCCGCCTCCCCGGCTTCAGGATCAGGCACAAGTTTGGATTTTTTTCCTTTCCAGCCTCACAACCTCGGCCAGCTCTTGTGATGTGACCTTTACTCTCTTAAGGGGCCCTTGTGCTCCGGATCCTCCCCTTTTTCATTCTGCACGTTTTCCTGGAGCTCCCCTGCACTATCCAAGAGGTCACTTTGGATCATGGCCAGGCTGAGGGCTCTTAAATGAAGGCAGACTGTCGCTGTGAATGTCCCCTGTGTTCAAGGCAGGAGACAAAGACAGTGTAGCCTGATCTTGAGGGGGAGAAGATGAAGGGGGGCAAGTCCTGCAGTGCCTGAGGGGGGTCTTTGGAGGTGAGGGGGTGCCACTGAGGTTTAGGAGATGAGGGTGTGTATGGCCCCCCAATATCACCTCTGGGGTATGGCCTCCATCCATCTTCCAGCCCCCAAAACCACAGAGTCAGGCCAACGCTGAAGCTTTATCTAGGAGGGGCATTTTCATAGGACCCATAACCATTCAGAGCTGATGCCAGCCACTTCACGGTGTGAAGCCCCCTTCTAGACCCAGGGTCTCTGGGAAGCCTCACCCCACACCTCGTCCCCCTGTCCAGGGCCGCCTGTGAGCTGGTCTGAGGTTCCAGCTCTCTGAGAGCCTGTCTCTCTGTCTCAGGTGTCTGAGGGTCTATCTGAGCCTGTTTATTTCATGGTCAGTCTTGGTGCGTCTGTGTGACCGTTGGATGTCTCTGTGTGGCTCCCTGTGGCTGAGGACATGTGGGAGCTTCCATAGGAGGCTCCCCCAGGTCTGTCTATGGGTCAGTTCTTGATTTTTCAGTGGATACGTGGGCCGCGAGTCCGGACTAGGATCCGTCCTTGAGAAAACCACCCTACATGGATCCACTCTTGCCCCATCCTCAGGCCCTGGAAGGGTCCAATTGCCGGGGCAGGGCTCAAAGGTGGCGTTTCATGTGCAAGGCCAGGTGGTCGGAGCGCGAAAAAGCGCGTGGGCAGAGCTGGCAGCGGAAGGGGCGCTGTCCCGTGTGCTTCCGATAGTGGCGAGTGAGCTCATCCGAGCGCGCGAACCTCCAGCCACAGCCGTCCCACGTGCAGGCGTATGGCTTCTCCCCTGGGGGGAGGGGGGGGAGGAACCCGTAAACACTATTGTCCGCCCCACCCTATTCAGTGCCAGGGCCACCTGCATCTGGCCGCACCCTTTTGCTCAGCCTGGGCAGGTACTAGAGTGAGGCAAGGCAGGCACCTAGGGCGCAGACTTTAAGGAGACACTCACTCTCAGGGGCCGGCCATATCTGCACCCAGGTCCTGCCCTCTGCCACCCTGCCCCTTCCTTCTTCCTTTGTACCGGCAGCTGGCACCATGTCCGTTCTCATTTCCTGGGCCCTAGCCGGCCCCCTCCACCACTGGCCCCACTTCCTGTGCCCTGGTAGCCTGCCCCTGCGTCCTAATACCGTCCACCCCCTTCCTTTGGTCCTGCTCCCTGTGTTCCACGCCCTTCCTTGCACCAAGGTACCCTTCCAGCTGCTGCCCAACCTTGTCCTTGACCTTGGTCTCTGAGTCCCGAAATCCACTCTGGCGTTCCAAGCCCTGTCCTCAGTGATTATGCTCTCCTCCTGCCACTCTTGTCCCCTCTCCCCTGAGCCCGGGACAGGTCTGTACACCAGGCCCCACCCTCAGGCCCCACCCTTAAACATAGGCCTCACCCCTCCTCCATTACACGGCCCCGCCCCTGTCTTCCACTCCTTGAGAACCGGCTTCTCCTTCTATACCCGCACTCCTCCTGTTTCCCAGCACTTCCTCCGACCCTCTTACACCTGCCTCTATATCTGGGCCCCTTCCCCTGTGAGCTGTCCCTGAAACTGTCTCTGCCCCTGTGTATCACCTCCTAGGCCCACCCACGCCTCCTACACGTCTGGTTCCGCCTCCAGGCCAAGCAACTTGTCCACTCCTCGCAGCCCCACCCCCTACACCACCAGCCCTGCTTTCTGCTCCTCCGCCCATACGTAGCTCAAATCTTACCCATCAATCCCTAGCATTGTAACGCTTCCCAGGTTTTCCAGGTCCTCTCTCTGCCCCCACCCGCCTGCTGCACCGCTGCCCTGTCCTCTGGCCTGCCCCTGCCCCTGAAGTTCCAGCCCGGCTCCCAGGGACCTCAGCCCCGCCCCTTGCTTCCGGACTCTGTCTTTAGCCCCGCCTCCGGCGTTACAGGCCCGCCCCTTGCGCCGGGTCTTTGCCTCTAGGCCCTCCCCTTGTCGTGGGTTTCCGCTCCCGGACCCCGCCTCCAGCCCCGCCCCCGCACCTTGGCCCCGCCCCCTCACCCGTGTGCGTGCGCAGATGCGCCTTCAGGTGGGAGCTCTTCGTGTAGCTCTTGCCGCAGCCCGGGTATTCGCACGTGTGCGCCGCCTGCCTCTTGCGAGCCCACGAGCGCCGGTTGCGCTTGGTTGGAGCGGCCTCTGAGATCATTCCTGAGTCTCCTGCGGTCCCCCGGAGTCCCACGCCCACCGTCCCGGGTCCCAGACAACTCAGGAAGGAGGGGGATGCGGCGGGGCCTGGCGCGGACGCTGGGAGCCCGCGCAAGACATGGAAGTGCCCTTGGTACTGAGGCGCCGGGTACAGCGCGGGGTACCCGGACAGCAGCCCGTAGGGGGCGCCCGGCGCCGCGGGCACTGAAAACCCGGTCCTCGGGAAGTAGCTACCCGAGGAACCCGCGCCCGGCCCTGTGTACACCGGCTGCGGCGGCAGCACCTTGGGCTCTGGGGCCAGGGCCAGGGCTGAGCCCACGAAGGCGTCGGGGGCCGGGATTTGTGGGGTGGGGCGCGCCCAGCCCGAGTGCTCATCGGGACCCAAGAGCCCAGCCAGCAGCCCCGGGCCTTCTGCGTACGCGCCCAGAGTCTCGGGCGGCGGCGGGTATTGCGTCCCGGGGCCCTCGCTGGGCGCCAGAGCGCAGGTCCGGGGCGCGCCAACCGGTTCTGGGCCCGGGAAATTGGTGAGGAGGAGATCCAGGTCCCAGGCGGCGGCCGCGTCCCTCTCATCGTCTTCGTGCTCCCCAGGCGGGTTCTCCAACTCTAGCTTCACGTGAAGGGGTGGCCCTGTGGAGTCGGGTGGACCCGGGCCCATGTCCTGCGCCTCGTCGGAGCGCCACCACTGCGGGAGGGAGCGGGCAGCTTGAGGCTTCAGTGGACGCTGGGCTACTCTGCCCAGGGACAGCGTGGGCTGGATACCCTGATGCGGGCAGGGCTGGCCAGAGGCTTTGGAAAGGGGGCTTGTTTGCCTGTCTGTCAGTCTGTCCCACTGCTCCCCCAAACCCTCCAGCTCCAGGGACATAGGTCTATCAGGTCTGGCTGGAGACAGGAGATAAGACTTCCATTATCTTGAACCACAGTCAGGGATGGGGGAAGGGGTGGCAAAGTCGGGGATAGAAGGCTGGTGGGGGGGAGGACCAGCCTTGACTCAGTTTCCCCCAAGAACCTCCCTCTCTCCATCTCCTAACAAGATTAATTTCCAAGCCCTGGGTGTGCCCCAAACACATCTACCATTTCCTGCTGTCTGGGAGATTGTCTCTGGGCCTAGACTAATACTAGTATTAAGCTCAGAGCCTCAGTTTTCTATTACAGAAATAGGACTGACCCAGAACCTCAAATCCTTAGACCACCACCCCCAGACTGAGCTCAGACCCCTGACCTGGACTTAAGATACCCCAGGCCTGGCCAGGTCTCTTGATTCAGGCCTGACCTCCAGGATCCCAGCCAGCCCACCTAGATCCCAGTGGCCCCACCTTGAGAAAGTCTTCCTGTGTGTCCGGGAAGGGACCCAGGGTAGTCAGTGTGCTGATGGAGGGCAAGGCAGTTTCGGCTGCGGCCATGGCTGGCTGGTGCCCACCCTGGGCCTCAGACCTCCTCTCCCTTGGCTGCCTCGTGGGCTCTGAGCCTCTGATGGCCCCTTAGAGGGCTCCTCTCTGCCTTCAGCTGATTGGCTGCAACCCCTGATAAGGGGCCGGCAAGGCGGGGGGGGGGGGGGGAGTCACTCTGGGGAACAGACCTCACCTCAGTCTGTTTGGGGCTGGGCCTTAAAGACCGACCCTGTATTCAAAGCCAAGTGAAACATCAGGGGTTGAGGATTCAGAGGTTGGGGGTTTAGGTGCTGGGTGAAGAGGTACTGGGTCTACAAAGAAAGAGAGACTTGGAGGGCTGCTCTCAGTTTACCTACCTGGAGAAGGGGTGACAGGCTGAATGGGTGTTCTGAGAAGGGGCTGTGGTATTCCCCTCTCCCCTGAGTGGGGCTCTGCAGCCCTCCTCCTCCCCATTAAACAGCAACAACCGTGCTGATGGCGGGACTTGGCACGAACTCCCTGCCAGGCATTATCAGACACCCCAGATGGTGCAGGCTGCTATCAGGTGGGAGGCCAGAACAGCCAAAGCTCTGTACCGTGATCAGTGGGAAGGCTGGGAGTTGGGGCTTCAAATTAGCTTGGCTTTAAATTGCCTGGCTTGTGAGCTCCCAGGTCTGAGCCCTGTGGCAGGAGGGAGCCCCTGCCAATTAGCCCATCATTGTCTCCCAGGGACCCTTGGTCAGTGCTGCATGGGACTGTGCGGAGGCCGAGGCTGGTGCAATTATAGCTGCTCCAGTGCCATGGGGGCAAGGGAGGAAGGGATGGTTCCCCTTCTACTGGGTGGGATGGGACTGTTGGATCAAGCCACAGGCAGAACCTAACCTGCCAGAGACCTGGATCCTGACTCTGGGCTTGATTTTTGCCTCAAGCGAGGGAGGGATCTGAGGTTCTGCAACAGAGACTTCCACCCTGATGTCATGGGAGCCTGAATAGGGGACATGGACACATATAACAGACACGTAGTTCGTAGTCATATAGCCATCCAATTACATGGTGACAAGTTCCTGGTCCCTCAGTCACTCAGACTATATTATTCCTGCAGTATAATTGTGTGTCTTTGCATGCATATAGACCATGCACAGACACACGTTTCCCAGGCACCAAAACACAACCACGTGCTGTATTGGTTGCACAATGTTATACAATCCCTCAGACACAGAATTCATAATCACACAGAGAGGCACTGAAACAATCACATACACAATCCCACTGATACTACAACTCAGCCACAAGGAAGCAGACTTATGGGGATTCCATAAGCAGACTTTATGGGGGACATAATTCAATCTACTACATTGTTTGATTTCTTTTACATGAAATATCCAGAATAGGCAAATCCGTAGAAACAGAAAGCAGATTAAAGGTGACGGGCTGGAGAGGGAAAATGGGGAATGACTACTAATGGGTACAGGGTCTCCTTTTGGGGTGACAGAAATGTTCCAGAACTAAATAGAGGTCGTGGTTACACGTCATTGTGAATGTACCAAACACCACTGAATTATATACTTTTAAATGGTTAATTTTTTATGTAAATTTCACATCAATGAAACAAAATAGCTGGAATTAGAGTGGTTTTCTGGAGAGGAGCACAGAATTTCTCTTGGGGAGAATAAAGCGCTACATAGGCATATTTGGTTCTTCAAGGTGAGGCAAGAGGACAAGGGTCCAGAGAGAGGGGGACATTTGCCTGGGAGACAAAGCCCATGGGAACATGTGGCCAGGAGGGATGATAGACTTATCTGAGCTTCAGAGAATTCTAATGCCCATGTCAGCTCCAGGGCAGGGGGCTTTGGGGAAAGGAAGGAGTGGAAGGAGAGAGGCCACTGGCTGCAGGAGGAGGGAGGTAACCAGAAGAATGAGAGCAACGCATAATCCCAGACATTTCAAAGTGGTGATGGACTCGCTGTTGTGTGAGTGGGAGGGTTCAAACTATTTTATTTGGATATTAAGGGTGAAAGGGCCCAGAAGTTGGGAGGGTCCAGGGACACCCAGGCCCCAGCCATTTGAGAACATGCAGGCCAGTGATCACACTCCAGCACAATCCCACAATTACTCCCATCACACTCAGAGACGATATGCAAGGCAGTGCACACTACATACACAACTACACAGAGGGTTGATGTGGCAGGAGGTGTTCCTGGGTGGACAGAGGCCTGGCCTGGGAATCAGGAGGCCTAGATCCCATTCCTGCTCCCTGCTCTGCACTTGGCCCACTGTGACCTTGAGCAAGACCCCACTGTTTTCTGGGTCTTACTTTGCCCGGTTGGGAAATGGGTGGGTCACGGTAGATGTGTGGCTTTCAGATACAGAGATGGTCAAACACTAAATGACCAGATTTAAACATGCACCACACAAATGTTCATGGGGAAAAAAAGAAAGAAAAGTAAATGTTCGTGTAAAAGACCTAGGTGAGCACAGCTGCTCACTCAAGCACATACATGTCACACTCAGGCACATAATCACACACAACTGTATGTAGACCAAACCACACAGACACATATAGATACACAATCACTCAGACATGCACACAAATATCCAGTCATATAATCACAAAGATAATAGGCATATGTAGACAGAAAACCACCAAAACACAGTCACACACACAGTACCACACAGAATACCATTTGTATTAGTCCATTTTTACTGCTTATAACAAAATACATGGAACTGGGTAATTTATAAGAAAAATAAATTTATTGTTTATAGTTTCTGAGGTTGGGAAGTCCAAAGCCCAAGAAACACATCTGGTAAGAGCCTTGGCGGTGCTAACAGTGACAGCAGAGTATGACATTGTGACAATAGTGGAGCAGAGAGAGCAGAGACACTAACCTCCTCATTCACTCTCCTCTTAAAGCCCTCCAAACCATGCCCACGAGCATTTTTAATCCATTCAGTAAAGCATGGTCATACAATCTAGTCACCTTATGAAGGCCTCACCTTTCAATGACCATTATAGTATTTCCCACCCTCAACAGTTACAGAGGGATTAAGTTTTGGGGGGACATTCAACCCAAGGCAGCATTATACAAGCCTACAATTACACAGACAAAAAAACCTACATTCAGCCACATTTACAGACATACAGACAGTCTACACAGACAGAAACCACTCGCGGTCAACAGAGACATAGGAATACAGTCACAACACAAGCACTTTTGCAACCACTCGGACACAATCATATACAGACACTGGTCATCTCAGACAGAATCACATGCCCACAAACACAAATATAGGCTGATGTAGAACATGACCACGCAAACATACTTGTAAAGACTCACAACTATTGACATCATCACACCGACACACAATTACAATCACAACCACAGAACACAACCAGTCACATAACATCATAGAAACAATCATTTCCACCAAAAAAAGCATACACTTTGCACAATCACACACTCAAACACACAGTTACAACATCACATAACATTCCACAGAAACACAGTCCCACACAAATACAGTCAGCCAAAATCCACACCACAACCACACCGTCATAGCCCCACAATGTGACAGGCACACAGTCTCACACGCATACAGATACAGTTACTCAGGCACAATCATAACATAGATGCACAGAATCACACAAGGCAACACACAGACACACAGACTGGCAGACAGAGTGGGCTGGGATCCTCCACTCGCGGAGCCCACCTTCTCCTCCACCAGCACCCCATTAGAGGAGACCTCGAGGTCTGGCCTCCTGGGTTCCAGGACTCATTTTCCTCATGTCTCCATTCATTCATGAGGCCGGTGAGAGGATCCGAACCCTTGACCTTGTCGTTATCCGCACCACACTCTACTGAGTGAGCAAACCTGCCAGCCCGTTTCTTTTTTTAGCTCAGGAATCCACACACACCCCCTACTATTGGCCAACCAGCAATGGCCCGAACCTCCTCCTAGGGCCAATCAGAGCAGAAATACAGCTAGCCAATAGGGTTAGCGCACTCGCCTTCCTCCCCGCCCCTGTTCCGCTTCTTAAAGGGGCTAACGTGTCTCGGCCTAGGCGCGCCTTCCTCTACCTGCAGGACTGCCGTAGCCTTTCTTTTAAAAGAGAGAGCCGCGTATGAGCCTTCCTCAAGGAACCAATGAGAAGCCTCACCTGACTTCCCCTCCTCCCACCTCCACTGAGGTCAAAGGCCTTCGTCAGTTGCAGTCCACAGAGCTGTGAGTCCGGCAGGACCAGGTAAGGAGAGCGCTAGGTGCCGGGGTCGCGGGTGGGAGCCGCTCCGCTCTGATGCCCCCACTCCTCCAGGTCGCCGTCATTGCTCCACTCTCTTGTCCATCCGCTGCCTGCATGGCCCTAAGATGCGTCTCCGCGCGGATGCCGAGTCGCGGACCCTGCTTGCGTGTCCTGCGCGCGTGGATCTCGGCGGCGTCGCAGACAGGTCAGTGCGTGGCCAGGGGTGGGGTGGGGAGGGAGAAAATAGGGGTTTGGGGACTCTTCCGGGGTGACTTTTCTGTTTCGTGTTTGCAGAAAAGGGCGGGAGGACGCAGAGCCCACCGGCCAAGTGTAAGGACCACCAGTCGCGCCGTCCGTCTGTGGCCCCTATCCAGCTCTCTGTTTGCCCCGGGTGGACTCTGTCCCAGAATCCGAGGGCGGCCCCGGCGGGGAGGCAGGACCGTGACCAGCGCTAGGGTAGTGAATGTCCAGTGCCTGTAGGGTCGGAGAAAGGTCACCTTGTCTGTCCTGTTTGCAGCCCACATCAGCAAGGAGGCAGATGAGGGTGGAGGGGTGAGTCTCAGGATCCAGGAGAGGAGGGCACGGTGGTCAGGTAGGCTGCGCTGAGTTGAGCTACCACTCCCCGCCCCAGCCTCGCGTCCAGAGTTTGACTGGCAGGACCCATTGGTGCTGGAAGAGCAGCTGACCTCCGATGAGATCCTCATCAGGGACACCTTCCGCACCTACTGCCAGGAGCGACTCATGCCTCGCATCCTGATGGCCAATCGCAAAGAAGGTGCCTGGGCGGGGCGGGTGGGTGATGCCTGCTGCTCCCCTCCCACTTGAGCTGCACCCTCTGCCATTTGCACAAGTTCTGCCTGCTCTAGCCTCTGGGCTTCTCTGTTCCTGCATCTTGGGGCCTCCAGTGTGGGCTCTGGCTGGCCCTGAACTTGGGCATCTGTCCCTTTGCAGTTTTTCATCGGGAGATCATCTCGGAGATGGGAGAGCTGGGCATGCTAGGCCCCACCATCAAAGGTAGGGATGAATTTCTCTCTACACTATGCAGGCCCCACTGTGTCCTGAAAAGCCCCCTCCTTTCCTTGATCTGTAGTTTTCCACTCTGTACAGTGGGGCTGTTATTTCTCTGAAAGTAGCTGTGGGTATGAGATGAAAAAACCCTCAGCTAGGGCCAGCTCAGTGTCTGCCTCCTTGAGTGTCCCTGTCCAGCTGTCTCTTTGGTCCCAGGAATCCCTTGTCCCAGCTAGGCAGAGTTTTGTCCCTTTTTTTCCACCTTCCCCTCCTCTGCCACCACCAGGGTATGGCTGTGCTGGTATCTCCTCTGTGGCCTATGGGCTTCTGGCCCGGGAGGTGGAACGGGTGGACAGTGGCTACAGGTCAGCAATGAGTGTCCAGTCCTCCCTTGTCATGCACCCTATCTATGCCTACGGCAGCGAGGAGCAGCGGCAGAAGTACCTGCCCCGGCTAGGTGAGTGACTGACCATAGGGCCAGGTGGAGGGAAGACAATCCCTATGGCCTGGAACTCAAGGGTAGGGCCATCCCCCGAGCCTATTTTCTGCCCCTATCTCAAAGATAGCACCAGTGGCCATCTGGACCCCCTGCGAAACCCTGGGCCTTACTGGGACATCTGATCCCTCACCCTGACCAGCCTCCTCCTAGGTCTCTCTTGACTCTGCCCCTCTCTCACCACCATCACCTCCCTCTGGGTTTGCTTTCTGTGCTTCTTGTCCCAGCCCAAATTTTAAAGTCTTAACTTCCTAACCTAGTCCACGAGGTCCTGTGTGACCAGGCCTCTGCTGTCCTTTCCATCTTATTTCTGGCCACTCTCTTGGTTGCTCCTCCCCAGCCAGACTCAGCTACTTGGAATTCTGCAAACGTACAGCTGGGCCTTTGCACATGCTGTTCCTGCTGTCAGCACTGCTCTTCCCCACACCCTCCTCCTGCTCAGCTCCTCACTGCCAACTCCTTCCTGACTCCCTGGGGCCCTCCCCATCAAGCCACATGATTATGGCCTGGAGGAAGCTGTCTCCCTCACCACCTAGGAGTGCTGTGAGGCCAGGCAGGATTTACCTTGCTCACCAGGCCTGGCTTAGCGGAGAGTCTAATTTGGGGTTGAGGGGATGAACAGGGCCAGGCAGCCTCACGACTCTGTCTTGTGCCTGCAGCCAAGGGGGAAATCCTGGGTTGCTTTGGGCTCACAGAGCCCAACTGTGGAAGTGACCCCAGCCGCATGGAGACCAGAGCCCGCCACAATCCATCTAGCAAGAGCTATACCCTCAATGGGACCAAGACCTGGTGAGGGGCCTGGGCAGGAGGCAGGCAGACAGGGGTGGTGGGATGGAGGTGGGGCGTTGCAGCCAAACCCCTCATGGACTGTCACACCCTCAGGATCACCAACTCGCCTATGGCCGACCTGTTTGTAGTGTGGGCTCGGTGTGAAGATAGCTGCATCCGGGGCTTCTTGCTGGAGAAGGGGATGCAGGGCCTCTCAGCTCCCAAGATCGAGGGCAAGTTCTCCCTGCGGGCCTCGGCCACAGGCATGATCATCATGGATGGTGTGGAGGTGCCGGAGGAGAATGTGCTGCCCCATGCATCCAGCCTGGCGGTGAGTGGTGGCTGCCTCAGGAACTGGTGTTGGGTCACTGCTGGTTTACTTTTCTCAGGCAGGTCCCATGCTGGGGAACCAAGTGGGGACCAACAGACATGGTCCCTGTGCTAGTGGAGCCCACACAGTGGTGATTCTGAGAGGCTTGGCCTGACTTGCTGATGTGCCGAAAACTGCTGCTGTCTGGTGACTGTCTTACTCACACTGGCTCTGCCCAGGACACCAGGGCCTGAACCAGCTCTGTCCTTTGAGTCACATGCGTCTTCCTGCCTCCTCTTGGTGGCCTCCTAGACCTGAGCCTTGGATCTACATTCCCGGGCTGGGTAGAATTGTGTGCAAATCAAGAGTGAACAGGCACTGCATAAGGCCTGCCATGCACCTGCTTTGGTGCCAGGGCCCTGTGTGATCTACATGGCTGCCCTGAGTCCCCTGCGTCTGGGCTGTCTGGGAGGGGCTTTTCCCACGTTGCTTCCAATTTGGTTCTGCACAGGCTCTCTCAGTGTCTCCTGGGCGTCTCTGAGGCCCCGTCTCAACCCTATAGGGTCCCTTTGGCTGCCTCAACAATGCCCGCTATGGCATCACGTGGGGTGTGCTTGGAGCTGCCGAGTTCTGTCTGCACACGGTGCGGCAATACACCCTGGACAGGTGTGTGGGAGTTGTGACATGTCCTGCAGGAATGAGGGAGCTTGGGTTCTATCCTGTACCCCACCAGCAACTCCCCAATGTCCTCCCACTAGGCCTAAGTTCCCCACGCTGTGAAATGGCTAGTGATGGGCTGAGGCAGCCAGGGAAGGCTTCCTGGAGCAGTGGGGCCCTGGGACGGGGACTGGGGAGTGGGCCTCCCCTGGCCCTTACCCTGACCTTGCCTGTCTAGGATGCAGTTTGGTGTCCCATTGGCCAGGAACCAGCTGATTCAGAAGAAGCTGGCAGACATGCTCACCGAGATCACACTGGGACTCCACGCCTGCCTGCAGCTTGGCCGTTTGAAGGATCAAGACAAGTAGGGGCTGCGTGTGGGGGGAGGCAGCTGCTGCAGGAGGACGCTGTGCTCCTCCTGGCGAGAAAGGTCTTTCCTATCTGGTGGCCCTGGGGACTCATCCCTTTTTCTCCCTCTTGGCCTTGATAGCCTGGAGCAGGGATGGCCTCACTGGACCCTCATTGGGAGCCTGGTGGCTGTTATCAGGGATTCCCTCGCACTCCCCCACAGCCTGGCTGGGTTTTCCTGGGTTCAGGGTGCCTGGATGCCTGAGTGGGGTCAGTTCTTTGTACCCCAACTTGTTACATGTCTATGCCACTCCCAGGGCAGCCCCAGAAATGGTCTCTCTGCTAAAGAGGAATAACTGTGGGAAAGCCCTGGACATCGCGCGCCTGGCCCGAGACATGCTGGGGGGTAATGGGATTTCTGATGAGTACCACGTGATCCGGCACGCCATGAACCTGGAGGCTGTGAACACCTATGAAGGTGGGGGCTGGACCCTGTGGGGGAGGGTCACAGTGGCCCCAGTGTCAGGGGAAGGGGGACAGTGATGAGGGGCGGGGACAACAGGCCCAGGTCTTCCTGCTGTCACCAAGTGGCAGTGTGACCTGGGTCAAGTCACACCCACATCCCTCACTGGAGGTGCTCACCTGGTGACCATGGAGGTGAAGGGCTTCACACACTGCACAGGGGCCCTGCTCAGGCTGTGCAAGATGCTCCCAGCCCTTTCTCTTATTATGCTGGGGAGGACGGGTATTCCTGGGACAAGTATGACCTCTGCGGGTCTCCCCAGAGTGAGGAACAGTTCCCAGCAAGCAGGTGGATACAAGGGCATGAGAGTGAAGCTACACACAGGAATCACCACTACATTTTATGTTAAGAGAAGAAGATTGGTTGGTTGGCTCAGTTGGTTAGAGCCTAGCCTTATAACCCCAAGATCATGGGTTCAGATCTCATACCGGCCAGCCACCAAAAAGGAAAATAATAATAATTTATAGACTGTGGCGTTTGCATCTCACAACTGGTTGACTCACACTGGGGCCCAGAACCCCTTGCTTGGTGGGAAGACACGTGGGAAAAGATAATTAAAAAGGAAAAGAAGGTACAATCCATTGTGAGCCATGCAGAAACACAGGGAGACCTCAGGAGCTCCCTGAGCAGAGGAGCTTCCAGGCAGAGAAGACAGCATGTACAGAAGCTGATGCCTTTCCTGTGTGCCCCCAGTGACTAAGGAACTGAACCAAGGGGAGGTCCCTCAGCCCCAAATCTTGTTTCTTTTGGTGGGGGGGGGGAACAGCTGGCCCATATGAGGATTGTAACCAACTGAGCTAACCGGCCAGCCCCCAAATCTTGTTTCTATTAGGCAGCTGATGGAACATTCCAGAAACTTCAAGAGGGAAGGATGGGGGAGTGAGGGGATCCTACAGGTGTAGGACTCTGAGGAAAAGCAGAGGGGAGTTTCCAATGATTTTACGTAACAGAGGAATAGGTCACATTTGTGCTTTTGGAAGTAAACAGCTATATGACTTTATAAAAGGGAAGCTGTAATCTCTGACTTCTGCCCTGGAAGCTGGGGAAGAGCAAACCAGACATGAGGGAGTTGGGTGTGCGACACTGGGTTAAGTGGCTTCAGTTGAGGGAGATCAGCCATGACACACAGTTTTTCTGACGTGTCTGTTTTCCATCCCTCTGAGTAAGAAAGGGCCTGCCATGTTTCTACGTAGCTAATCAGCTCTCAGCCTCTGTGTGAAGGAAGTGTGGCTGGATTGGAAATCAAATGTTTAATCAACTGTGTGGGGTTAGGGTGGGCCCACGGCAGGGGATAGACTTGCTGCATGTTTGGGGCTAGCACAAGGAGCTTTGGGTTTTTTGTTTGTTTTTCCAAGATGCATTACAGAACTGTGAAAAACAATTTCTCAGCGTTGCCTGTACGGTGGCCTCTGAGCCTTCTATTGGTGGCTGTCACAGAGCCGCAAATCTCCCGGCAGCTGTCAGCATTTGTCATCTTTGTGGGTCTGTTCTTCTGAAGTAGGAGCCTGGGGGGACATGGAAGATTGACTTTAAAAGGAAGGTGTGAGCTGTTAGACTCTAAACCAACTGTATATTAATCTTCAGGTACACATGACATTCATGCTCTGATCCTCGGAAGAGCCATCACAGGGATTCAGGCTTTCACGGCCAGCAAGTGAACCTACTTCACCAGGGCCCAGAAGCTCTGAAGCCCCTTCCCAGAGAGTCGCCTGGTGGGACACTGAGGACACCGTGTTCTGAGCTTAGCAAGGGAGGTGGCAGATGGAGCTAACTTTTATGGTGGGAAGTGAGAGACACTGACTTTTAAATATCAAAATTGCCCTTCGGAAGTTGTTCAGGTGTGCAAGAAGATGGGAATCTCTGTACTGAGTTTCTCAATCCATGTTTAACCGTGGATGAGAACAGACTCCATTTACCTTAAGACATAAGCTTCTCTTGATGGGGGTAATGGGGAGCAGGGAAAGGGAAGGAGCATGACTAAAAGGAAGGAATTTGCATGAGACCAACCTGGCAGCTGACTGAGCAGATCCCCTCACACCAGGCGTTCACTGTGTGCCCTCTGACCCTCCATCTGAGGGGGAAGTGCCTTATGCTGGACATAGGAACAGGGCAAGGGAAATAAAGAGTCTGCTTGTCTGACCCCTCTGTGTTGGGCCATGATTACTGATAACCATCTGAGAAGTCGTTTCAGCCACAGGAGAAACAAATACGTCTGGGGGCTGAGAGTGGCTGGGATGGATGGGGTGGGGACTCTTCTCTTAGGGTGACCTGGCCCATGTCTCAGTCTTAGGCTCTGCTATAATAAATAAACCCGGGGAAGGCACTGCCCATGCCCCCAGGCATGTGCCAGGGCTACAGGACTCAGGGCTGTGGGTGGAGGGGACAGTTTCTGACTGGTGGAGGCACTGGATGCTTTGTCTTTTTGTCACCACACAGCTGACTACTCAACGGTGGGAAATGACACTGGTCCAGCTTCTTGGCTGGGACACATCATGTCACAGGGGGCCTTAAATAGATGGCAAGAGCACCCACAGGGCTTTGTGGTGATTGTGACCCTGTGGGGCTAGAGCCAGGTGCTCGGTTTCTGTTCACATCCACTCTCAGCTGAGCCATTACAACTCCCCTTCCTCACACGGTGCCCCCTGTATGAATTTCCTCATACCTCAGGCTGGACACACAGGTCTTTGTACACAGTCTCCACAGTGTGGCAGACTTGTTTGAGCTCTGTTTCCAGATGGCTGATCGTTGTAATCTTCTCGGTGAACTCTTGAAGCTTTTCCTGGATGATTTTGTTGTGATGATTATAAATCTGATACATCCTCTCCTCTAACTTCTCTGTCAGATCCGAAACCTTTTAAAGAATAAGACATGTTCTTGGAAAATCAAATGAGAGGCAGACATTTGTTCTAAGTGGATCTCTTAGATTTCTGCAACTTATAAAGTGGTAAAAACTACTCCAGTGACTGGAAGTCAAATTATCTATATATTGTTTTGTTTTGTTTTAAAAAGAGGCAAAAGTATATATGGTTATTCGTCACATAACAATGAGGATATATTCCAAGAATGGTGTTATTAGGCGATTTAATCATTGTGTGAACATCATAGTGTGTACCTACACTAATCTTGACGTAACCTACTACATACCTAGGTTGTGCAGTGTAGCCTATTACTCCCAGGCTACAAACCTGTACAGCATGTTACTGTACTGAATACTGTGGGCATGGTATTTGTGTATCTAAACATATCTAAACACAGAAAAGGAATTTTTCAGCTCTATTATAATCTTATGAGACCACTGTCATATATATGGACCATCCTTGACCAAAACGTCATTATGGGGCACATGACTGTATACAGTAGAAGCTCAACCAGGTTAGGAAGAAAGTACACTAAATGGGGACTAGAAGAAACATGCAACAAAGTGGCCTCTGGGTGGTGGTATCAAAGAAATGTTTTTATATCTTTTCTATTGCATTATACTTTTCTCTACTTCGTAAATTTTCTGACCGATGTGTACTGATGGGGATAGGAGTGGGGGAAGTAAAAGAGAAAAAGTCAATCTGTCATCGAGAGATGACATGTTGAATCAGCAAGCTTTCCCACTCAAAAGATCAAATTAAGTATTCTGAAGGGGCATCAGGTGCAATCATTAACGTTAGACTTGAACATGACATCAGGCTTTGTGAGATATCAGCCCCAGCATTGTTGAGGGACCCTGACTCTATCACAGACCATTCAATGACTGCTGAGGACATATGGGTGAGATAGCACAAGCCGTGCCTCAATCCCCACTCCCATAGCCATCTGCCCTTGCGTGAAATAAGAGGGCTGGGCTTTGGAGGCAGGTGGACCTTGGTTCCTCAGCCTGGCTCTGTCACTTGGGCAAATCATTTCTTTCCAAATCTTAGCTTTTTCATCTATAAAATGGGTCCGATTTCTTTGCAGGATTCTTGTAATTATGAAACGAGATACTATGTGTGAATTGCCTCGCAACTGTGCCTGGAACATAACAGATGCTTGGCAGTGGTTCCTTCCCTCCCCTTTTACATAAGGAATGTCCCCCCCACCCCCAACCCCAGCTGGGAGGAGTCAGTCACCTTGATATTGAGGCTGTCCCTGAAGTTGGTCATGAGTGCATGGTCCTTTTGCCTATTCTCATTGATGTTTTCAATCAGCTCCTTGGCTCTCTTCTTCAGGATGTCGATGGTTGAGTCCAGAGAGGAGAAGTAGGGTCCTGACTTCCCTTCCAGCATCGTCAGCTGGCGACTGGCACTGGAGGTGGCAATACAAGGGCTAGAAACCTGACTCCTGAAAGTACAGAAAACTGAGATCAGCACTGAACTCTCCCAAGAGTGGCTGATCTGAAGGAACTATATGGTGGGAGAGGCCGAGTCTTGTTTCCTTCTAGGGGTGACACTCAACACCTTTCCTAGATTATTGCATTTACACACCCACCCTGACAGATGGGGATGCACCCCATTTTATAATGAAGAAAACAGACCCAGAGGCACAGACTAAATATGCCCAAGGTTCCAGAACAGGGAGATGGGTCTGATCCTGAAGCCCACTGTCATTTCACCACACCAACTTGCTTCTTTGGAATGAGCATCAATCACACCGTAAATAGTAAAGGTACTTTCTTAAGTGACCTTGGTGTCATTAACTGTTGTATCCATTTCCAAAATTACTGGATGATGCCCACAGTGTGCCAACCCCCTGGGGCTGGTGTACTTACATGTTTCTCCTCCCACCGGATGAGGTAAATGCCTGTCAAGAATTATATTAAAAAATTTTTTTTTTAAGGCTGGCCGGTTAGTTCAGTTGGTTAGAGCATAGCCTTGTAACATGAAGATTAAGGGTTCAGATGCCCATACCAGCCAGCTGCCAAAAAAAAATTTTTTTTAATGCACACACATAGAAGGTTATATCTGTCCCACTTTGTGTGACTATAACTATGCAAATCAATAAAATCTTGTTTCAGCCAGTGAAATAAGGGTGAAAAAGTGACAGCAGTCTACAGAGCTAAATTGAATGAAGAAAGGTGAGTGATTTCAAATATAACCATTAAGGTGTGGGGGAGACAACTACAGATTGGAGCAAAGACCATAAAAATCTTGAAAGGTTCTGCATACAGACTGCTTTATCAGGGCCTGGAAGTTTTTGTTGTGCTTTAAAAAGAAAACTAGAAATCACAAGTAATCCACTAAGAAAGAAGTTTATGAAAAAAAAAGTTGTGACCCGATCAACAGACTCATTGGTGTTTTAAATTAAGGTTTTTCTTTTTTTCTTTTTGCTGATCCTCTGCTTTATCTGACCTGTTTGATGCCTGATTAGTTACAGGTTCTGGTCATGTGTAGCTGCCATTGTCAGAGTCACAGCTAACATTTCTTAAGCACTTTCCATCTGCCAGGCGCCAAGCTCGGGTACATGCTTTGTCTTGCTGCATCCTCAAGACCATGCTTTGGAGTTGGTCCATTCATCATCTTTACCTTATAGCTGAAGACACATGCTTAGTGTGGTCATGCCACCTCCTCAAAGAGTCAGCCAGTCCGGGGCAAACTGGCTGTGGTACCTAGTGGGCCTGACTCCCCAGCCAGTGTCCTGCTTCCCATCCCCTCCTGGGTCCTCAGTTTCCTTATTGCCCTCTGAGGTCCTTCCAGCTCTGCACAGCTGAGCCTCAGAGGTGCTAACAGAGCAGTTCCTGAACACAGCAGGTCCCACAAGACCATAAAATCTGCCATGCCAAAACCGATTTCTTACAAAAATACATCTTGATTTTTGGATGCTTTCTCCATAAAACTTTTTCTGGGCTTTCAGTCTCTTGACTACCTTGGCTCTGTGTTTGGGCTCAGAATACAAGCATGGTGAAACCCCACTGCACAACAGCCTGGGTGGCCAGAGTTCTCATTTGCACACAAATTCTCAGGCCCAAGACCTTGGCTCTGTCCTTGCCAGGTTGTTTCTTGCTTCTGTACATTTGTATTTGCTCTCTAACTCAACCTTTGAGATCTAGCCCAGACCTCTGCCTCCTTTGAGAAGCTGTCCAGGACTCTGTGCCCATCTCTATTAATGCATGTGTTTGTCCTCAATTTCCAGAGGACGGTGTCTCATCCGTATTCCCACCATCCAGCACATAGTAAGTTTTCCATCATTTGCTGAGTGAAGGACACCTGCTACTCAACCTATTCCTCTCTCCCCTGGCTTCACAAAAAGAATGCAAGTTCATCAACCTCCATGGCAAGATGAATGTGTCCGATGCATTTATCAGGACAGGAAAGTGTGCCTCCAATTAGGCAGATATTCTGTAGCAAAGACTTACATCAGCTAGAGATAAAAAAACAAACTAAAGCTCTGCTCCCTGAGCATTCTTGTAGAAAGACATTTTGCGGTGGGACAAAGACTTACTGAGGGTTTATGACCTCTGAGTCTACAATTACTCTTCTTTCCCAGGGGTAAGCAAGGCAGAAGGAGACTAATTCAGAGCTGGGACACGTTGGCATTTTAACATTCAGATCTTTGTAACATCTGGAGGCATGCAAAGAAAAGCATTGGTTTGCACAACGAGAATGGAGCTGAGAGGATGGGTTCAATAAAGCCTGGTCTTGGACGTCCCTGAGATCTCAAGTGCTGACCACCCTCCTGTGCAGCCTAAACCTGGGGCTCTATCACTTGAGTATATTGCTGGGTGGCCTCAGCCCCTCCTCCCTGTGTCCCACCCACCACGCAAACCCCATACCCTGGCTCACCACAACCAAGTGCTTTCTCTTTTCCCACACTCAGGAACTTGATTGTTGCTGTAGGAAATCATGACCCTGGGAACACTACTGATTCCTGGTCTCCGGCCTCAGGGGATCCTCAGGGCCATTTGACATCCTGTCTGTGCTCAGGTCACCTTCCTCTCTCATTCCTCACATCAGCAATTACAAACCTTCATAATTCTCCTGTCCTGACCCCATATCTGCTTCCCTCACCCTGAACAGATACAGAAACAGTACAGGCTAACTCTTTCTACTCCCCACCCCATAAACGTATCCACAGCCTCCCAGCTCAGCAGGCAAGATGGTCCATGCCACTGCTGGGCTCCCTGTGCCCTCTTTACTTCACCCTCTTTTTTTTTTTTTTTTTTTAAAGATGACCGGTAAGGGGATCTTAACCCTTGACTTGGTGTTGTCAGCACCACGCTCAGCCAGTGCGCTAACCAGCCATCCCTATATAGGATCCGAACACGCGGCCTTGGTGTTATCAGCACCACACTCCCCGAGTGAGCCATGGGCTGGCCCTTCTTTTTGTATCTTTATGCTTTCCCTTTGGACTGGCTCTTTCCCCTTGGCATATGCTGTTTCAAGTCTCTTCTGTATTTAAAACACAATACACACACACACACCTGCCCTGAACTCCAAGTCTCTGTCAGCCAGCCACCTCCTTTTCCTCCCCATTATGGCCAAGATTCTAGAAAGAGCTGCTTACACTTCCAGAGCATATTTTCTTAGCTCCCACTTGCTTCTCAGCCCACTGCAATGAGGTTCCTGCTCCAGTTCTCAAATGTAACAGCTCCTGCCAAGGTCCCCAATGACCTTGTGGTTAAGACAGTAGACATCTCAGATCATAACTTCCTTGAGCTCTTGGCAGCAGCCAGTGCTGTTAACCACCCTTCCCTGTCACTACCGACACATGACGTCCCCGGGCTCTGGGCAGGGGCCTCTGCTCTCTTCTCTTTAGGCTCTCCTTCTGGACATCCTCTTTCACCCTTCTCTGCAGTGAAGCCCTCCATGCCTCCTCCCTGCAGGCCCCTCCAGCTAATCTCCCACCCTCCTCTCCACACGTTTCCCAGGACATCCATGTGGCCTGGGATGCCTGGGCAGTCCATTTTCCCGCCTAAGTCCTGCCTCTCCAGAGAGTTTTCCTTGGCTGGGTTAAGTGCACACAGCACCTAAAGTGTCACTGTCTAAGCCACAGCCTCACCCTCTGGTCTCCTAAAGGGCTGGGGCCATGTCTCATTTATCTTCATAACTTCAGTATTTACCCCGCATGGGAAAAGCAATAAACATGCCTCAAATAAATGACTCAGAGGGGCTTTCATAACCATCTGCACTTCAGTGACTCCCAAATTTATCTCCCCCAGACCATGCCTCTCTGCTGAGCTCCCAACAACCTATAAGAATACCTCCAGGCCTCTCCACTTGGCTGCCCCAAGGCATCTCAAACTCCACATTTGCACGCCAACAACGTCATCTTGCTCCCCAAGCCGAATTCATCCTCCCTCCCCTTAGTGACTGAACAAAAAGCCACCTGGTCCTCAAGCCAGAAACTTCAGTCAGCCTGGAGTCTGGCTTCCCTCTGTCTCTTTACATCCTGTCTCAAAATCCTCTCATTTCTACATCCTGAATCTTTCAAGCCTATAATTATTTGCAGCTCTAGGCCTATCATTTCTCACCCAGGCCCTAGTGACCCTCCAAACTACAGTCTGGTTTCCTATTCCGCTTGACAGCCTGAGAGCTCCGCAGCAGCCACCAGATCAGGTCTAGATTCCTTCACATGTGAGACCTTTCAGGGCCCCTACCCTCTATTTCAGGCCTTACACTTCTCTCCTACCCCTCCATCTGCAGCAATCTGGGGCCTTCCACAATTTCCCCGAACACATAGCTTTTGCCTGGAATGACTTTCCCTTTCTGCCTCCTTCATGAAGCAACATTCCAGGCTTCCACTCTTGCACCTCACGGCCAAGTC
This sequence comes from Cynocephalus volans, assembly GCF_027409185.1. Classification (NCBI taxonomy): domain Eukaryota; kingdom Metazoa; phylum Chordata; class Mammalia; order Dermoptera; family Cynocephalidae; genus Cynocephalus; species Cynocephalus volans. The sequence continues at coordinate 104,718,003 of NC_084469.1, forward strand.
CTGGTCACAAGGCTGCTGTAGTTCATGCACATCAGTCCCCTCCAGTTCACGTGCACACCTGAAGGGCGGGGACCACGTTCTACTCATCTGTGTTTTTCAGCACCCTAAAGGTTTCATAAATGTTTGCTGAAGACATAAATGGATGAACCACTGACGGAGCTGCTTCTAACATTCCTGCTCGCACACCTCCTTGTACCCATAGTTTGCCTTATTTCAATCTCTCCTGGACCATCTCAACAGTGTAAGGCCCCTGGAATTAAAATCAATGATATCTCCAGGTGTTTCTTTTTGTGGAATTGTTCACAACCTGCTTCAGCTGCTGACAGTTCCACGTTGCTTCATTCTAAGGCTCAAGGGATGAGGCTGGAACGAGTTTTCATGGCAGCTATGCAAATGGCAAAAAATCACTTGAATTCAGCTAATTCAAATTTCACGGTGGGACAAAAGCCTGCATCAGATGTCTGCTAAGGGTTTCTTTATTTTTCCAGGCTCTCCTTCAGGGATTTATTCCTTTCTACTTCATTTTTCTTAATTCTCAGCAGCTGCATATTAATCAGGATGCTAATGAATCATAGGCTTCCCTGGGCCTGCAGTCACCAATTAACCTTAATAAACAAAATGCACAGTGTCCTCTCCACTGGCTTCCCCCATTCCTGGGCCAGCTTCTGTTGCTGAACCCTGGACCGAGACCAGGGAATGGAAGTCAGCCCGACACAGCACGCTGGTGTGTATGGCCTGCATGGGGGTTGGGTAGTGGGGTGGGGGCTGTGAACACACTGTTGCGCTCATTTATTATGGTCTGTCCTTCTAAGGAGTCCCTAATTCGGCTGCAAGGATTAGGACATAGTTCCCAAGCAGGGCCCAGGCTGGCAGGGGGCCCAGGAACGGCAGAGGAAATGGGTCTAAGCAAAGAGACCATCTGTTCGCTCCAGGTAAAGCTGTGATTGGCAGACATGAGAGCCCGAGCAGCCTGCTGCTGGGGCTCTCCCTCCCATGGCCTCTAACAGATATACAAGTAAACAATCCACCAGCCACTTATGACCACCACAGGCAGCAGTCCCAGAAGAGGAGGCAAGCTAATCAAACATTCAAGGAGGAACACAACAGAATCTCTGGCACTTGGGCAAAATGATGTTAGCCAGAAAGGGGGGAGGTTTGAATCAAAGCTGATGAGCCGGTTCCTTATCCTCTACTTTTCTCTCCCCAAAATGTGTTAACATTTTAATCATGTTTCTGAGTATCTGCTGCTGGATCTATTAACTGGCCTCTGCCCTGGTTTTAATTCATCTGTTTTTTGGCCCAAAGCTCTTGTGGAGCTCCTTGAAATTTCTAAATGATTTGCAGTGGTCTGTGTCTCTTTACCACATAGATCCTGGTCTAAAACATGCTGTTTGCAGTAAGATATTATCAAACAAGTAACTTCAGCCATTTCCTCCCTTTTTCTGGTCTCCAACTGACAGCACACGCATAGAAATCATTCCACCCTGTGACTTGCCTTGCAACTGAGGAATGTGGGAGGCAAGGGGAAGCAGGCTGTATGCCTGGAGTCCTCAGTGCCCTGTCCTGAGCCTCTTCTCACTCTTTCCTCAGGTGACTTATTCATTCCACACCTGCCACTGTAACAGTGACTCCTACAGTGCCATCTCTAGCCCTTTGCCCCACCCTGAGTTCTGGGTCAGAAAGTCCAACTATATCCTAGATACATTCATGCAGATGTCCCCAGCCATCTCAAACACCTCAAAAAAAAAAAAAAAAAAAAAAAAACAACGGCAAAACAGAATTCGTGTTCTTGCCTCTACCAGAGAAGCCACCACCTGTTGGAAACCACCACAAGCTGGAAAGAGGGAGCAGTGGTGTGCTGGTAAGCATTCAACAACTGGCTCTCTGGGGGAAAACAAGCCCTGATTTGTAGTGTTTGCCAATTTCCATGGTGCAAAGACTCCCACCATAGTAGATTTCAAGCTACCAACATGAAGTCACTAAATGCCAAGTTGGGAAAATAAATTAAAAAATAAAGAAATAAATGTCAAGATGGGAAGATATGTGTAGAATCGGCTCAAACACACCATGGCCAGAGACATCCCTGCTCATTCCCTTTCTGGTGCCTCATTCCCTGGAGCTTCTCTCCTGCTCGGCTCCTGCCACCCCTGTTGGAGCCTCCCACCTAATCTCCCCACGTCCACTCCCGCTCCCTCCCAACCATTCTCCACAAAGCAGCCAGGATCTTTTTATAATAGGCACCTGAGCATGTCACTTCTCTGACCCAGCAGCTCCCCTCCTAGGTATACGTCTACCCAAGAGAAATGAAAACATCCATCCACACAAAAACTTGTACATGGATGTTCATAGCAGTGTTACTTATAACAGCCGAAAAGCGGAAACCAACCAATGTCCATCAACGGATGAATGGATAAATAAAATGTGGTAGATTCATAACATGAAATATTTTTCATCCATAAAAAGGAATGAAGTTCTGATCCATGCTACAACCTGAGTGAACCTTGAAAACATGCTGAGTGAAAGAAGCCAGTCACAAAGGACCACATCGTGTGTGATTCCATTTGAAATGTCCAGAATAGACAAATCTACAGAAAGAGACAGAAGGCAGATTAGTGGTTGCCAGCAGCTGGGGAGGATACAGGGACTGGGGGTGATGGCTAAGGGGTGTGAGGTTTCTTTATGGAGTGATGAAAATGTTTTTAAAGTTGACTGTGGCTGAGCTGGCTGGTAAGTTCAGTTGGCTAGAACTCTATGTTATAACACCAAGGTCAAGGGTTCGGATACCAGTACTGGCCAGCCGCCAAAAAAAAAAGGTCACTGTGGTGATGATTGTATAGCTCAGTGAATATAATAAAACAATTGAGTGGTGCATTTCAACAATTCAATTGTACACTTCAAGTAGGTGAATTGTATGCTATGTGAATTATATCTCAATAAAACTGCTACCAAAAAAAAAAAACTTTCAGGATAAAGTCTATAGCCTACAAAGTGCCCCATGCACTGGCCACTGCCGAGCCCTCCAGCTTCCTCCTTGCACTTACCCCTGACCCATCCAGCCACACTGCCTTCTCAATCTCTTCCATGTCAGTACTTGTTCAGTATCTGCCTCCCCAGTCAGAATGGAAGCCCCGGGACGGTATAAGCATGTCTGTCTGGTGGACCAGGTATCCCTGCTGCCAATCACAATGCCTGATGTTGCCCGCCTTCTTGCTGTTTTGGGAATGCACCAAACTTATTCCAGCCTCAGGGACTTCGTACTTGCATCTCCCTCTACCTTGGAAGGTTTCGGGCCCAGAACACCTCCTTCTTGTGCAACCTCCTTAGAGATCTCTGACTGCTCTAAACTCCCTGTGACTCTAGTTGTTCCTCACTGTTTCTTCACACCACTTGCCACCAGTTGAAACCACATTTTTATTTCATCGTCTATTACCCTTTTAGAGAGTCAGCTTGGCAAAAGACCCAGAATAGCCAACACAGTATTGAAACATAACAAAGTCAGATGACTGACACTACCCACTTCAAGACTTACTATAAAACTACAGTAGGGAGGGCCGGTTAACGCAGTTGGTTAGAGCACAGCCTTGTAAGACCAAGGTCACGGTGTTATAAAGCTGGCCAGCTGCCCCCCAAAATAAATAAAGCTACAGTAATGTAGACAGTGTGGTAATGGAGAAAGAATAGGCAAATAGATCAATGGAACAGAACAGAGAACCCAGAAATAGACCCACACATACGAGGGTACTTCAAATAGTTCATAAAAAGATTTCTATTATCTCAATTCTATTTTTCCACAAATTTTTTGAAGTACCCTCATGTATAGTCAACCAATCTTTGACAAAAGAGCAAAGAAAATTCAATGGACAAAGGAGAGTCTTTTCAACAAATGGTGCTGAGACAACTGGACATCCACATGCAAAAAAATGAATCCAGACACAGACCTTACAACTTTCACAAAAATGGATCATAGACATATATGTAAAATGCAAAACTATAAAACTCCTGGAAGATATAGGAGAAAATATAGGTGACCGTGGGTTTCATGATAAAACATCAAAATCTCAGATACAACATCAAAATCATGATCCATGAAAGAAAAAATTGATAAGTTGGACTTCATTAAAATTAAAAACTTCTGCTCTGCAAAAGACACTGTCAAGAGAATGAAAACACGAGGTAAAGACTAGGAGCAAATCTTTGCAAAACACATAACCAATAAAAGACTGTTCTCCAAAATATACAAAGAACTCTTAAAACCCAACAAAAAGAAAACAAACAACCTAATTAAAAATGAGCAAAAGATATGAACAGACACCTCACCAAAGATGTATAGATGGCAAATAGGCATATAAAACAACGCTCCATATTATATGTCATCAGGGAAATGCAAACTAATACAACAATGAAATAACACTACGCATCTAATAGAATGGCCAAAATCCAAACACCAAATGCTGGTGAGGATGTGCAGCAAGAGGAACTCTCATTCACTGATGGTGGGAATGCAAAATGGTACAGCCACTTACGGAGACAATTTGGCAGTTTCTCATAAAACTATACATATGACCTAGCAGTTGTGCTCCTTGGTATTCACCCAAATGAGCTGAAAACATATACACACAAAAACCTGCACATGAATGTTTACTGCAGCTTTATTCATAATTGCTAAAACTTAGAAGCAACCAAGATGTACTTCAGTAGGTCAATGGATAAATAAATTACATACATCCACACAATGGAATATTATTCAATGCTACAAAGAAATGAACTATCAAGCCACAAAAAGACATGGAAGAACCTTAACTGCACACTGTTAAGTGAAAGAAAGTCAGTTCCAAGAGGGCAGGAATTGCTATGTTCACTGCTGTATCCCCAGCATCTAGATCAGTGTCTGGCCACAGCAGACGCTCAATAAATGTTTGGTGAATAAATAAATGTGCAAGATAAAAACGTTTTTCTTTTTTCCTTTTTTCCCCCACCACTATATTAAAAGGGGAAAAGAATCCTTTTTTTGTTTTTTTGTTCTTTCATTTTTTTTGTGGCTGGCCCGTACAGGGATCCGAACTCTAAAAAACCTTTTTATTCAGTCATCCCTGATGTCTTGCTTTTTCTCACCCAGCATCTAATCCATGAGCAATTTCTGCCAGTTATATCTTCTTAAATATATCCATATACAATTAAATATATCCAGAATCTGATGACTTCTCCCTACCTCCATAGCCACACTGTGGGGTTAAGTTACAGTCATCTTGCACCTAGATTATTCCAATTGCTTCCTCACTGGTTTCCTTGCTTCCACTTCCGTCCTCCACAATCTATTCTCTACACTGCAGCCAGAGGGAGCCTTTTAATTCTTTAGTCCAAAAGACAGCAAACTCCCATAAAGGGTCAGATTGTGAATCTTTTCAGCTTTGCCTCTCTGTTGCAACAAGTATGGCTGGCTGTGTTCCAATAAAACTTTATTAACAATCACCAAAAGACCCCTGCTGTAATTCTGTCTTGGGCAATTAACATCTAAAGTCTCATTACCTATCTGACTGCAGCTCTTACAATCTCCCTGTTAGACTGCTCCTGCACAGTCCTCCCTCTTGGCCTTTGCAGCTGCTGTTCCTCTGCCTGGAGTTCCCTACCCACTTGGTTCATTTGTCATCTCCTCCATGAAGACTTCCCTAACTCTCTGATCTAAACTGGCCACCTCACTCTCTCCCCATTTCCCCCCAATAGCACTTAGCATCCCCTGACTGCTATACATTTGGGACTTCACTGTCTCCTCCTCCAGAGTGTCAGCTCACTGCTGCGTCCCCAGTACCTAGCACCTTGCCTGGCACATGGAGGCTGCTCCATCAATTGTAGAAAAAGGGCAACAACAGCAGACACTGGTAGAGCCTTGTGGAAGGAACAGGCCAACGCGAAGGACCGAGGGGCCTGTGTGGACCCACTGGGCTGGGTTCTTCCTCACCTGGTTGGCTCTCCACCAGCTTCCTCTTGGCGGTTCTCCTCGCACTGCTCATGCTCCTTGCTCTCCCCCAACGGCTGTGGCTCCTGGTCCTTGCCATCTACGTGGGGCACGTCCACCTGTGGGCACGGCCAGCGCTTGAGAGGCATCGAAGGAGGGAGGACGAGCAGTGGGCAGATTGCCCACTTCCCGACCCTTTTATCATGGGCACCACGATGTGCCGCTGCAGCATGGTGGGGACCCGCAGAAGAGACGGGCGGGGCTGGGGTGGGCGCCATCAGGACGGGGTCGTGGGGTGGGGGGACCTTCTGTCCCAGGGGACCGAGGCGGGGAGACCTGGAGGGGCCAGGGCGAGGGCAGAGGCCCTGGGAGGGGCGCTGGGGGGCCTGGGCTCCTAACTAGTGTGTATGTCGGCTAGAGTCCTTCGAGGAAGGAGAAGAGGTAGGAGAAAAAGAAGAAGAAAAGAAACGGGTGTGGCGCATGGGTGTCCGAGCCTCTCTCTACCCTGCTCCTGCCATGCGCCATGCGTGGTAATCTGGCCTTCCGGCCGAGACTGTCAGTACGTCAGTCAGGGCCCGGTAGGTCAGTCAGGAAATCGGGGCCGGGCCTGGAGAGAGGCGGCCCTGATGGCAGGAGACAAGTGGCCGGGCTCGGGTCCGCTGGGGAAGCCCAGGATCGCGGCCGTCCTCTGCCCGTCAGCCCGCCGCCCGCGCGAAGGAAACAAGGGCGGCTTACTCCGGGTCGCTCCATCCCGTCTTTTCCCGCCTTCACGCTCGCGCCCTCTGCGCACGCGCCCGCTCCGCCCCCTGGGGGAATTTGTGCACGAGGCGGAGCGCGGCCGACCGTTAAGCGGCGGTTGGGAGGTCCCAGGGCTGCGCGCGCAGCTGTCGCCGTCCGCGGGGGAGGGAGGGGATGGGCCCTGCGCAGGCGTGTGTGCGCATGTGTGAGGCTCTCCAGGACAACTTAGAGCATCCGGGTGTGGGGATGTCAGTGGGTCTTCGTTCGTGCTGTATGTCTTGGCCTATGCACTCTGCCTCGGGAAATCTTTCCAATAAATAATTCGGACCCTTGCCTCTCCTTATTACGGCCATGGCTCCCTGTTGAGCTCAGAGTAACAATTTATGCATTTACCACCTAGAATCAGTTACCTGCGCACTCCAAAACTAGGACTTCCTTGAAAGCATGGTGGTGGGGTCTGGCTCATACAGGGTGGTATCCCTTAATAATAACAGTAGTAATAACAATAATCCCTTAATAGTAGTAGTAATAGCAACAACGAGAATAATAATTGGCCACAAGGAGCCAGAATGGGAGGAAATATTTGCAAAATATATATCTAAGAAAAAGCTTGGGGGCTGGCTGGTTAGCTCAGTTGGTTAGAGCGTGGTGCTGATAACACCAAGCTCCAGGGTTCAATCCCTGCACCGGCTAGCTGCCAAGGGAAAAAAGAAAAAAAGAATTTATATGCTGAATTTACAAGAACTCTTACAACTCAATAAAAAGACAATCCAATTTTAAAACGGGCAAAATATTTGAATAGGTGTGTGCAAAGGCTCTGAGGTGGTAGCGGCTCAGTGTGAGTAACCAGGAGGCCCTGGGTAGCAGGAGAGCAGGGATCTGGGGGAGGTAGTGGCGGGGGGGACAAAAGAATGAGCAGAGGCTGGGCGGCACAACTGAGGGCCAAGGTGAGGGTTTCGGATTTTATCCCAATTGACTGGGAAGGAGGTGGACCTCCTCTCTGGGACACCTGTCAGTGTCCATATGAGAAAGGGAGGTAGAAGGAACCTGGCTCACGTTGCTCAACCCCTTGTGCCAGGCTCTGTCCTGGGCCACACACTAAGGACACACATCTTGACACCTACACTCTGGAGAACAGGGGTTTGAGTCTGGACTATGCCTGTTACCAACCGGGTGATCATAAAACTGCCACACACTCTCAAAACCCATCCCTACTAGGGTGATAAAAAGCTAAAACATCAGTCTGTGATAAGGTTTTCAGGGATAAAACATCTGGCACATAGTAAGGGTTCATTAAATAGTGGGTAACATTAGTATTTTGCGGCAAAGGAAGAAGCTAAACAAAATGGATCTTCTCACAGCATTGGGTTTAAAGTTTTGAGGATGATCTACCCAGAAAAATCTGACTTGCTGTTAAGCATGGACGTGTGGAAGTGCGTGCATGTACACACACACACACACACACACACGATGATCTACCCAGAAAAATCTGACTTGCTGTTAAGCATGGACGTGTGGAAGTGCGTGCATGTACACACACACACACACACACACACACACACACACACACGATCTACCCAGAAAAATCTGACTTGCTGTTAAGCATGGACGTGTGGAAGTGCGTGCATGTACACACACACACACACACACACACACACACACACACACACACGATGATCTACCCAGAAAAATCTGACTTGCTGTTAAGCATGGGCGTGTGGAAGTGCGTGCATGTACACACACACATACACACACACACACAAAAGCAACCCATACGATGTAGAACTTTTATGGTGTAGTTTGTATAACTTTTGAAACGTGCAAAATGAAACCATGTCTTGTTAGAGTAACGCATATAAGTAGTAAAAATTTAAAATTATAACATAAGAATGATAAACACCAAATTTGGGAGTGAGTAACCTTAGCAGGGCGGGGACAAAAAGAAATAGGACAACCATAGAGGGCCTTCAAACTCATCCACCACATAGTTCTAAAAAGTGAAAAGATACAAAGCAAACACAGCCAGTGTTGATTTAACAAAACTGGGAGCAGATTCCTCGGGATCTCTTGTATTATGCTTTATATGCTTTTGAGCCTCCTCACTTTCCTTAATTTTGCCTCATGGCCTTTACCTGCCCCCATTTGTGTATTTATCTATTTAGCATTTGTCTCCCCTGGCCTCCAGAATGTCAGCTCCCCGAGGGCAAGCATCTGAGTCTGCTTTGCCCACTGCTGAGTTTTCATTCTCAAACAGTGCTGGCACTTAGGAGGTGCACATGTGTTCCACGAAAGAGCATTTTTCTGTATGCTTGAATTATTTAATTTGAAATGAAAATGTCTGACTGGGGACCCAGGACCAGCACTATCCGTGGCCTCAGCTAGGCAGAGCGGTGGTAGGCTTGTGGTTACGTGGAAACGATACATGTTGCCAAAAGTGTGCTAGCCCTAAAGACGAGGTGTGAACCACACAACGGCTGGGATTTGCTTTAACGTATTTCCACAAAAACATACGAGGGACAAAACTCAGGTGTGAGATCTGCTCACTGTTCAATGTGAACCCTGAGCTCATGGAGCTTTATCCTGCTCCTCTCTCTACTCCGGGCTCATTTGATCCTTACGAAAAAAAAATTGGGGGCCAGCCTGTGGCTCACTTGGGAGAGTGTGGTGCTGATAACACCAAAGCCACAGGTTCAGATCCCTATATAGGGATGGCTGGTTTGCTCACTTGGGAGAGTGTGGTGCTGATAACAACAAGGCCACAGGTTCAGATCCCTATATAAGCATGGCCGGTTAGCTCGCTTGGGAGAGCATGGTGCTGATGACACCAAATCAAGGGTTAAGATCCCCTTACTGGTCATCTTTTAAGAAAAAAAAAAAATTTTTTTTTTTAGAGGACAGCTCCCACCCCCCACCCCCATGTTCCCACTGGCTCCCAGGGCCCCAACAACCACCTTTGTCTCCACCTTCCAAATGTCCCCTTCACTAAAGCAGGAGGTTTCTGTTCCGTTCAGCTAGAAGAGAGCCGGCACCAGTAGTTGATCAGTAAATGCTCCATGGACATAGTCTTTCCCAGGGGATCTGGCTCAGGCCAGCTAGGATCTTTGAATATCCAAGACCCCCAACTCACCACCCCTCACACCTGGGGCTCCAGCAACTAATTTTTTCGCTATCAACTGGCACACTGAGCTGGAGGAACCCAACAGAACCCCTCACCCCTAAGGAAAGGCACCAGATGAGGGCAAATGCCCACTTTATTAGACAGCAGGTGGCCTGCAGGGCTCCCTATGGCCCACCCTCATAGGTGGACAGACCACAGAAGGAAACTGCTACCCACTCCCCTGCCCCTTGGATGGGTAGGGAAGAGGAAATACCAAGGGGAGGGGTGGCTGGCCTCACAGAGGCCTCATAAATATAAGGAGGTTACTGGCAAGGGATGCAAAGGAACTAGGCAGCAGGGACTCAGGGAGGGCAGGTGATCGGGGTGTGGCCCACGTCATGCAGTCTCCTGTGTCCTCGGCTCGGCATCCAGGCGGCACAAGGGACTGTCATACACCATCTGCAGGTTCACCTTGTGGCCCACCAGCTCCCGGATATTGTTGATGCCATATTTGATCATCGTTGGGCTTGGGGGTAAGGGGACAGAGTTTAACACTAGGTCAGGTCCTGTTCTCTGCTCAGAATCCTCCATGGCTCCCACCTTGCTCAGAGTAAAAGCCAAAGGCCTCCTCATGATCCACAAGGCCCTGGACTGTCTGCCTTGTCACCTCCCTGCCCTCACCTCCTCTCACTCTGCCCCTTCACCGACTTCCTCCAGCCACACTGGCCTCATTGCTGTTCTCCAAACACACCAGGCCCAGTCCAGCCTCAGGGCCTTTGCACTAGCTGTGCCTTCTGTCTGGAACGCCCTTCCCTGGATATTCTCACAGCTCACCCCTTCATCCACCTCCAGGCTTTGCTCAGATGCCACCTCCTCTGTGAAGCCTTCCTTGACTACCTAATCTCCTTAGCGCTTGATGGAGTTTGGATGTGTTGTCCCCTCCAAAACTCATGTAGAGATTTGATCTCCAATGTGGCAGTGTTAGAAACTAATTGAGTCATGGGGGCGGATCCCTCATGAATGGATTAATGCTCTCCCTGGGGGAGGAGGGGTAGTGAGTGAGTTCTCACTCTATTAGTTCCCGCGAGACCTGATTGTTTAAAGGACCCCGGCACCTCCTCTCTCTTGCTCTCTCTTGCTTCCTCTCACCATGTGATCTGCTTGTACCTGCCAGCTGCCTGCCATTTTTCCTCCATGAGTAGAAGCAGCCTGAGGCCCATGCCAGATGCAGCTGTCCCAGAATCATAAGCCAAATAAACCTATTTTCCTTATAAATTATCCAGTCTCAGGTAGTTCTGTTACAGCAACACAAAATGGACTAAAACAGCACTCTCTGCTTCACTTTCTCTATAGATTTTACTAGTTGAATTTACTCGTCTTTCTTCTAGTTATCATCCTTTTCCCTCCACCAGAATCCCAGCTTCACAGAGGCAGGGAGGTATGCTACCACGTTTGTGCACAGGGCCGGGTATAGAGCAGGTGCTTACTAATAAACCTTTGTCAAATGAATGAGTGAATCAATGAATGAAGAGATGGTGCTGAAGCTCCACAGTCCCCCATGCCTGGCGAGGCAGCCAGACCCCGGAGTTCCTCCCCGGACACTCACCGCTCCAGAGAGAGGCCCCAGGCGATGACTGATACGTTCTCGGGGAGCCCCATGGGCAGAAGCATTTCGGGACGGAAGACCCCAGAATTCCCGACCTCCACCCATTTCTTCAGGCCTGTGGGGGTGGGAGAGTGAAGATGGAGCAGCATGTATGGGTGGTGCTGGGCCTGGTGGTGAGCTTGGGAGATGGGGTATCAGCTTGGCAGTGAGGGAGACCCAGGTCAATCCATGGGGAGCCTGAGACCACCTTCCATACCCTAGTACCGGGTTCCAACCTGACCTTGGTGGTAGCTGAACACTTCCATGCTGGGCTCCGTGTAGGGGTTGTAAGCTGGCTTGAAACGCAGCTGGGTGATACCTGGGGGGTGGAGGATAAGTCTGGTGACCCAGGCACCCTCCCACCACCCCACCAAGCCCACCTGCCCTGGCCAGCCTGCTCACCCAGCTTGGTGAAGAACTCCCGCAGCACACCCATGAGGTGACCCAGGGTGAGGCCATGGTCAGCCACAACGCCTTCGATCTGGTGGAACTCAGCCAGGTGCGTGGCATCCAGAGTCTCGTTCCGGAACACGCGGTCAATGGAGAAGTACTTGGCTGGTGTGAAGGGCTTCTGGGGAGCAGGGGTGACAGCCAGGCCCAGCCCGGGTGTGGGTCAGGAAGTCTGTATGACAGCCCCCCAAGCCCCACTGCCCAGGCCAAGCCGCACCTTCTGGGCAAGGCGGTAGAGGGCACGGGCGCTGGCAGACGTGGTGTGTGTGCGCAGCAGGTTTTTCCTGGCCTCGTCTAGCTTCCAGTTGTACTTGTACCTTCAAGAAGAAAGGCGGGAAGTCCGTGCTGTGGCCCTCGGGCTTCCACCTCCTTCCCTCCCGTAATCCCCCACAGTCAAAGTCCTTCCTCACCCCTGTGAGCCATAGCCGCCCTGAGAGTGGATCCGCTTGACCCGCTGGACGTAGTCCATTGGGAGCTGCAGGGCCTCGGCTGGATCTGGGCGGGACAGAGCATCATCTGGTCAGTCACGGGCATTTCTCAAATAGCCCCTACATGGATAGTGGTGATGTGACATGTGCAGCCTCCACTCTTTCCCCAATAGTAGTCAGAGGGCACCTGGGACGCCTAAGTCAGTTACACCCCTCCTCTGCCCAGAACCCTCCACAGCTCCCACCTCCCTCAGAGGAAAAGCCCAAGTCCTCCTGTGGCTCTGTTCCGTCACCTCCTCCCATTCCTACCACCTCTCCAGTTGCTGGGCCTCACAGATGACCTGTGAGCACACCAGGCACATTCCAGCCTTAGGGCTTTGCACTGGCCATTTCCTCTGCCTGGAAATTTCTTTCTCCAAATATGGCTCCCTCCCTCATCTCCTTCAGTCTTTGCTTAAACAAAGACTAATTTAAATTAACAGCCACACCACCCTCTCCCCGCGACCCCCCCCCCACAATTTCCCCTGTTGAACTTACCATTCCCCATCCCACTACACAGCTTGCTCAAGATTTAACACACCTCCCCAACCAGGATACAGGTCTCCCTAGCGCAAGGACTTCTGTCCTGTCCATGGCTGTGACCCAGGTGTTAAAAGAGACCTTGGCGCACAGGACAGGCTCAAAGAGCATCGTTGCACGAATGTGCAAATTCTTAAGATCCCCTTCCAAAGACACAATTTTGGTGCTCCTGAAAAGCCTGGGGTCGAATCCCATCTCCAGAACTTACAAGCTGTGTGACCCCAGGCAAGTGACATTCCCTCTCTATGCCTCAGTTTCCTCATTTGTAAAAAGAAGCTAACAGTACTACTTCTTGTAGTTGGCAAGATTAGAACAGCGACTAGTGTGTAATGAGTGCTTAGTCAGTTTTGGGTGCCACGAGATGATGACAAGAATGAAGTTGCTCCTAGCCAGGTAATGGGCACCCAGTGACCTTGCCAGCCCTCCTGGTGGGGTAGACAACAACCACTGCGGGAAGCCATTCAATTTCAGACAGCACTGAGTACAGTGAAAGAAAGAAAGAACCGGGACACAAGAATGAAGACTAGGGGTGAGGGGCTCTTGTAGCACTGGTGGTGACATGAGAGGAAGTTGGATTCCACAGCTGCCTTGAAGATCTCTCTAGAAGACATTCTCAGTGGAAGGCACAGCATGGGCAAAGGCCCTGAGGCAGACACAGCACTGTTATGTTCAGAGGACCAGAATGAAGGCTAACAGCAGTGGAAGGAGATCACAGAGGTTGATGGGACCAGCTCCCACAGGCCTTGCTGGCCACACTGAGGATGGGATTTATTTTTTTCTATTTATTTATTTTTTTGGTGGCTCGCCAGTAAGGGGATCCAAACCCGTGTCCTTGGTGTGATAAGGCTGAGCGCTAAGTAACTAGCTAACCAGCCAGCCCCCAGGGCTTTATTTTGTAAAATGGGATGCCTAACCCCTAAAAGTTCTGCCCAGGCCTGGCACCTCCCATGTCATCCCAGCCAGGACCTCAGGGCTGACCCACCTCGCAGGAAAAAGGTGTCATGCTGGTCGCGCGCTGGGTGCTGCTGGGGCTGGAAGAGTGCGTCAAAGTTCCAGAAGGAGCTCTCGATGAAGTTATCAGTTGGCATCTCAGTGAACCTGGTGGGAGATGCGGCCTGACTGCCCTGCTTGTACCCAGTGGCTATGCCAGTCCCGCCCCTCGCCCCATGCTCACCCCATCTCCAGGAAGATCTGGCGGAACTGGGAGCGGACCTTGAGCAGGGGGTGCAGGTGGCCGCTGTCAGGGAGGACACCACGGGCCAAGAAGTTGTAGGGCTTGAAGGGCCGGTCACGCCAGGAGCCACTGTGGGGGGATTTGAGATGCACAGGCCTGGTGAGGGATGCCCACCCCCCACCTGCCCCCCACCCTGGGGCACACCCCTACCTACCTGGAGATCATCTCCGGGCTCAGCTCTGCCTCCTGCTTGGAGATGCTGGTGCTGAAGGCACTGCCTTTGCTCACCCAGTATGTCTTCAGGGTCCTGTGGCCAGAGGAATGAAGGTGATGCCGCTTGCTGTCACCTCCTCCAAAAGGCTTTCCTTGATCTCTCATCTGATGCTGATCCCAACACTGCCCACCAAGTCATTCTGCTTTATTTTCTCCCTAGCATTTACCACCACTCAAAATTCTCTTATGTGGCCACCTCCTATTTCCCTGTGTCCACTCACTTATTCATTCAACAAACACTTATCGAGAACTTAATATGTACCAGGGTCAGTTTAAGGCACTAAGTACACAGCTGGGAACCATAGTATTAGGTAAAATCTAGAGGGTTTATTCTGTGCCAGGCTCTATTCCACTAAAGTATTCTACAACCTGGTAGGTAGGGGCCATTCTATAGATGAGGAAACTGAGGCTGGGAAAGGCCAGGCGACTTGGCTAAGGTCACTGAGCTAGTAAGTGGCAGAGCCCAGATTTCAATCAGGCAGCCAGCCTGGCCAGATAGCTAACTTGAGAGAGCATGGTGCTGGACACACCAGGGTCAAGGGTTTGGATCCCTGTACTGGCCAGCCACCAAAAAAATAAATAAATAAAATCAAGTAGCCCAGTTGCAGTCTCTGTTCTCTATGCCACTCTGTCTGCTCACTGGGGACATCAGCCCTGCAAGAGCAAAGCCTCCAGCCCATCCAAGTCCCAGGAGCCTGTCTGGTGCCCATTCATTCAGCTTCAGACAGGGCTAAGGACCGTGAAGGAGATGATCAGGGTATGAGGGATGGATACTGGCAGTGAGGGGCTTGTGTGGAACTCGAGGGGAAAAAGGGGTGTCAGAGTAGGCTCTTTAAGGTGACACATGAGCAGAGGTTTGATGCCAAAGCCTGCCTTAAAGATCGGTGTGAAGATATTTCTCAGCGGAAGATGAATCATGGGCAAAGGCCCTGAGGCTGGCATGTGTGCTTGACAATCACAGTGTAAAAGGGCTGGGAGGAGACTAGCAGCACCCTCAGCATGGTGTGGATAGGACAGCTCCCACCCACCTTCCCACCATAGTGCCACACAGTGATGGTGGCCTGAGCCTGCAGGTAGCACTGCCCACTCACACTTCAGTCAGCAGCTTCCTCTTCCTGAGCTCGCTCCTCTCCTTCTCTCCCAGCTTCTCGGCCTGTCCTCCCCGGACCAGCTGGAGCCGCCCCTGCACCTCATCCTCCATGCTGTCCACCTGCCACGATGAGGGGTGTGAGGGCCAGGGGCCCATCCACCTGTCCACCTGCCCGCCCGCCTGCAGGGACTCACCACTCGGAACACCCGGGGCCCATCAGCTGCGCTCTTATCCACACGGATCCACTTATTGGACATGGCCTTGCTGAAGCCCACTTTGCCACTGGGCAGTCGCTGGAGGAGTGAGGCTGCAGTGAGTGGGGCATGAGGACCACCTTCACCCAATCACTTCCCCCCTTGCCCGCAGACCCCTACCATGAGCTCGCTCTGGGCGAGGCCCTCCGGAGGGATGCTGCGAAACACACGGGCCTCATGGCTGCCCTCCCGGGCAATCTCCTCACCCTCAGCAGTGAGCTCCCAGCGCTTGGTGGAGCGAAGTTCAGCCTCAATGACCTGGAGGGAAATGGGGACAATAGAGAGGGGGATGGTTCAGAGTCAGTCATCCCATTTGCTGCAGCACTGGGGCTGAGGTTTAAAGCACAGCCTCTGAAGCTGGCTTCATGTCCCAGCTGTGCCACTTTCCAGCTAGATGATCCCAAGGGAAGCATTTCCTCTTGCTGAGTCTCCACTTCCCTTATGTAACATTGATACAATAATAATAATAATGACTATGATAGTTCACACCTCCCAGGGTGAGATAAAGTACTAAGTACATTGCCTGGCAGAGAAAAAAATCTTACTATCACTTTTGAACCTGATGAGAGATTTTACTTATTTATTTTTTTTGGTCACTGGCCAGCACGGGGATCCAAACTCTTGACTTTGGTGTTATCAGCACTGCGCTCTAACCAACTGAGCCAGCCCCTGTTGACAGATTTTAAGTTCTCAGATTAGCTGATTTGTCTCTACATTCACATCTCAGTGCCCAGAGTGTTAGAGAAGGAAGCAAGAACCTGAGGCTCCAAGATGAGGATGGGTCCAGGGTCATGCAGACAGGGACAAGGCTAGGTGGGGTTCACAAGTCCTCACTCCTCCTTTGTTCTAATCCAGCTCTGTTCCTCACTCACTGTGAGCTCAGGAAAGTTGCTTAATCTCCCGAGTGACTTTTCTTCTCCGTAAGAGAAAGGTCTGATGGGCTCCCCTCAGAGGGTTTTGAAGAGTAAGTGAATCAACGCACAGAAAAGAACAGAGTGCTCAATGTGCGACAAATGCTGCACAAATTCTAACTACTGTTGTTATTTTTGTTATCTTTGCCATCATCGTTATGAGATTAAGCCAAATTAAATTATCATTATTAATACTAGGGTCTAGGGTTCGATCCCTGTACCGGCCAGCTGCCAAAAAAAAAAAAAAGGTCATTATTTAATCCTCAGTGACCTATGTGACCTACACATATGTCAATTTCAGACTGATTACCCCCCACACCATAGCTTCACTCTCTCCTTTGCAGTGAAGACCTCGGCACTGGCAATCCAAGTGCCTAATTTCATATCTGGGTTCACCAACCACTTCCAGTGACACTGAAAAGTTACTGACCAGTGCTGAGCATCAGCTGTCATAGCTGCAAAATGGGGATAATAACAGAGTCATCACCCTAGGCTTACAGCAAGAACTGAACAAGTGAAGCTGAGATCAGAATGGGTCATGGAATGTGAGTTCGATAAATAAACAGTCCAGACCTGTTTTCTAAATGCTTGCCTCAGGGATCCAGCCTCCTGGGCGGCCCATGGGCCCCTCAACATTCTCCTCCTGTACTTCCATCACCCTCCACTTTCCCAAGTTGGAAAGCTCGGCTTCATAGGTGCTCCCCCTGCCTTGTCCTGAATCTCAGGTCATGCTCCCCACCCCCAATTCCAGCTGCCTCCCCACAGTCAGACACCATGCCCTCTAGCTTGGGGATGTGCCAGCCTTTAACTTCATCCTCTAGCTTCCAGTCCTGCCCGTTAATCCTTCCCAAAGGAGATGTAGAAAGCACACATATCTGACCTGCTCCAGCTCCTGCTACGGCGCCCCAGTTCTCCTATGAGATCAAGACCTACAAAGCCTTGCAATTCTAGCTGTTCTGCAATTCCACCTGTCATCCCGTTAACCACCCATCATTCATCCCTAAAATACCATGGCTTTCCTCCACAGTGCATAGATTCGACTCAGCTGTCACCTCCACTGGGCCACTCTCCCTGATCCCCAAGGTTAGGTCAGCTGTCACCGGTGGATTCCTTGGGTTTTCCCCATAATTCTGATCGCTTGAGCACGTCCCTATTAGACCAAAACCTCCGTAAGAGCAGTGACCGTGCCTTTCTTGTCCACCAACGTACACCTTCCCCCCACCCCCTGCTGATCATGCCTCAATGGACGTTTATTGCATGAGGAACATCCGGGCGCCCGGGCCCTCACTCGTAACAGACTCCCCGCCTGCTCCTCCCAGGGTAGACTCAGATACAATTACCCCTAACCAGGCCTGAGGCAGTTTGTCCTGGAGGCAGGGCTCTTCTGGCAAAGGAACTGCAGGTGCAAAAGCCAGGCGGCCCGGCATCACGGGCCCGGCTCACCTCGCCCAGCGTCTGCAGGCTCTTCACGGCGCCCACCACTGCCTGGTGCTCCACGCCCAGCTCGGCCGCCAGCTCCGCGCTATCCAGACCGCCGTCGGCCGCCTCCAGCCGCCGCAGCAGCAGCTCCGCTACAGGACCATCCACCATGGCTGCTCGCAGCGCGCTCGGCGTGTCTTGGTGCGGGGCCAGAGCAACCGGAACCGGAACCGGCGCCCGGGAGCGTGTGCCGCCATCTTGAGCGTGGCGGGCCATGCTGCAGTGCTCAGGGCGCCGCCATCTTGAGGGCGTCAACTAAGCCTCAACGGGTGGAAGGGACTCAGGCCCCACCTCCGCCCTTACTGCACTAAGGTCTGCTGGCCGACTAGAGAGGTAAAATTGATGTCCTCAAGGTCAGAAGCACGGTTTTGTTTTGAGTTTCATCCAGTCCCACCTCCAGTGGGTTGTGTGACCTTGGACATCACCCTCTGGCCCTGAGCTCTTTGCCCTTTTGGGATTTTCCCTTGCCCTGGAGCAGGGCGGTGGGTGATCTGCAGAGATGGTCATTCAGTGGATGTTAACTACTTTTACATTTTCAAAGGCAGTCTGGGTAGGGACTCACCTAGTAATAGTTATAATCAAGGTGGCAGCTTACCGGTGTGGACTACCTCCTATGTGCCCGACCCAGTGCTAAGTGCTTCAGGTATATAATTTCATTTCACCTCAACACTTTACTGATATAACGCCCACTTCACAGATTAGAAAACTGAGGCTCAGAGGGTGTTGTACCTTGCCCAAGGTTCTACAGGGAATTGGTGGAAATGAGGTAAAAAATTATAAACTCTCCAGATTCCACCCCCCTCCATGCTCTGAGAAGATCAATGTCAGAGCAATAATGCTAATGTAGGTTAGCCCTGTCCTATAGAGATATGATATGAGACAGAAATGTAATTTTAAATTTTCTAGTAGCAACATGAAAAAAGAAACCGGTGGAAATAACTTTGAGAATTTACATAACTTATTATGTCCAGATTGATTTTTCAAGACTGCTAATGAAATATTTTCCGTTCTTTTCTCATACTAAATAGTCAAAATCTGATGTGTATTTTACACCTACAGCATATCTCCGTTCAGACCAGCCACATTTCTGACATTTTTTTTTTTTTTTTTTTTTTGGCGGCTGGCCAGTGAGGGGATCCGTACCCTTGACCTTGATGTTATAACACCAGGCTGTAACCAGCTAAGCTAACCGGTCAGCCCTCAGCCACATTTCAAATGATCACTGGTCACTTGGCCAGTGGCGACTATGTTAGACAGCTTAGGTAGATTCTAATCCCAAATCTATCATTTATGTCACTCAACCAGATCGCTTAGTTTTTCTGTGCCTCAGTTTCCTCGTCCAAATGGAGATTATATGAGCCCAGGTTATTGTGAGAATTACATGATATAGTGTGCATACATGTACGCAGTACTTGCTAATACTAAATTGAGTATGGACCATGTGTCAGGCACTCATAAACAGAACACATTTACTCATTGAATACCACAATTATTATTTGAGCCTGTAAAATGGCGTTACTAATAACCCCAAATCCTGACCCTCCAATGAGGTCCTGTATTCAGGATACATCTCTCAAAGTCCCTTTTCTCCTCAGCGTCAAAGCACTTTCGCCATTTTCGTGTACTTAATTCCCACAAGAGTCCTTCCTTCCTTCAGTCACAAGCAGTTTTTTTTTTTTTTTAAGATGACCGGTAAGGGGATCTTAACCCTTGACTTGGTGTTGTCAGCACCATGCTCAGCCAGTGAGCGAACCGGCCATCCCTATATGGGATCCGAACCCGGGGCCTTGGTGTTATCAGTACTAAACTCTCCTGAGTGAGCCACGGGCCGGCCCACAAGCAAGTAGTTTTTAAGCCTGTTCCGTGTCAGGTGCTGCAGGAGACATTGGGGGATGGAGAGGTGAACAAGATCCACAGTGTCTACTCTCAGGCAGGAAGCACCAAGCCCTCATGTGCATGCTACACGACGGGAGGGAATGTGGAAGTGGCATGCCTGGGGTGTTCTCCCTGGACTTGGACATCCTCGTGAGCGGGGCCAGGCTAGGCAATACTGGATACTGCCTGAAGTAAGGGGCAGAACCCCGGCTTCCCCAATACTCCTCATTCCTTCCCTTTTCTTAGTCTCTACCACTGGCCCCCCTCCCCACCCTATTGCCAGGATTCCCCACCTCCCTTGCTTCCGCAGTCCACTCCCGTGTTCCCAGCTCCAGGGCCCATTTGCTCAAAGTCTGGAAAACCCCCAGCTGTCCTTCCTCCTTCCTATGGCAGGGAGGCAGGGAGCTGGTGTCCGTCACGTGCCTCTGGCTTCAGAAGACTCTAGACCCAGGGGTCCTGCCCATCTCCCTGGGACCTTATCTTCCCGACCATCTGTGTCTTTTTCTCCTCCTCAAACGGAACCCCCTGCCTTCTCGGCTATAGCCGTTTAATTGCAAAAGCCAGGCCGTTTGTGGGAGACCACAGGCAGCGACCCCTTTCATTTACGGGCTGAGAGGAGAGAGTAAGGGGAGGCGGCAAACAGAGGAATAACCCCGCCCCTACCCTAGAAGTCACAGCCTATAGTCACCTCTTCGAGCCTGCTGCGCTTCCTTCCCTCTGTCCCCAGACAGCCCTAAAAGCTTCTTCTAGGGAGCAGCTAGCTTCTGTGACTTCAGAGAGGCCAAGCGACATGTCCAGGTTACACAGCAGCAATCTGACAGGCTGCCAGGACACAAGGGGGCGGAAGGAGGAGAGGTACGGCATTCTTTCCACTGGCCTGCTTGGCTGTGGCATCGGGGTGCCGCGAAGCCCCAGGCCCCCAGCCTCAGAGTCATGGTGTCCTCTGCCCCACGCTGGAGAGGGATCTCGCTGGGGTGCCAAGTGTAAGATAGAAAGTGGCTAGGAAAGCCTTGCCCAGTACTCCATGCACAGGGGACGGGAGGGGGCGAAGCCGGAGCAAGGTCCGAGTCCCGCACGGTTACACCTGCGCTCCCGCGGGTTCTTTAAACGTCCAAACGGAAAGACGCGGGGGAGGGCGGGGTCGGGCTGAGGTCTGGTCATGTGATCTGGCCTGGGGGGCTCGCGGCCCCCACCCCTCAAGAGGGCGTCCCCCACAACGCGTGGTCGACCCTCATTGGCCGGTGGTGAGGCCAATAGAAATTGGCCATCTGGGAACCCAGCGTTCCGAGGTACAGCTTAACATGCTGAGCTGGCAAGGGCCCAATGGAAAGAGACCGCCATGGCTATAGACCAATGATCAAGCGTGGTGGGCGGGCCCAGAGGCTGGGTCAAGTTGGTTTGAGAGGCGAGTGGATATAAAAATACGCGGTCGGCGGCGGCGTCTGTCCGTACTGCAGAGGTGCTGCCTGAGGATCGTTTTAAAGGGCCCGCGTGCCGCCGCCCCCTCGGCTCGCCATGGTCCTGCCTGTGCCGCTGCTGCTCGGCCTCCTTGGCTTGGCTGTCGCCGAACCCACCGTCTATTTCAAGGAGCAGTTTCTGGACGGAGGTAAGGCCTGGTCCCGCCTTGGTACCGCCCCGACGACGGGTCTGGCCTCCCAGCCTTGATATGCGTTGTCGCCTGTAATTACCGCTTAGAGGGCCAACACAGTGGTCCCCCGGGGACTAGAGCCACGGGCGATCCCTTTTCTCCGTCTCTGGGGAGCGTGGAGGACGCAGCCGCCTCCCACGGCGGGAGTTAGGGTTCGCCCGAGGATCTCTTAAGCCGCCCGAGATGTCAAACTAGAGGTTGGGGTGGGGAGAGCTGGGGGATCTCTTTCCCTGCCCTCCGCAGCTTATGGCTTCTGGCAGATGTTGGGAGGGGACGGGGAGATCGGCACGGCCGCGCTGACCGGTCACTCTGACTCCCTAGACGGGTGGACTAACCGCTGGATCGATTCCAAACACAAGTCAGATTTTGGCAAATTCGTGCTCAGTTCCGGCAAGTTCTACGGTGATCAGGAGAAAGATAAAGGTGAGAGCCTGGGAATAGGTCCTCAGACCCAAGAGGACTTCCTGGTGGAAGCTGTAGTTAGCACACAGAGCATGGCCATCCCCCAGGAGCATGGCGGGTGGGGGTGGGGGTGGGGGGGTCGTCTGTATTTCCAGGTCTAGAGTTCCCGGTGGTCAGAGCCCAACCGTGACTTCACTGTTGTCCCCTCCCAGGGTTGCAGACCAGCCAGGATGCGCGCTTTTATGCCCTGTCGGCCAGATTCGAGCCCTTCAGCAACAAGGGCCAGACACTGGTGGTGCAGTTTACAGTGAAGCACGAGCAGAATATCGACTGTGGGGGCGGCTACGTGAAGCTGTTTCCCGATAGCTTGGACCAGACCGATATGCATGGAGACTCAGAATACAACATTATGTTTGGTGAGGGGCCCTACCCTGGTACTTATCTCTGTCCTGTTAGTTGGTGGGAGACTGAAATTCCGTGGGTTCCTTATAATCCAGAAGGGTGATCTTGATTGCCTAGGAAGCACTCAATCATCAGGCTTTTCTGTGGAGGGGTAACTGAGGGGATAGATCACAGTTAGCAAAAATGGCATGATTGTGGATTTGGACTGTTAATTTGTGTGATCCTATGTAGATGGTTTCCAATTTTACAAACAAGGATATTGAGTTCTAGGGAGTAGGTTTTTATTTTATTTTCTTAAGGCTCCACCTACAATCCCTTAAGGATAGACTCAGGGTCTGAATCTCATTTTTTCAGTTATGAAAGACCTGAGATGAAGAACTAGGTCTTCCTTTTGTAAAGAGGGGTGGGGGCCTCCCAATAGTTGGCAGTCTCTGACTCCTAAATGCATCTGCTCTCCACCTAGGCCCTGACATCTGTGGCCCTGGCACCAAGAAGGTTCATGTCATCTTCAACTATAAGGGCAAGAACGTGCTGATCAACAAGGACATCCGTTGCAAGGTGTGCCTGGGGGTGATGACAAATGGCTGTCATGGGAGGCTCAGAGGCCAGTCTGGTGGGCGGGGCCACTCACCTCCTGCCTTCTTCAGGATGATGAATTTACACACCTGTACACGCTGATTGTGCGGCCAGACAACACCTATGAAGTGAAGATTGACAACAGCCAGGTGGAGTCAGGCTCCTTGGAGGATGATTGGGACTTCTTGCCACCCAAAAAGATAAAGGATCCTGATGCTGCAAAGCCGGAAGACTGGGACGAGCGGCCCAAGATTGATGACCCCACAGACTCCAAGCCTGAGGTTGGGGCATGGGCAGGGGCTGTCCACCACGGAGGGTGTGGAGGACAGCTAGTCTGACTCTGACCTTCTCATATACCCCCAGGACTGGGACAAGCCCGAGCACATCCCTGACCCTGATGCTAAGAAGCCCGAGGACTGGGATGAAGAGATGGATGGAGAGTGGGAACCGCCAGTCATTCAGAACCCTGAGTACAAGGTGAGCTTGAGGCTCTGAGTAGGGCTGGGCCTCACAGTGGGGAGCGCACCACCCTTTGCCCACCTTTCAGTTCCCTTCTACCTCCACAGGGCGAGTGGAAGCCCCGGCAGATCGACAACCCAGATTACAAGGGCACATGGATCCACCCAGAAATAGACAACCCTGAGTATTCTCCTGATGCCAATATCTATGCATATGACAACTTTGCTGTGCTGGGCCTAGATCTCTGGCAGGTGAGTCACAGAGGGAAGAGGAGGATTCCTAGGGAATCTCTAGTGCACAGAGTGTCCCAAGGGGAAAGGAACAGGGTAGGATTCAACCCCAGGCAGGTCTGACTCCAAAATGTATTTTCATGAAGCATTTCCTGGTCTGTGTGGCATCCCCACAGCACCCCCTTTGAAGTTCAACTTATTATGTGCCAGGTACTTCCCAAGTACTTTTATCTGAATCAACTTAACTTTCCCCAACAACAGTGAAAGGGGTCTGATAATCCAGATAGAAAGTTAGCTGGCTGGGCTGGCCGGTTACTCATTTGGTTAGAGCATGATGCTGCTAACACCAAGGTCAAGGGTTTGGATTTCC